>NC_137359.1:7067724-7640612 GCF_965287045.1 Carcharhinus amblyrhynchos | reverse complement strand
GTCCCCGGGATTTTTTTTCACTCCAACTCGATCTCATCTTCTCTCTCACTGACTGTACTTCAGGATCCGCCGGTGCCCCGCCCCTTCTCCGCTCCCATTGGTGAACCCCGTTGAACCTTGGCCAATACCGACCGGGCAGATCGGAGGCCCTCTCGCTCATTGGCTTAGGGCGCTGTCAATCAGAGGGGCTGCCGGCGGTTGGCCAGATGATGCCTCGGAAGGGGCGTGCTCGCGCGCCGGGAGCAGCCAGGAAAAAGTAAAACAGTTAGTCCAGTTGCTGAAAGGTTTGTCCTGACTTTACATTTATCCCATTATTGGGGTTTCCTACCATTAAGTGCAACTGTAAAAAGTCTTTTTTTTCTTTGTGTGGGTGAACACTGCTGCTGTTGTCAAGGGTGGTACAGTGTTGATCACTGCTGCTTCTCGGCTCCAGGGTTCTGGGTTCGATTCCCGGCTCGGGTCACTGTCTGTGTGGAGTTTGCACATTCTCCTCGAGTCTGCATGGGTTTCCTCCGGGTGCTCCAGTTTCCTCCACATCCAAAGATGTGCAGGTTAGGTGGATTGGCCATGCTAAATTGCCCTTTAGTGTCCAAAGATGTGCAGGTTAGGTGGATTGGCCATGCTAAATTGTCCCTTAGTGTCCAAAGATGTGTAGGTTAGGTGGATTGGCCATGCTAAATTGCCCCTTCAGTGTCCAAACATGTGTAGGTTAGGTGGATTTGGCCATGCTAAAATTGCCCTCAGTGTACCCAAACAGGCACCAGAGTGTGTATTTTCATAGTAATTTCATTACAGTGTGAATGTAAGCCTGCTTATAACACTAACGAATAAGCTTTAAAGTACACTATGACAGTTGTAGATCTCAGCTCAGTCGGAGTCTATGGGAGGGGGAGGCAGTTTGAGCAGTTACGGTGATCTCGAAGGGGGATTAGGGTCTGTGAGGGCGAATGTGAAGGGGTGGGGAAAGAGAATCTATGAGGGAATAGGCGATCTGTGGGAGTAGGGGGTGGTCTGTGGTGGGCGTTAGGGGGAGGAGTCTGTGAGGAGAGGGGTAGGGGGTCTTTGTGAGGGGAGGTAGGAGATTCTATGTGAGGGGAGGTAGGATGCAGGTTGGAGACAGTGAGGATGGCAGGGACTCTGCCTGAGTGGGTGTGTAAGGTATGTAGTTGGGAATCTGGCGGGGGCAGGGGGCATAGAGTCTGTGAGGGACATAACGTCTGTGAGGTGCATATGGGTCGGTGAACAGTTGGGGATAAGAGATAGTATATAGTCTACGCCTTAAGTTATATAGTCTGAAATGAATCTGCAAGGGCAAAACTGAGCTTCTAGGTAATCAGCCTTGAAAGCTCCACCTCCTGTTCCCAGTAACAGATTCTACGCCCCCACTCAGCACCACTCAGAAACTGTTTATAAATACGCTTCTGCTGTTCCTGAAGAGTGTGATAACAAACAACAACCATGCATGCATAATTGGGAAAATATTAACAACTGCCAAGTATAAAATTAAACTAAGGGTGGGGGTAGCAGCATGAAGGAGATAATCTTGGTCCTGATCTTTACTTTGCCAATCTGATAAAAACGCAGTGAAAAATTTGCAACTGTGGAAACACAAGTGGAAAATGTAACTTATATTTCAAGAATAGATATTTTTATGTCTCATTTGTATCTCTGAAATATACTGCTCAAAAAACAGACCATTCATTTCAAAATCATACCAGTGACAAACCAACGAGGCATGCTACAGTAAGATTTACCACCATGAAAAGTAAGACACCGTCCAAGCCTTTTTAAATAGCTACGTGTGGTTTTTTTTCACCGTGCAGTGTACAGAAATACACAACCAAAATAACACACTTCAATCCAAACAAGTGACAGTTGGTAGACAGATGGTACTATTTATAATTTATTTAAAAACATGATTCTTATTTGCTTTTTTAAAAGGATAGCATGGATTTACAATTTTTCATATTTTCCTCAGTTGCTTGACATTGCAGACGTGAGAATATACAGCAACAATTTGCAATTATATAGCACATTCAATGCAGTAAAACAACCCAAAGCTCTTCAGAGGAGATTGACACCAAACCACGTCAGGAAATACTCGGACTCGTGGAGGGTTAAAGGATCCTGATCGATATGTACCCGGTGTGGAAGGGGGTTGGGAAGGAGGAGGACCCCTTAATGAACCTACTCCCGGGCCTGGCCAAACTTGTCATTAAAAGGTCCAGGCAGCAGGCAATCAAGGTGAGGGGGTCGCCCGACTTAGCTGTCTGCCCCTATACTGCAGCTACATTCGCGGCCAGGTGTCCCTGGAGAGGGAGCATGTGGTGTCGGAGGGCAGCATTGAGGCCTTCCGTGCCCGCTGGGCACCACAGGATCTTATTGCCCCTATTAATCACATTTTGGTTCAATGTTTTGAGTTTCTCTTCTGACTTGTTTTTGTTTCAGGCAGTTCCCCTTTAAGAGGCTGCCCCTTTTACTTTATCCCTCAGTTTATTAAATTTAGTTGAATTGATTAACTCAAAAGAGTTGGAGGTTATGAAGAGGATAGCGAGGTTAAGAGAAGAGAGAGGCAGAGGCTAGGGAGGGAATTCTAGAGCTATAAGTGCGCCATGGTATCACCGTACATGATTGAAGCTAAATTCTCTCATCCTCCTGAAATTTTGTCCACTTCTGAAGCTGGGTGTAGTTTCATGAGTGTTAGCTGGCCTGCAACGGTCTAAGCGGTTATTTATCATCTGCAAATCTAAACAGTTTAAATATCAGCAGCTTATTTGGCTGTGGGAGGATCTTTCTGGTCAAAATGTAATAATTTTACTGAGGCCAGTCTTCCATCAACAATCACTCGTCTATTTACAGTGAGATCTGAACCCATTCAGCAGCTACAGAGTGCAGATCTGTCCCAAGTCTGACCGACTGCCGGCCTGAATGGAGCCAGCTGGTTTTAAACCCACGCTGCTCTTTCCCTATTGGGTGATTCCCCCCCTCGTGTAATAGGGGAGCTTGTATTCAACAAGGCCCACAGGGAAATCTGTTGATGATCTTTTGTGGCCATCATAACATCCCTTCCCCCTCAAGTCCATTTCTTCCCCTGCACCCTCACCATGGTGGGTCTTTTCCGCCGCTCAGCAATCAGCCTGTTGTCGGCTGGAGGCAAGACCAGATCAGGGGGTGTGAAGTAGATGGGAGACCTTTGCTTCTGAAGGGAGTGCTGTAAAACCTCCAACTCTGGTTATTCCTGAGGTCTCATTTCGATCGGGGCATCAAACACTTCCACTTCCATACCGGGGTCCATATCTTCATCACCCAGAGGGGCCGGCGTGGAGTCGCTATCCATTTGTAGCCTCATGCTGATAGTGGTCACCCTCTGGCAAGTAATGAGGCCTGTATGAACTCCCTACTCCTGAGATGGTCCGGACACTTTTTGACAACTTTGCCCTGCACTTGGACAGTATATGACACGGATCTGTTTTCTTCATTATAATCCTGAGGATTCAACTGAGCCTGTCCCTGAAAATCCTCACATGGGCTGGTCACTGGTTTTGAATGTTCTGTCCTTACAGAATCATGTGTTGTCTCCTGGGTCTCTTGTTGGGAGTGCTCCTTCCCCTCCAGGTTTGGGAAAAGTAAGCTCAATCTTGTCCGATACCGCAACTCCTGTCATTGTGTGAGGGCTAGCCCTGTAGTCAGATTAAAAATGGTGTCAGATTGGTCTCTATGGATGCTGCAGGTTGTTTCTTCATGCCGAGCTCATTCAGCTAACCCATTCGATGCTGGGTGATAGGGTGCTGCCCCAATGTGTTTGATTCCATTGGAAAGCGTGAAGGTCTGAAACTCGGTGCTTGTAACAGCAGTGCCATTGTCAGAGAGCAGGATTTCAGGTATCTCGTATGTGCAGAAACCTTGTGGTAGATTCTCAGTGGTAGCCTGGCAAGTGGGAGCTTATCTGATTGTATTGAATGGCAGATCAGACTCAATGGGCCTTGTCAATTCCTGCTCTTATTTCTAATGTTCTTTCCTCCGTCCACCCATAGCCCAGAGATACTGTATCTATCCCCTCATTCACTAATTCAGCATTGACTGCTGATCAGCCTGGGAAGCTTTTGGGCTGATGTTTTTACAATCAGAGGAGCTGAAGGGGTAAGTGCACTTTTGTTTGAGTGAGTTTAAGTTTTAATTTATTCATCACAAGTAAGACTTATATTAACACTGCAAGGAAGTTACTGTGAAAATTCCCTAGACACCACACTCTGGCACTGGTTCGGGTCAATGCACCTAACCAGCATGTCTTTCAGACTGTGGGAGGAAACTGGAGCTCCCAGAGGAAACCCACGCAGACAAAGGGAGAACATGCAAAATCCACACAGACAGTGACCCAAGCTGGGAATCAAACCCTGGTGCTGTGAGGCAGCAGTGCTAACCACAGTGCTACCGTGCCCTCACTTTGGAGTGAATCCAAAGATGTGCAGGTTAGGTTGATTGGCCATGCTAAATTGCCCCATAGTGTTAGGGGGACTAGTTAGGATAAGTGGGGATATGGGGATAGGGCCTGGAGTGGGATTGTTGTTGGTGCAGACTCGATGGGCTGAATGGCCTCTTTCTGCACTGTTGGGATTCTATGAAACAAAAATTGTCATTCAAGGCTGCATGAAGGAACAGCAGAAGTAAAAGTGCAAACCAGGGTGTTTTTTTTACCTACCAAATACTGAACAAGCATCTTCTCTTATTGAGTGAAACTGCTGTATTTACATAGGATTCACATTTATATAGAATGATGCATAGTCTGCACTGTGTTACAAGTGATAACATGCAGAGTAATTAATATAATGAACAATGAAAGCAAAACCTCAGAAGTTTATTGTCGTCAGCTCAAGTCGAAGATATGTTACTGTCCACATTGTGTTATTCTGTGATGATGTGTTATGGATCATTTGCATAATGTGAGTTGCTGTGATAACCTGCAATTTTACATGCATGTTGTAATCTGGAGCAATAGAAAGGGGCTCGAACCTTCTTTCCATCATGTTATTCTATATGGAAATACATTAGCTGTTTGATTGTTTGTTCTCCTTGAAGGGGCCCCAGTGCTTAACATTGGGAACTTAGAGGTGATGACTACAGCAGTTGAGCTCCAAACCACATACCACAGTTAGGGTGGCGGTTAAAGACAGAACAGGAAATGCCCCCATTGACTGTGCCTTCTTCGTTAAGAGAATCCTTATTGATTGCTATGAATTTGAAGCTGCCAATATCTATTGTGTGGAGATGCCGGCGTTGGACTGGAGTGGGCACAGTAAGAAGTCTCACAACACCAGGTTAAAGTCCAACAGGTTTATTTGGTATCATGCGCTTTCAAAGTGCTGCTCCTTCATCAGATGAATGGGCGTTTCTGGTTCTGATTCATCTGAGGAAAGCACCAAAAGCTCGTGACACCAAATAAACCTGTTGGATTTTAACCTGGTGTTGTGAGACTTCTTATGATATCTATTGTCTGCAGGACCTCCCCAGTGCTAGATACTTTGATATGATCTTCAAGAATCCCACTACTTGCATGAAGTTCCTGAAGGTGTTCGAGGAGAAGAGAGACCTCCACACCTGAGAATCCTCGAAGCAGAGCCCCTCTTTACTCTGCCATCTCAACGGGCCCATGTGGTGACTGTGCACCTCTACATGTTCCAGTTGCAGATCTGCTCGTTACCTGTCATTGACAAGGTTGGCAACTACATCAAGGTTAGGGATGTCTTTTGGCCCTGCACCAGCAAACACTCAAGACAGATGGTAAGGGAATAATCCTCCACCCTCCCTCCAGCTGTGCTATCAAGGGCAGCTGTGGCTATCTTCTCACCATTGGGCAGCCCGAAGTATCCCTCCTGCGGAAAATCCGACCATGTGGTGGCCAACTGCAGTGCCATCATCTGCAAGAATTGCAAGTAAGAAGAATCAGACAGAAGGCTGCAAGCAGGCTAAGAGCTGCAAGCTGTGTGACAGAATAGGCCATCTCTCCACAGGCAGCGAAAGCCGAGGAGGGTCAAGCCAATGGAATGGCCAGTATTACCACTGCCAAGGAGATGTGCAAACTTTAACCCATTGAAGACTCCAGCGAGCAGAATGGGACAAGAGGAAGAGAAAGAGTAAAGCAGCAGATGGCCAAACACTGACCTCAAACTTCCTATTTCTCAGTAGAACAGAACAATGAAGGAGGAACCAGCAAAGGACCAATTGGCAGATTGGCAGCTGGTGAAGGAAAACAAAACGAGGATGGCAAATAAAGCACTGAACCACTTCTCAGATAAGCATTTCATCCAACACAGATGACAAGGCTGCTGCTGTTCAGGTGACAAAGGACAAGGGCGGCACCTACAGAAAAAGCAAAGCTCTTGGGAGTTGGAGGAGGAGACACCGGAGCTCCAGAGTATTGGAGACAACAAGGAGGCCAGCACATCTCAACTCCAACCTCAAAGTGAAGCGGCCAGCACATCCCAGCTCCGGGAAGCCCGACGTTCCTGAGGGAGAATAGATGGGAGAGACTTCATTAACAGAGAAGGTGATGCCACCTGGATGGAGCATTTCCAGTGGGGGGAGGAATCAGGTTAATTTTCTCAGCCCATCCAAAGTGAGGCAATTTAGAGGCGTTCTGGGCATGCAGAAGCTGTCCAAAGGACTGGAACAGGTCTGGCAAGTGACAAAACTTGGGGAGGAAAGATTGCTTCCACTAATGTGTGTTGTGTTAATTCTAATATGCAATGTGGTGTGACTTTGGATCACCTTGTCAAGGTCAAAGCTGACCTGCTGTTTCTGCAGGAGTGGGCAACACCACACCTCACTCCTAGAAGCAGTGGTTGCACTGGTGATCCCGTGGGCCATCAATCTGATCAGCAGGAAATGACTTGTGTTCCTCCCATCTGGGGGCAAACTTCACCGTCTTGGAGCGGCACGGTGGCACAGGGTTAGCACTGCTGCCTCACAGTGCCAGGGACCCGGGTTCGATTCCCGACTTGAGTCACTATCTGTGTGGGGTTGCACATTTTCCCCATGTCTCCCCATTTCGTCCAGGTACTCAGGTTTCCTCCCACACTCCAAAGATGTGTAGGTTAGGTGGATTGGCCATGCTAAATTGACCTTAGTGTCAGGGGATTAGCAGGGTAAATACGTGGGGTTACGGGAATGCAGCCTGGGTGGGACTGTTGTCGGTGCAGACTTGCTGGGCCAAGTGGCCTACTTCTGCTCTGTGGCGATGCTATGATGATTCTATGATCTTTGAAGTTATGGAGATGGCAGGCAGGAGCTTCCTCGTAGCAAGTGTATTGTACAAGAATGCTCCACTCTGATTAATTACCATATATGCCCCAGCTCAAAACAGCAAGTGGTTGGCTGCCCTTCAGCAGCTCCTACTGCTGGTGGCGATACCCAGGCTGGTCATTCTGAGTAGTGACTTCAACAGCATCATTGATGTGGCTGGACAATCCAGCAGGGCCGGATCAAACTGGATACCCCATCCACACTCTTGATGGAAACAATAAAGGATGCCTGCAGAATATCTTCAGCAACCCAGAATGCGATCGTGGCCAGATGGGTCCATCCATTCCAGGATAGACTTCCTGTTTGTGTCCCAAGCCTTCACAGTCAGGTCCACCAACATCAAGCCAGTATTCTTCTTTGACCACTCCTCCTACTGGCTGACTGACACCTACAGGAAAACCAGAAGGTGGACTGGGGAACACGGAAACTGAATGCAAAACTGTTGACCCCAGAGTACATTGAGGAACTCAAATGGGGCCACAGATTATCTGATGAATGAATAAAAAGAAGGCAGTCTCAGTGTTGCAGTGTGGCACAGGTCTGGCCCATTTCTCACTCCAGCTCTGTGGTGGTCACCCAAGCTATTTTCCACTTTTCTGGAGGTTGAAAATGGACTGCGTTCAGAGGGACACGATATACAAACCCTTAATCCTGTGCATAGGCCCTTGGTACACAGACAGTGTCACAATGTACTGAGGTTCTACCTGTCCCCGGTGTTGTGAAGGATGGGTCTGGCCACATTGTCATGGAACGTTCCATGTAGTTAGATTGTGCCGTACCATCTGTCCCTCATGGAAAGATTTATGCAGAGAAACACCTTTGACCACAAGTCCATCTGCATGTAATGTCCTCAAGGCCCTGAAGGAAAAGGAGATGAGAAAAGTCCAACAGGTTTATTTGGAATCACGAGCTTTCGGAGCGCTGCTCCTTCATCAGGTGAGAGAGGAGATAGGTTTCACAAACACGGCATGTATAGACAGAGACACAATTGTAAGATCATGGTTGGACTGCGAGTCTTTTCAGGTAATCAAATCTTTCCAGGTACAGACAGTGCGAGAGAGCCAAAAAACAAGATTTGCACTGGTGAGATTTCATGATGTGATCGTCTCCGCCCCAGTCAGTGACATAATGGCATTCCTACCTTACAATGACGGGAACCCCATTTAACTACATTTCCTTGCTGTATCATTCCCCCATACATCCTTTAGGTTTGGCACCTACCTGTCTCCAGCATATTTTTTCTAAGTGTTTAAAAATTCAGTGGGGAAAGCTGGCAGCAGGCTTGCGGGCTACACACTGCTTGAGAGAATACTTTGGGAAAAAAAACAAAAAATTCCATTCTACAAATAATCACAATTGTGTGGAAGCATCTCAGAGTGCAACTTGCTCGAGGTAGACAACTTAAATACCATTGCACTATTTGTAATGGTGGCACGATGGCATAGTGGTTAGCACTGCTGCCTCACAGCGCCAGGGACCTGGGTTCAATTCCCAGCTTGGGTCACTGTCTGTGCAGAGTCTACACGTTCTCGCCATGTTTGTGTGGGTTTCCTCCGAGTGCTGCAGTTTCCTCCCACAGTCCAAAAGGCGTGTTGGCTAGGTGCTAAATTCTCCCTCAGTGTACCCAAACAGGAAGGTGGCAACTAGGGGATTTTCACAGTAACTTCATTGCAGTGTTAATGTAAGCCTTACTTGTGACACTAATAAATAAAACATAAAAACTAATGATCATTTTGAAACACCTGTAATGTTAT
The DNA here is from genome assembly GCF_965287045.1 of Carcharhinus amblyrhynchos. Lineage (NCBI taxonomy): Eukaryota > Metazoa > Chordata > Chondrichthyes > Carcharhiniformes > Carcharhinidae > Carcharhinus > Carcharhinus amblyrhynchos. The sequence continues at coordinate 7,631,559 of NC_137359.1, read as the reverse complement.
TCTGGCTGTATTGAAGCACCTCAGAGTGCAACATAATCTCTGTAGAAAACCAGAATATTATTGCGCATTCTGTGGTAGCCATTTTGAAATGTTTTTAATATTGTTTCAGCTATATCACCAATAAAATACAAAGAAAATTGGCAGATCCAGAAACTTGCCTTCAGCTGGCATTTGCTTTCTCCTGGATAAAAACTTTCAATTCTTGGTCAGATGATTAAATTTGCAAAGCTTTTGGAAAAGTTTAATATAAAAGACTTTGAACTTACTGAAAAGCTGCTGTTACAGTCAGGGAGAGAGGCAAATTTATTCTTTTCACCATCTCTCCATAAGCAGAGGTGTTTTAATATTTGAATTTAAGTTTTGAAATAAACTGTGCTATGTTTCCACAAATCTTCGGTTTATGAATTCAATTTTAAAATGATTCACAGCAGACTTTCTTTAGGGTGAAATCAGAAGTATTATTTGCTCTTACATTCAAATTTAGGGGATGGTCATTGCAGCCACACACACATGCTCACACACTCACACACACACACACACACACACGCACATATGCTCACACACACACACATACACACACACACACGCACGCTCACACACACACGCACGCTCACACACACATATTCACACACACACTCACACACACACTCACACACATGCTTACACACATACACACGCACGCTCACATACACATGCTCACACACACACATGCTTACACACATACACACACACACACACACACACACATAGCAGATAGGAAATAAAAGAGCTTATTAACTGGGATTAATTTTAAACCAATAAAAACCCCAAAGGTATGGTTATTAACTCTTCTGAATGTTAGACTTCAGTGGGGGTTCCTTCAGGCAGGTTCAGCTAGCTGAAAGCATGAGTTGCCTAATTTCCTGAAAGTTCATGTGCACCCCCCCCCCCGCCCCACCGTATTTACTCAGATGCCAACACTAGATTGGATTTATTTTCATTCTTGTGCCTGGTTATTGCAGTCTTGCCGTCACTGCTGCTCAGATATTCTGCTCTTTCATGACCTGCAGTTCTTCTTCCTCCACCGAGGTGAGCCACTTCAGGTCAGGCACACCATCGCTGGTCCTTGCATGACAACGTGCAGGCCAAGTGACACCTAACCCACTTGCCTGCACATATCACGTCTCACAAAACAGCCCATCATTTTGAATGCTCACAAAATCCAGATTGTCACAGTTTGGCCTCAATTGCCATTTAGTCCTGAGCTGATTCACCCTTCTGGCCTCACACCCTACTTGCAAAGATACATTACTTGACGTTACATTACGTGAGATACATTACGTGAGAGAACCTTTGATAAATTGTGATTCTGTCACTTGCCCTGGGGGATTGGGGCAGGTCGACAACCCTTTCCCGCACTGGACCCAGGATCTTCAGAGGGCCTGACGGTTGCTCACTTCCACATGATCTCCATCCAGGCCACCTTGGACAGAGAGAAGGCTCTTCTGTTACCATCTTTGGGAAAGAGCAGCCCCTGCAGTGTACTGATGTCCTGGAGGCTAACCTGCGGAGAGGCGTTGTGAAACTGTAGGACATAGATGCAATGGAAGAAGCTGAAATGTGATTTGTGGGTGGGCATGATGCACAGAACACAAAAGAATAATAAGGGAGGGGTAGTTTGAGTGGGGTGAGGGTGATGAAGGTTTGGACAGGGTAGGTGGTGCAGAGCCTCTCTCTCTGTCAAGGAGTCCCTTTTTAGCCTCCTTGTATCTGCTACATTGTCACCTGATGGTGAGATCCACCAATGAATACCCACCCACCACGCAATGAACTTCTAATTTTAATTATGCCACTTTGAAGAATTGCTGCATATATCGAGGCATCAATAAGCAAAACAAAAGCTTTAGGATCAACATTGCTGGCCAAACACTCAATTATAGGTATGTGAAATAATAGATTGGACCCATTCCAACTTGATGGATAATAGAAAGCAGCAGACAATTGAAGTTCCCCAATACAAAGCATTGCCATTCAGTTCCTCTTTTAATTGAAGTTAAAACAAGGTAAAAGGCACAGGTGCTGAAGGGGTAAAAAGTCTGTTGTGTGAGTCAAGCAGAAATGCCATTGAAAAGTGTTTCTGCAGTCGGACCTCATTAAAGGTTGGTGTAGGATTTGTTCATTCCTTTGGAATAGACGTAGGCACCACTGGTTCCAAGTGGAAACTTCTTTATTAGGCATCCTTTATCGTTAGCATTTTACAGAAAGCGAAAGAGATTAATTTTACTGGTAGAGAGAGAGAGAAGAGATCTGGCCTGAAAAGCTTGCACAGAATTCAAACAGCAACTAAACACCAACTGAACTGAACTGAACTGAACTGAAAACATATCAATGTTACTACAACATAACTAAATACTTATCTGTGTTATTAAAGGGCTGAATACAAGCAGTCTCGAGCTACATAAAGAATTGGCATCTGTGGCCGTGGAAGCTTCTGTTCACCTATGAGAAGGTCTGTTTACCTTTCATTGTACTTTCAGAGAATGTAGCCAAGTTTCTAGGCGGAATCCAGAATTCCAAGCTGAGTTTTCAAATGTGGCCAAATGAGCTTAAGTCAGCTTAAAGCATAGCACAATTAGTTACATTAAGCAGAAATACCTTAAAATGAAGCCTTTTAACTGGGCAAACCATACAGAGGATCCCACAGTTGGGGATAGTTGGACCAGGACATGCAGACATATTTCAGTTCCCATTCTAAACTCTCTTGGGGTCCTAGGGTGCAGGGCAGGGAGGGTAGAGAAAGCCAGGGGGTGGAAATTGGAAATGGGCGATGTGGGGAGACATGGGAGGGTCAAATGACCACTGGACCTTAAGTTAGAAGATGGCTTCTGATGGAGGCACCAACCCCCATCCTCCACCTCTACCCAAGGCTGAAGACTGATGTTATGATGACCATGAAGGTCACGGGGCATCATCAATAGATCTATCTGTGGAGTATGAGCTGTCTTATTGAGCGACTGGAGGCTTGCCCAATAGAAATCAGCCAGTGAGGTTTTTTTAAGCCTGTAGCTTTACCCCAACCGCAGTTGTAAATCCTGAGGTAAGACACAGGAGCAGCCTTTTCCTTTGGTGCACAATAAAGGGATAGGAAATTAGCATTTGGCTGTGCTATTACATTGGTGACGAGGGTGGGATTCTATGTTTTTAATCATGGCGAACCCACTCTCCAAATGGTTGGAGGTGCACCACATGGGCTCCATGACTTCTCAGGCTTTGATCGAGAAGTTGTAGCAAAGCTTCAGCATACATGGACTACCAGAAGTCCTGGTTTCTGATAAGGGCACAGCCCTTACGAACAATGGTGTGCAAAATGTCTGGACTGCACCTCATCACCTGTTGTCAAATGTCCTGACCCAGACCCATCTTCAACGGATGTCCATCCAAGCACCAAGTGATAGAAGAGACCTCCTCGCAGTGGGAGAGACATGGACCTAAGAGGGGGTGGGATGTTATGATGGCCATGAAGGCCACAGAGAACATCAAAAGATCTACCTGTGGGCTTTGTGGAGTACAGACTGCCTTTTTGAGCAAGTGGAGGCTCACACAATGAGAAGCGGTCAGCAGGTATCCTGAAACTTGTTACTCTATCTAGACTGTTCTTGTAGGTCCTGAGATGACGGTTACCTGACGCGGCCTTTTTCTTTAGGGCACAATAAAGGGTGTCAGTGATGTGAAACTGGCATTTTGCTGGATTACTGTACCCGAACCTGCTTGGGCTTCCTCCATGTCTGGGAAATACCTCACCCCCATCACCCCGATAATTGGCCAATTAAGGGCCTTAATTGAGGCAAGAATGGGCGGCCTGTCTGAGGCCTTGCCCACCCTAGCATAAAATTGCTGCAACATCAGAGTGGGCAGGGACCTGGAGGGAAGCCCATTCCTTCCATTTCATCACTGGCCTAAAAACCGAGCAGTGGGGAGTGTGAAATTCAGACCCCTTTGCCAGGTTCTTGTAAAGGGTTCTGCTTGGTGTTGATGGTTGCTTCAGCAATATCAATTTATGTATCTATGCGTTGCTTTTGTTTGATTTCATGACTGAAGCAATGTTGACCCTGTTAACACTGATCACTTCTCCCATCTGTGGCTGTATACCGAGCGAACTCAAATTACTTAACAGAACCTATGAGCTCCCACATTTTGAAGTCAGAAACTGCTCTGTGAGAACGGTAAAGGTGGCGCTGCCTTAAATGATTTTCAGATGAATTCCTCCAAGCAACAGCAGGAGATAGCGGTCAAATTTCCCAGCTCCAGCACATGTTGCATTGTGCAAGTGACAGATGCTGTGTTTGTCCAGACCTGGGATTTTATTAATTTCAGCATGGAAACCTGCCAAAAATGCAACCTTTTATCTTCTGCCCAAGACCTTGCTGATGGCACCCATTCCTCCCTTGCTCTCTCCTCCATAAACTGAATGCGTACCTGGTCTCTAACCATAGGTACAGAATCACTCACAGAAACGTATGCGTTGCTGATTCATCCCCTCTCCTTCGCCTGCTTGAGAAAATCCCCAGGGCAGTCCCCTTAAACTTACTATCTAAGTCATACTGGGCTCTCTATCCTGCAATGTGTATCTGGGCGTGTATCTGGCACGTGTAATCTGGGCAGAATTTAACCTGGGCAGAGACAGTTGAAGAATTTAATGCAAAAGATTCAAGTTGCAACTCTCAACAAAAATGGAATGGTTATGTAAAACCTAAACCTTTTGTTACTATTTTACAAGAAGAATTAATTATACAGTAACAAATATATGAAAGTAATTAAGTAATTTAATTTAAATATAAAACTCTATATTTTGGCAATAACTCTGGCAATTTTATCATCATGATGCACCCAGCTTTGGGCGCGACTAGGTGGTCAAGCACAATTGGTGACAGTTTTCGCCATTTTACGAGCACCGGATTTCCGGGGCGGTCAGTCTCTCGGCAGAAAGGGGCGAGAGGCAGGCTGTTTCTCATCTGCGCTCAATCATCCGGGTCCGCCCAGATTGATCACCTCACCGGGAAAAGTTCATGCCAGCGAGGAATAGACATGCTCCCCATGAACGGGGAGCAGTCGTGTTGGCCTCACCAGTGGAACTGGCGGCTATTGAGGCCCCCCCACCCCTGAGGAGGCTGAGGGCAAGGTGGAGGTTAGGCAGTGCCAGACTGGCACCTGGGCAATGCCCAGCAGGCAGTGCCAGAGTGCGGGGCTAATGGGAGGGGCCAGTGGGGAGGGGGGAATGTTCATGGGAGGAGGAGGCCCACTGCCACTTTGCAGGGATGAGTGGGGGGAGGGGGGAGAGGGAGATAGAGGGGGCCCACTGCCACTCTGCAGGGATCAGTGATGGGAGGGGAGGGAGATAGAGGGGGCCCGCTGCCACTCTGCAGGGATCATTGGAGCGACAGGGGGAGGGAGAGGGGGCCCACCGCCACTCTGCAAGGATCAGTGATGGGAGCTACTTCGGACCAAGATGAGGAGTTTTTTTTTACTCAGGAGGGCTGTGAAGCTTTGGAATTTTCTAACCTGCTAGCTGTGGAAACTGAGTCATTGAGTACGTTTAATGTACAGAATGATAGATTTCCAAATACCAATGATGTAAAGAGATATGGGGATCGCATGCAAGAAAGGCATTGAAGCAGATACTCAGGCATAATCCTATCGTATGATGGTTCAGGCCCAATAGGATAAATGGCCTCCTTCTCTTCCTATTTCCCTATCAGACACTCACCTTATTGATTCTGTCTATCCAGAGTCAAACGATCTTGACACAGACGTACAAGTTTGGTTTGGAACGGCCAGCAATAATTTTGGCTTAAGGCTTTCATAAAGGTTACTGAAGGTTACTGAGTGAACTTATGCCCGTGGATGAATGCACTGTTATAGCACACACTCTGGGAGCAGCAGTTCAAGAGGTAGCTCACCACCACCTTCTCAAGAGCAACTAGGGCTGGGTAAGAAATGTGGGCTTAGCCAGCGACACCCATTTCCTATGATTGAAGTTAAATAACCTGTTTCCTTCTTCCAACCCTGGCCCTTGCAGTGTATTCACTATACCCTCTGATCTTACCTTCTCTGATGCTAAATGTTCTGTACTCAGTAAAGGACTCTATTTCATTCCGTTATATCCTGACCCCAGGGAATTTCAGGCTAGGCAAGATGCTGAACTCTTCTTCCATCGCCTCCATCTCTGTGCTCACTTCTTTGGGCATGAGTCCTGCCCCCACCCCCCCTCCCTCCCCGGCGTTCAACAGATCCCTTCACCCAACTTCAGTATTCTCCCCCTTCCTGGACCCGACCCTCTGGCCTCCTCCCTGCTGGACCCCACCCTCTGGCCTCCTACCGACTGGACCCGACCCTCTGGCCTCCTCCCTGCTGGACCCCACCCTCTGGCCTCCTCCCTGCTGGACCCCACCCTCTGGCCTCCTTCCTGCTGGACCCCACCCTCTGGTCTCCTACCGACTGGACCCCACTGTCTGGCCTCCTCCCGACTGGACCCGACCCTCTGGCCTCCTCCCTGCTGGACCCCACCCTCTGGCCTCCTCCCTGCTGGACCCCACCCTCTGGCCTCCTCCCTGCTGGACCCCACCCTCTGGCCTCCTCCCTGCTGGACCCCACCCTCTGGCCTCCTTCCTGCTGGACCCCACCCTCTGGCCTCCTACCAACTGGACCCCCCCCTCTGGCCTCCTACCAACTGGACCCCACCCTCTGGCCTCCTACCAACTGGACCCCACCCTCTGGCCTCCTACCAACTGGACCCCACCCTCTGGCCTCCTACCAACTGGACCCCACCCTCTGGCCTCCTACCTGCTCTTAATCTTTTCATTGAAAACTATCGGTGCAACAGGTGTCTCAATTTCTCTGCCCCCCCATTGCCCATTCAAACATCTCTGCCCCCCCGCTTGCCCACTCCAACCTGTCTGCCCCCTCCCTCACCCACTCCAACGTGTCTGCACCCCTGTCGCCCAACCCAACCTGTTTCCCCCCTCCCCTGCCCATGCGAATCTGTCTGCCCCCCCCATTCACTCCAACCTGTCTGCCCCCTCCCTCACCCACTCCAACTTGTCTGCCCTCCTGTTGCCCACTCCAACTTGTCTCCCTCTGAACTTACTGCACTCTATTCTCTTTGATCCAACCCTGACCCTGATCAAACTTGCTGACAAGGGTGATGCTGTTTTTATCTGACGTACTGACCCCTACCTCGCATAGGCTGAGCGTCAACTCTCAGACACTTCCTCCTACCTCCTGCTGGGTCACGACCCCAGCACCAAACATCAAGCCATTGCTTCCAGGACTGTCACTGAGCTCATTGTCTCTGGGGATCTTCCCTCCATAGCTTCCAACCTCAGTCGTCCCAACCCCAGACAGCCCGCTTCTACCTTACTCCCACAATCCACAAATAGGACTGTCCTAGTAAGCCCATCGTATCAGCTTGTTCCTGCCCCACTGAACTCATTTCTTCCTATCCTGACTCCATCCTTTCTCCCTTTGTCCAGTCTCTTTCCATCTACATTTGTGGTTCCTCTGATGCCCGATTTCATACCAACAATGCCCAGTTTCCTGGCCATAATCACCTGCTCTTTACTGTGGAGGTCCAATCCCTCTAACCCTCCATCCCCATCAGGAGGGTCTGAGTACTTTCCACCTCTTCCTTGAGCAGAAACCTGACAATCCCCATCCCCATCCAGCCTTTCAGAGCTTCTTCTGTCACTCCATTATTTCTCTGTTAACTTGTCCCACTTCCTGTGAATAGAAGGTGTGGCCATGGGTCTCCACATGAGCCCCAGTTAAGCCTGTTTTTTTGTGGATTCTGTGGAACACTCCTTGTTCCAATCCTATTCAGGCCCACTCCTGGAATTCTATTTCCATTACAGCAATGACCATATCAGCTCTGCTTCATATCTTCATATCTGGAGAATTGATCAATTTTGCTTCCAATTTTCGTCCCTCTCTCACCTTCACATGAATCGTATCTGACACTTCTCTCCCCTGACCTCTCTGTCTCCATTTCTGGTGAAAGACTGTCCACCAATATTCATTACAAGCCCACTGACTCCCAGTTACCTCACACCCTGCTTCTTGTAAGGACTTCATCCCAGTTTCTCTGCTGTTGCATCTGTTCTGCTGATGCCACATTCTGACATGTCTGCCTTTTTCCTTAGACAGACCCAAAGGGAGATATCTCTGTCATCAGGTGATTTTGACATTTGAGCAGAACAGAATCGAGTTCCTTCAGGACAAGGATGTGTGGCATAAAGCCAATGTCACCCTTAATCCATCCCTACAGTATATGCAATACTTACAATTGGTTATGCAAAGCGAGACTTGGCCTAATATCACACAATGCCACACACCCTGGACATCCTCTCTTCCAGTTTCTTCCGTCAGGAAAAAGATGCAAAAGTCTGAGGTCACGCACCAACCGACTCAAGAACAGCTTCTTCCCTGCCGCTGTCAGACTTTTGAATGGACCTACCTTGCATTAAGCTGATCTTTCTCTTCACCCTAGCTATGACTGTAACATTACATTCTGCACTCTCCCCTTTCCTTCTCTGTGAACGGTATGCTTTGTCTGTATAACACACAAGAAACAGTACTTTTCACCGTATCCCAATACACGTGACAATAATAAATCAAATAAAACATCAAATCTGGAAAAAGTATGGATCCAACTTGCTGTGTACCTGAATCCTCTTCCAATCGACATGAGACATGAAAACATGAGACATCAACCTAAACTGTAAACCAATTTTTTTTATTTTGTTGAACACCTATCCATTGAAGCGATGGAAGAATTCATCAATGCAACAATCACTTCCACCTTGATCAAAAAGGTTCAAAATCCAAGCTTTCTTCTATTTTGTTCCTCCAGCTTAATAGAAATATGAAAACCTGACTAAGTGTCGTTGCATCATTCTCAGGGGGGGAAAATTCTGAATTTATTCCTCTCCTGTTGCCAATTCACATAGTAGTTAATTAATTTATTACTTGTCCACATTGCACTGACCAAGTGGCTGCTGCCTTGGTAAAGTATAAAGGTTAATCCTGAGGTACAACACTAACCAGAAAAATCAATTTAAATTATTCATTAATAACAGTCTATATCCAGCCTGAGCATACATCACATTTTCCATCAGGTTCGGATACATCTGTTTGTTTCAGGAAGAAATCAGTCATTTTTAATCTCCTTGCACTTGAACGCACAGAGGTCACAAAACTGGACTCCATAGAACCACTGGTTTCAGCATTACAGTAGTCCGGGGGGACCTCTGATGCAGCCACTGATCACCATCTTGGGAAAGATGATGTTCTGTGCATGCCATACGCGCATCAGAAACATGCAAAGTGAACAGATTGTGGCAGAAAAGGAAAACACTGCAGATGTTGAAAATCTGAAATGAAAACAGAAAATGCTGGAAATACTCAGCTGGGCTGGCAGCAGCTGTGAAGACAGAAACACAGTGAAGGTTCCAAGTCTGTATGACTCTTCTTCTGATTCAAAACCACTCACCATCCTGACTTGGAAATATATCGGCTATTCCTTCACTATCACTGGGTCAAAATCCTGGTTCTCCCTCCCTAACAGCACTGTGGGTGTACCTACACCACATGGACTGACTGATGTCCAATAACAATCCTGGAACACCCTCCCTGGAACACCCTCCCTAACAGCACTGTGGGTGTACCTACACCACATGGACTGACTGATGTCCAATAACAATCCTGGAACTCCCTCCCTAACAGCACTGTGGGTGTACCTACACCACATGGACTGCAGCAGGTTCAAGAAGGCAGCTCGTTGCCCTCTTCTCAAAGGGAAATTGGGGATGGGTATTACTTACGGGGCGAAAAACTGCAGCAGGCGATGGTGTAGAGGGACCTCGGGGTCCTTGTGCATGAGTCGCAAAAACCCAGCTTGCAGGTGCAGCAGGTGGTCAGGAAGGTGAATGGGATGCTGGCCTTCATAGCGAGGGGGATTGAATATAAAAGTAGGGAGGTCTTGCTGCAGCTGTATAGGGCATTGGTGAGGCCGCAGCTGGAGTACTGTGTGCAGTTTTGGGCGCCGCACCTGCGCAAAGATATTTTGGCCTTGGAGGGAGTACAGAGGAGGTTTACTAGGCTGATACCGGAGTTGAGGGGGTTGAGCTATGAGGAGAGGCTGAATAAACTGGGCTTGTACTCGTTAGAGTTTAGAAGAATGAGGGGAGATCTCATTGAGACGTATAAGATGATGAATGGGATGGATAGGATAGAGGTGGAGAGACTCTTACCGCCCAAAAAAGACAGTAGGACTAGGGGGCACAGCCTCAAGATAAAAGGGGGGCGGTTTAGAACGGAGTTGAGGAGGAACTTCTTCACTCAAAGGGTGGTGAATCTCTGGAATTCTCTGCCCGTTGAAGTGGTGGAGGCTGCCTCGCTAAATATTTTTAAGACGCGGGTTGATGGGTTTTTGATAAGAGAGGGGATTAAGGGTTATGGGGAGAGGGCGGGAAAGTGGAACTGAGCAGCGACAGATCAACCATGATCTTATTGAATGGCGGGGCAGGCTCGAAGGGCTAGATGGCCTACTCCTGCTCCTATTTCTTATGTTCTTATGTAATAAATGCTGGCCTGGACAGTGACAGCCATGTACCATGAAATTTTTTTTAAACTTTACCCACATATGTTAGTTCACCATTCATTGTTGCATCAAATGGGATGAGTTGGTAGCATAGTGGGAACATTGCTCCCCTAGTAATCCAGATACACAGGCAAGTCTTTTGCGGGCGTAGGTTCAATTATCACCAAGGCTGCTGGTGGAATTTAAATTCAGTAAGTAAAAAGTCTGGAATTAAAAATCTCTCAGTAACAATGACCATGGAACTATCATTGATCTGGTCCTTTCGGGAAGGAAATCTGCCTTCTTTACCTGATCCACACCAGAACCACAACAATGGCCTTAACTGCCTTCTGAAACGGTCGAGTAAGCCACTCAGATCGAGGGCAATTTGGGATGAGGGACTTGTCAGTGATGCGCATGTCACATGAAATAATAAACAACAAGATTAACAAGGTCCTGTTCACTAGGATAGATAGGTTCATCACCTCCTTTCAAACACAGAGAAGCAGGAGGGGCAAGCACATTGCTTTCCCAGTGATATAGCGAGCTGTCAACTGCAAGGACATGACTGTGCCTCACTTCAATGCGAAAGTGTACAGAAATCAGAAAAGGCCCTATTTCCTCAATATACACTTGGTGTGTGACCATTATGACCCTTGATCAGACCCCCAAGCTGTTAGTGATATCTGGTTTATAGACTCCGTACAGTGCAGAGAGAGGCCATTCGGCCCATCAATCCTGCACCAAAAAGAATCCCACCCAGCCCCTATCCCCGGAACCCCACAAATTTACCCTGCTAATCCCTCTAACCTACATACCTTGGGATACTAACACAACCACACCCAACAGACACAGACAAACGCACGCACACACACACAAAAGCAGACAGACACATACAGATTAATAAATACAGTGGTGGCACAGTGGTTAGTACTGCTGCCTCACAGCACCAAGAACCTGGTTTCGATTCCTGGCCTGGGCCACTGTCTGCGTGGAGTTTGCGTGTTCTCCTTGTATAAGCATAGGTTTCCTCTGGGTGCTCCGGTTTCCTCCCACAGTCCAGAGACGTGCTGTTTAGGTGAATTGGCCATGCTAAATTCTCTCTCAGTGTACCCAACAGGAATGTGGTGACTGGTGGATTTTCACAGTAACTTCATCGCAGTGTGAATGTAAGCCTACTTGTACTTTACTAAGGGGTAATTTAGCATGGCCAATCAACCTAACCTGCACATCTTTAGACCATGGAAGGAAGCCAGAGCACCCGGAGGAACCCCACGCAGTCACGGGAAGAACGTGCAGACTCTGCACAGACAGTGACCCAAGCCGGGAATTGAACCTGGGTCCTTGGTGCTGTGAGGCAGCAGCGCTAACCACTGTGCCACCGTGGCACCCGCATGGGATTAAGGAGCAATAATATTTTGTTCAAAGAAGACAAAGTTTGTGATTTAAGACAAGACAGTTGCTTTTTGAAAAACTCCACATTGTTCTAGAGGTTCAGAACAAACAAAGACAAACTTTACTTTAAATATCTATCATATACTCCAACATTCAGGTTAAGTGTGAGGTACATCTGAATTAACAGATGAAACTGCGGTTAAACACACGACCCTACCCAGTAAATGCCAAATACAACCAAAGCAAATTCCATGAATTTCTCTACAACTCACCCAGATGTCAGATCTCAGACTTTTGTATATTTTTCCCAACAGACAGCGTGGGGTTCTTAATTATGCTGGCTGCTTTTCCGAGGCAGCGAGAAGTGTAGACAGAGTCAATAGATGGGAGGACAGATTGCTGGATTGCCATGAGCCCCTCCATACAATTCGGAGCTCACCACCTCCCCCCACCAGCCCACACTGACTTCTGCAGCCATGAAGGCAGTTGTTTGAATCTGCATGGCATAACTTGTTCCAGCGCAGCTATAAAACTGGCATCTACCTGAACAATGTGGAAAATTTCCCAGGTAAACCCTGTCCACAAAAAAGCAGGACAAAACCAACTGGACCAATCATCCTGCCCTGATGGCACAGTGGTTGGCACTGCTGCCTCACAGCGCCAGGGACCCGGGTTCAATTCCCAGCTTGGGCCACTGTCTGTGCGGAGTTTGCACATTCTCTCCATGTCTGGTGGGTTTCCTCCGGGTGCTCCGGATTTCTCCCATAGTCCAAAGATGTGTGGGTTAGTTGGATTGGCCATGTTAAATTGTACCTTAGTATCCAAAGATGTGGAGGTTAGGTGGATTGGCCATGCTAAATTGCCCCTTAGTGTCCAAAGATGTGCAGGTTAGATGGACTGGCCATACTAAATTGCCCCTTAGTGTCCAACGATGTGCGGGTTAGGGTGGATTAGCCATGTTAAATTGCCCCTTAGTGTCCAAAGATGTGTGGGTTAGGTGGATTGGCTATGCTAAATTGCCCCTTAGTATCCAAAGATGTGTAGGTTAGGTGGATTGGCCATGCTAAATTGCCCCTTAGTGTCCAAAGATGTGCAGGTTAGGTGGATTGGCCATGCTAAATTGTCCCTTAGTGTCCAAAGATGTGTAGGTTAGGTGGATTGGCCATGCTAAATTGTCCCTTCGTGTCCAAAGATGTGCAGGTTAGGTGGATTGGCCATGCTAAATTGTCCCTTAGTGTCCAAAGATGTATAGATTAGGTGGATTGGCCAGAGTAAATGCTTGTGGTTACGGGGATAGGTGGGGGGAGTGCTTGGGTAAGATGCACTTTTGGAGGGTCAGTACAGGTTCGATGGGCTGAATGGCTTCGTTCACACTGTAGTGATTCAAAGATTGCTACTCATCAGCCTCCCCTTGATTATTAGTAAAGTGATGGAAGGTGTCAGCAACAGTGCAATCACAAATCACTTACTCAGCAATAACCTGCTCACTGATGCTCAGTTTGGGTCTAATAGCCTTACAGACATGGACAAACATGTTGAACTCTAGAGATGAGGTGAGACTGATACCCCTTGATATGAAGGCAATATTTGACTATGTGTGACATCAAGGAGCCCTAGTGAAACTGGAGCCAATGGTTGGCATCAAACCTAGCACAAAAGCAGATGGTTGTGGTTGTTGGAGGTCAATCATCTTAGGAGTCCCTCAGGGTTAGTGTCCTAGGCCCAACCATCTTCAGTTGCTTCATCAATGACCTTCCCTCCATCGTAAGGTCAGAAGTGGGGGTGTTTGCTGATGATTGCACAATGTTCAGCACCATTCGTGACTCCTCAGATATTGAAGCAGTCCATGTTCAAATGTAGCAAGACCTGGGTGTACTTAAAATGAAGCTGGAAATTTGACTCGTAGTGCTTTCCTTCAGGCTCAGGTGATGTTAGGGGGAGCTTTGTTAACCAAATCAAGTGCCACTTTGTCCACTCTCTTGGAGAACGAGGTAGTTTATAACTGTGGGATGAACCAGAGAACCGGGCAGGGGCATCAGGGATGTCTGCAACTCCATCCACTCTAAGCCCAGTGGAGGAGATAATAACCTGAGTCATGTAGCCAGCTGTAACAAAGCCCGTGGCATCCACCATGTCACCAAGACAATCAAGGATGTTGGTAAGTTATTGCCTTGGAATCCTTCTCAACTCCCACCTCACTCCCTACTTGGCATGAAGTGGAAGCTGAGATAATGGGTGTCCTGCATTCATCCCAGCCCTTTCCCATACTCCATCCCTGCCCTTCTGCTTTTACACTTTGGGATAACCAGGAGCTCCCATCTGGTCACCCTCAGCACACTCAAGAAGTGGAGGGAGAGCAACCCCACATCAGCAGTGAGGAAGCGCCATCACTTGATGTATAGCTGCCTGCTCATAAATTGGCCACAAGACAAGCACTAAAGGGGTGCACAGGGGTGAACAGTTCATTTCTGTCTGTGTAATTAGATGTGTTGTTGGGTAAATATGTAAAAAAAAGGTTTTCACTGGTAGCTTCTGTGGTTTGATGGTGACCAAATGGGGTGTGGGGTGACTCAGGTGAGCATAATTATGGGTAATAGTGGATCCATTCTGGTGTGGGGAACTTATTTCACTGATAATCCACTCTCTCAGTGCCCAACTCTTCACAAGAGATAAGCTTCATAGAATCCATTACAGTGCAGAAGGAGGCCATTTGGCCCATCGTAGGGCCAGGGTGGGATTGTGGTTGGTGCAGACTTGATGGGCTGAATGGCCTCCTATATTTAGGGATTCTATTCTATGAGTAGTCTGTACCATCACAATCTCACCCACGCCCTATCCCCATAACCCCATGCATTTACCCTACTAATCCTCTGATACTAAGGGACAATTTAGCATGGTCAATCCACCTAACCCACACATCTTTGGACTATGGGAGGAAACCACAGCACCTGGAGGAAACCCATGCAGACACGGGGAGAAAGTGCGAACTCCACATAGACAGTGACCCAAGCCAGGAATCGAACCTGGGTCCCTGGAGCTGCGAGGCACGGTGTCACAGAGTGTGGAACTGTTGCCTCACAGATCCAGGGATCCAGGTTCAATTCCCAGCGTGGGTCACTGTCTGTGTGGAGTTTGCACATTCTCCCCGTGTCTGTGTGGAGTTTGCACATTCTCCCCGTGTCTGCGTGGGGTTTGCACATTCTCCCCATGTCTGTGTGGAGTTTGCACATTCTCCCCGTGTCTGTGTGGAGTTTGCACATTCTCCCCGTGTCTGTGTGGAATCTGCACATTCTCCCCGTGTCTGTGTGGGGTTTGCACATTCTCCCCATGTCTGCGTGGAACCTGCACATTCTCCCCATGTCTGTGTGGAGTTTGCACATTCTCCCCGTGTCTGTGTGGAGTTTGCACATTCTCCCCGTGTCTGTGTGGGTTTCCTCCAGGTGCTCCGTTTTCCTCCCACACTCCAAAGATGTGCGGGTTAGGTGGATTGGCCATGCTAAATTGTCCCTTAGTGTCCTGGGATGTGCAGGTTAGACGGATTAGCAGGGTAAATGTGTGGGGTTGTGGGGATAGAGCCGGGGTGGGATAGTGATTGGTGCAGACTGGATGGGCCAAGTGGCCTCCTTCTGCACTGTCGGGATTGGATAATTCTTGGATTTCTATGATTCTATGTCAATATTCCCCTCCTAAGTGACAAGCGTGGGATAAGCTTTTCCTGAACTAATAGCCAATGGAAATTAGGAAAGGAACGTCCATTGGCAGAGCCTTTGGTTTGTTTGAAAATTGGAGCTGCAGAATAAAGGTCCACATGCATTTTGAATGAAATAATTTCTAACTTGAGTACAGAATGAGTTTGGTGTGGAATAAGGTTTTCATTCGATAATAAGAAAATTAGTAGCGAATATGACAAGATAGGATTGGGTTAAAACTTCCTATCCAACATTTGGGGAGTTGATAAACACAGCAGAGTTTTGTTTTTCAAACTGCTGATCAGCCAGATGGTTAAATATTGTAAGGTCAGACCAGTAAATCAGACCCATGATCTGATGTTTATGACTTTTCTGAGAAATATTTTTAACAATACACGGGTAAAGCTTAAGGCAGACTTTTAGACTCCCAAAATCCTGAAGATAAAAATCCGTCAGACAGTCTTCCAAACATGAGATTTACTGTTCTCCATACTTAACATGGGTCAAACCCATTGCTGAGATGAAATGTAAAGAAAGTGAACATATTTCTTTGAGTGAGTCCAAAGCAAAATGAGAGTCAGCCATCTGGGCTGGCCAGTAACAAGGACACGGATGGATTGGTAACGGTGGGGACATGTCATCCTGAGAGGACAGCAGGTTCTGCGGAGCCACTGCCATTCCCCTTGGGCAGAAGCTCAGCAATCTTCATAATCTGCTGGGATACAGATTTGATGTCAATAGCCGGAGCGGCATGATGGTTAGCACTGCTGCCTTACAGCGCTGGGACCCAGGTTCAATTCCTGGCTCGGGTCACTGACTATGTGGAGTCTGCACATTCTCCCTATGTCTGCGTGGGTCTCCTCCGGGTGCTCTGGTTTCCTCCCACAGTCTGAAAGGTGTACTGCTTAGGTGCATTGACCTAAACAAGTGCTGGAGTGTGGTGAAATATCACAGTAGTTTCATTGGGGTGTTAATGTAAACCTTACTTGTGACTTATAAACTTTACTTTAGCCAGGGATATGATGAGCTGTGTCTAAGCGTCTGTTAAAGCAGTGATACATCAGCAGGACACTGCCTGCTCTGCAAGTGGAAGCTCAGACATCAACCATTAGGCACTCTCTCATGGGCCTTTCTGCTGGTCCTCCCATGGGGGTGCCCACCATTTCCACATTGGAAAGACTAGCTCCAAGCTCAGGGCGATCCCCTGAAGCACAGTGGAGCCAGACTTCCTCATGCTCCCGGCAGCAACTAAAGACTATCGAGCAAGCTAACAGTGCACCAAGTTACTCGGTGAGCATATTCATCAGCATTTGGGTGTGGTGCCAGTGTATAAAGCAGTGTGAGAAGTGTGTGGTGTGCTGGGTGTGAGATGCAAGTGAGGTAGGTGTGCCATTTTTCTGTCTTACCATAGTCCCAGTGCCTGAAAGTTAGGGCACGGTGGCACAGTGGTTAGCACTGCAGTTAGCACTGCTGCCTCACAGCGCCAGGGACCGGGTTCAATTCCCAGCTTGGGTCACTGTCTGTGTGGAGTCTGCACATTCTCCCTGTGTCTGCATGGGTTTCCTCCAAGTGCTCCAGTTTCCTCCCACACTCAGAAAGATATGCTGGTTGGGTGCATTGGCTGTGCTAAATTCTCCCTCAGTGTATCTGAACAGGAGTGCGAAGACAAGGGGATTTTCACAGTAACTTCATTGCAGTGTTAATGTAAGCCTAATGTGACACTAATAAATAAACTTTAAACTGAACTGTATACTCGAAAAATCTTTAGAAGGGCATAAGTTAACCAAATGGAGAGGAAAGTTGAAGGTACAATTAACCTTGTGGTGGGAAGGAGGTCCATAATGAATGGAAAAATACTGAAAAGTGTGGAGAGAGCGACACAAGGGGTGGCAATTGCCAGTCCTGGGACGGGAGAGACGAGCAATTCCTGTCCAAGACCGACAGACCTTTTGCTGGTCAGTCAAGTTATCTGTTCCAGCCATGGCGATTGCCACAGCAGGCAGGACTGGAAGATTTAGGCAAGGTTTCAAATCACTGCCTGCAAATGGGAGTTCAGGCATGTAAAGCAAAAGGCTCCATAAGCATGTCAGGTTTTAGTAATAGTGCACAGAATACTCAAGTCAGCCCACAGTTAGATGAGTTCAATCTCTTACAGATGTGGCGATCCCTCAGGATCCTGGAGACTCCTGACCTGAAGCTGACCCGGCCCAGCCGACCACGTGGGACCTGTGGCCAGCGTTGCAGCCCCAGAGCCGGGACCTTCACATTCCCGGCTCCCAATTCCCAGCAAAACACTGCCGGAGCCTCCACTCTCCCAGCTCCCAACTCCCAGGAAAACGCTGCCTGAGCCCCCACTCTCCCAGCTCCCAATTCCCTGGAAAACGCTGCCTGAGCCCCCACTCTCCCGGCTCCCAATTCCCTGGAAAACGCTGCCTGAGCCCCCACTCTCCCGGCTCCCAATTCCCTGGAAAACGCTGCCTGAGCCCCCACTCTCCCGGCTCCCAATTCCCTGGAAAACGCTGCCTGAGCCCCCACTCTCCCGGCTCCCAATTCCCTGGAAAACGCTGCCTGAGCCCCCACTCTCCCGGCTCCCAATTCCCTGGAAAACGCTGCCTGAGCCCCCACTCTCCCGGCTCCCAATTCCCTGGAAAATGCTGCCTGAGCCCCCACTCTCCCAGCTCCCAACTCCCTGGAAAACGCTGCCTGAGCCCCCACTCTCCCGGCTCCCAATTCCCTGGAAAACGCTGCCTGAGCCCCCACTCTCCCAGCTCCCAACTCCCTGGAAAACGCTGCCTGAGCCGGAGTCTCCACTCTCCTGGCTCAATTCCCTGGAAAACGCTGCCAGAGCCCCCACTCTCCCAACTCCCAGGAAAATGCTGCCAGAGCCTCCACTCTCCCGGCTCCCAACTCCCAGGATGGCCAGACCAGCAAGTCTGGATCTGGGGCCTCCACTCCTCTGACCTGGAGAGCTGTGACCTCTTGCAGGCCCCATCCGCCCCTTCTTCAGTCACCTCACACTCCTAAAGATCAACTCCCAGTGCCTAACAATCACTAACACTGCTCTTTAAATTTACTTGCAGGTCTATAGATCCTCCTACCTCTGAAGGAAGACTCTGATCTGGCAGTGACCCTGTGAACCCCAACACACGGATCCGGCCACTGGCTCATCTGTGACTGCGACCCCAGGGACGTCACCCACGTACCGACCTTCAGCCCATCCGTGCTGGAGCATGGCCTGGATATCCACCGACCTCTGAAGCTAAACTGCAGCCCCACAGCGACTCGGAACACCCATCCATGCAGACCCATCTACCGATGCAGGAATCGCAAACAAGGCAACAAATCCTCCGACCAGAGAAAGGAACCTCATTGGAAGCATCTATATCCTTAATATCACAAACTACTCTCACTGTGTCCCAGGCCCAGAAAGAAGCAGTCACTCCAGGAAGTGTGGGGAACGTGCAGGCCTGCAGGTTAGAGTGAAACAAGCAGTCCCAAGGCCCCCCCTCCCCTCCCCAGCTTACTGCTGGCAAATGTCCAATCTCTAGAAAACAAACATGATGAACTTAAAAGCAGACTCACTTTTTAAGGAGAACTGAGGGACTGCTGTCTGCTCTGTTTCACGGAGATGTTTCTCACTCCTGCTTCACCGGACTGTGCCCTACAACCAAAGGGCTTCTCAATGCATCGAATGGCCCACACAGCAGCCTCAGGCAAGGCTAGGGGAGATGGGGTCTGCTTCCTAATCAACACCTTGTGGTACCAAGACATAGCAACACTGGCAACTTTCTGCTCCCCAGACCTAGAATACCTGATGCTAAAATGCCGCCCCTACTACCTTCCGGGGGAGTTCACCTCCCTTATCCGAATGGCAGTTTAAATCCCACCCCATGTGGACGTGAAGATCACGCTGGATGAAATATACATCACTACAAATAACCCTGAGATGAAACATCCCGAGACCTTGTTCATCGTGGCCAAGAACTTCAATCAGGCCAAGCTCACAAGCGTTCTACCAAGATACCACCAACACGTCTCCTGTTCCGCCAGAGGCCCAAACACTTAGACCACTGCTACACAAATATCAAACTTGCCTACCACTCTATTGCCCGGCCACACTTTGACAAACCAGACCACAAGACTGTGCTCCCACTGCCGGCTTACAAGCAAAAACTGAAGCAGGAGAATCCATCAAAGAAAGTCGTGCAATGTTGGTCTGAGGAATTGGATGATCTCCTACCGGACTGCTTAGAGTCAGTGGACTGGTCAGTATTAGAATACTCTGTGACAAGTACACCACTACAGTAACTGACTTCATTAGTAATGTGTAGAAGACTGTGTGCCAAAGAAGCAAATCCATGTGTTTCCCAATTGGAAACCAAGGATGAACAGGGATATCCGCTGCTTGCTGATCTGAGATGTTCAAGGCTTTATACTTATAATGGTGATATATAATCTGTGCTGATGGACCCCTGTAAAGGTGCAGACAGAGCACATGTCATGGGAAAGTACATTGTTTTGTGCTCCTGAAATAGCTGGAGATTGGTGCGTGCCTAAACATGCTGTAAGACTGTTTGGCTGACCAGCCTTTTCTATACCTGTGTTAATATCCTCCTTTAAAAATCCTGAAATGTGGCTCTGCCTCTCGTACCCTGTAAGCATGGGCAAGCACCGTTGTGCCATGTTCACATGGCTTTATCTTGTTATCCTCTTTTCCCTTAATCTCTGAAGCATCCTTTCACTGTTTGCCTCTTTGGAGGCGCCGTTTGAAATGAATAATCTAAACCAAGATTGTGGGTCAACTTATAGCACATGGACTGCAGCGATTCAAGAAGGCAGCTCACCACCACCTTCTCAAGGGGAACTAGGGATAGGCAATAAATACTGGCCAACCAGTGACACCCATGTCCCATGAATGAATTTTAAAAAAGTACATTCGTGCTGTCTTGTCTCTTTCTGAATGTATATATGGAAAATTGATTGTTCTGTACAGTACCAATCCCTGAGGATTTGTTGCGCGATTTGTAAAAATGGGGAAAAAAGGCAATAAAAAATATTTAAAAAATAGAAATTTGCTACCTTCCAATCTGCAGGAACTGTTGCACAATCTATCAAAGATGATCACCAATGGATCCACTATTTTTGTAGCTACCTCTTTCAACACTCTGGGATGTAAAATATCAGGTCCTGGGGGTTTCTCCAATACAACCTTCTTACTTGACCAAATTTCCTTCAATTACCCATTCTTCCTTATCCCTTGGGTTTCCAATTTTGGGAGATTTCTTGTATCTTTCTCAGGAATTAATAATAACCCAAAAATAATATTTCCTGCTGTTGAAATATTTCACAATGATTGCCGCAGATTGACTTACTCCCTTTCCATTTGTAGAGATTGGTTACGGAGGCATCCTTGGGGCACAGTGCCCTGGTTCCAGATTAGGCAAAAGAGACTAGTAAATTTCCTAACCATGTGAGTCCCTCCAGACTGGAATATTTCAGATGGGATGCCATCAGCTCCCAGGCGCTTGCTGGAAAACTGCTTTATGGCTTTCATGACTTCTGCTTGTAAAGGATTGTGTGCAAGCTCTTTCTGAGTGTGGTGTCATAGCATCAATTCACCAGATTCTCTTTTTACTCCATTTTGTCATTGTTTGAGATCGATTGTATCAGTTATAACCTTGCGTGCAGGAAAGCTCAGGGTGATGGTGGCTCTCTGCAGACTGAGGCAGTTGTGGAATCTTCCTGAGCAGATCTTTTCAGGTACAGCGCCGCTCTCCCCATTCTGGAGAAGGGGAAGGGAACAACACATTGTGCTCTCTCTGCACCTGCCTGTTGGCCTCACCTGGATGATCATCCACTCACTGTGGTAGAACAGAATCGAACACTTCTAGACAACAATATGAGACCAAAGCTCAGGGTAGTCCTCATAGCTAGAATGCTGGGCAGGGATAACATTGACAGAGCTGCCATGAGCAAAACAAGGCTAGCGAAGGAGTCTGAGCCCGAGAGATTAGTGCTAGCTACACATTCCACTGGATTGGGTGTGGGCTTCGCTTTTCAATCTGAACCAGCATGCAAGTTTGACTCACTCCTATAGGGATTGGCAATCAACTTATGCTTCTTCACTAAGTCTTGCCAGTAACCCTCCTCATACGGCAATCTTGCCATCTCAGGAGTCAGTCTGGTAAATCTCCACTGCACTCCCTCTATGGCAAGTATATCCGTTCTTAGATAAGGAGGTCAAAACTGGACACACTACTCCATGTGTAGTCTCACCAAAGCCCTGTACATCCTTGCAGTCAAGTCCTCTTGAGAATTCAGTAAAGTAGACCAAGGGGTTGATTAAGAATGGAAAAATAGAGTTATGAGAGTAAACTTGCAGGGAACATAGAAACTTACTGTAAAAGTTTCTATCGGTATATAAAGAGAAAAAGATTGGTGAAGACAAATGTAGGTCCCTCACAGTCAGAAACAGGTGGATTTATAATGAGGAACAAAGAAATGGCTGAGTAACTAAATACACACTTTGGTTTTGTCTTCACAAAGGAGGACACAAATAAGACACTGGAAATGTTGGGGAGCACAGGATTTAGTGAGAGGAAGAAACTGAAGGAAATCAGCATGCGTAAAGAAATGGTGTTGAGCAAACTGATGAGATTGAAGGCTGTTAAATCCCCAGGTCCTGGTAATCTACATTGCAGAGTACCGAAGGAAGACGCCTGAGAAATAGTGGATGCATTGGTGGTCATCTTCTAAGATTCTCTAGACTCTGGAACAGTTCTTACAGACTGGAGGGTAGCTAATGTCACCCCACTATTTAAAATGGGAGGTAGAGAGAAAACAGAAATATAGACCAGTCAGTCTGACGTCAGTAGTGATCATTATCAATGATTTTATAGAATCATAGAATCCCTAAAGTGCAGAAGGAGACCATTGAGTCTGCACCGACCAAAATCCCACCCAGGCCCTATCCCCATAACTTCACACATTTACCTTGCTAGCTCTTCTTACAGTAAGGGTCAATTTACCATGGCCAATCCACCTAACACACACATTTTTGGAGCGTGCAAGGAAACTGGAGCACCCAGAGGAAACCCATGCAGACATGGGGAGAACTTGCAAACTCCACACAGACAGTGACCCAGAATTGAACCTGGGTCCCTGGCGCTGTGAGGCAGCAATGCTAACCACTGTGAGCACCGTGCCACCCAGCAGAGCACTTGGTAAACGCTGGTAGAATCGGACAGAGTCAGCAAGGATTTATGAAAGGGAAATCATGCTTGACAAATTTACTGGAATTCTTCAAGGATGTATTGAGTAGACCTGATGAGGCGGAGTCAGTGTAGTTTATTTGGACTTTCAGAAGGCTTTCAACAAGAAAGGAAATTAGCATGTAAAATTAAAGTATTTGTGATTGTGCGTCATGTATTGAGATGGATAGAAAACTGGTTGGCAGATAGGAAACAAAGGCTGGAATTTTATCATTGTTCAGGCCAATGGGATTTTCCCATGCCGCTGCAATGAATAGAAGTTTGGCTGACTGCCAAATTCTCTGACCTCGCTGAAGTGGGAGTGTGGCATGAACGACCAGTCAGATCACATTCAAAGAGCAGGAATAAACGGGTCATTTTCCAAATGGCAGGCAGTGACTATTGGGGTACCAACAGGAATCAAAGCCAGGACCCCAGCTATTCACAATGTATATTAATGATTTAGATGTGACAAAATTTGTAGATGACACAAAGCTGAGAGGGAGCATGAGCTGTGAGGAGAACGCTACAGTGTGATTTGGACAAGAGTGGGCAAATGAATGGCAGACACAGTATAATGTGGATAAATGTGAGGATATCCAGTTTGGTAGTAAAAGCAGGAAGACAGATTACTATCTGAATGGCTATCAGTTAGGAGAGGGAAATAAGAACATAAGAACTATGAGCAGAAGTAGACCATTTGGCCCCTCAAGCCTGCTCCACCATCTAATAATGGCTGATCTTTTTGTGGACTCCTGCTCACTCACCATAACCCTTAATTCCTTTACTGTTCAAAAATCCACCTATCCTTGCCTTAAAAACATTCAATGAGGTAGCCTCAACTGGGCAGGGAATTCCACAGATGAATGTGCAGCCACTGAAGGTAAGCATGCAGCCACAGAAAGCAATAAAGAAGGCAAATGGCATGTTAGCCTTGATAATGAGAGGATTTGAGTGCAGGCACAGGGAAGTCTTGCTGCAATAATATATAGCCTTGGTGAGACCACACCTGGAATAGGTGGGAGGATGGCTAACCTCACAAACGGATGATACATATGTATATAACTGCAATATCTTCAGTTGATGAAGCCATTCACATCAACATCAAATGTATAAATAGAAGTGCAATAAGTTTATAGTGTTGCACACCCATGTCCACAAAAGTGATGTCAATATTTGTTAATTTTCCTGACCACCTGGGGGCGATCTTACCATCGTGCCCATGCCGATGGATGGGCGGGGGCGGCGAGCCAGTAAGATTGTGAGAGCCGAGAAATCAGGTTTGCACCCGATTTCTCACGATCTTACTGGCACTGGATCTTCAATTTGATCAGCCTCACGCCCACTTGCGACGAGAGGCTGAATAAATTGTTGAAATGTGTTACAAATCTAATTTAAATAAAATTATAGAGTCAGGGAATCAATCATCCGGGCTCATTGTCTCGTCGGGGGGCGGGCGGGGGGGTTCTCTCCAGCATGTATGGTTTCCCCCATCATGTGGACCAGATGTGATGGCCTTGTCAATAGAACCGGAGGCCATTGAGGCCCCCCAGGAGGTCAGCAGCAAAGGGGGTGATGCTTGGGCAGTGCTAGCCTGGAGTTGCCAGCCTGACACCCTGGCACTGCCCACTGGGCACTGGGCAGGACTTGGGGGGGGGGGTGCCAAGACTGGAGTGGGCTGATTGGGAAAGGGGGATTGCTGCCACTCTGCAATGATGATCAGTTGGGGGGGGGGAAACTGCAGTGTGCTCCACAAAGTGATCAATGGGGAGGTAGGGTGGCAATTAGTTTGGCCATAAGTGGGCATGTGAACAGCTAACGGGCCCCATGGAGTGCCAGAGTGGTGGGTTGGGGGGTGCCGGTTTTAGGCCATGGAGGCTGGCTATAGCATCAGAGGCCGTGTGACAGGTTTCAGCTGCTCTCAGAGCAAAGACCTGCACATGCGTAATGGCACCCTCTGCTGCTATCAGTTGGCTTTTTGTCAATTAAGGCCACACCCACTCCCCCAAAAGGCAAGAATCAGTTTTCAGCATTTTGTCATGCACATGCACTGAGTGCATAAGATTCAAAATTTGGACTCGCCAGAAAAAAAGGACCTGAAACTCTCCCATTTTCACACTCGTTCTGGACTTAGAATTATTTTCATAAGACTGCTCCCACTATGTCTGGGTGCAGCGCCAAAATCTGCAGCAGAGGTGGAGGCAGCCTGCCGACTGTGAGGCCCTGATGTCTTGGCGAATGGCCTGGAGGGCTGCAGCCTGATAAGGGTTTCCTGTTCGGGGCAGATACACCAATCTCGGCCTGAGCAGCTAGATGGATGGGGCTGCAGGCAGAGGGAATTTAGTGGCTGGACACCTTTGGAGTGTCAGACTGATGCTCAACCTCTCTGTGGGTGCCCAAAGGCCCATCCCTGACTCCCTGAGGAGAAGCGGCTGCTGGAGAAGTGTCCTGTCTCCCTTTTGCCTAACCACTGATGACTGCCACCGGCGTGTGTGTGGCCATGAAGTCCCGGGCTGAGTGCAAAGCCAGCAAAGCCTGCTGTGCCAAGGTCTTCATAACAGTCACCAACCTTCCCATGGTGAACAGCAGCAAGACACAGACATGAGAGTATGTGCAGAAATCCCACCTCCGAGGGCTGCCAGCCAATAAGTTGCATATTACCTGGCAGTGCAGCAGGAGCAGTGGCTGCTGCCAGCAATGGTCTCAGTGAGGCCTGGTCCAGGTTCATCAAAGGACCCAGGCCACAGATGACTCATGGTAGGATGGAGGTCTCAGGTGAGAAGCAACAAGGGCAGGGGGTGGCTCTCAGCAGGCAGCCCTTCCCAATGACAGGTCCCTTTTTCTTTGGATACCTCCGCATCCTGGCACATGGAAGCCTGTAAGCAAACCCGGCAGACAGAAAGAAAACTCACAGAGTGTGTCATGCAAATATGCTTAAAAGGCATTTTGGTGGGGAAGGAAAGCAGAAGCAGGATATTTTAATGGTTATAATTCAGAATGAAGGACTGAATCCAGGTGACTTTGGGTAGCAGGGTGGCACAGTGGTTCAGGGACCCAGGTTCAATTCCGGCCTCGGGTCACTGTCTGTGTGGAGTTTGCACATTCTCCCCGTGTCTGCGTGGGTTTCCTCCGGGCACTCCGGTTTCCTCCCACAGTCCGAAAGATGTGCAGGTTAGGTGGATTGGCCATGCTAAATTCTCCCTTAGTGTCCAAAGATGTGTAGGTTAGTGGGATTAGTGGAGTAAATACATGAGGTTACGAGGAAGTATGCTCTGTCGAAGAGTCAGAAGTTAAAGTTTATTTATTAGTCACAAGTAAGGCTTACATTAACACTGCAATGAAGTTACTGTGAAATTCCCCTAGTTGCCACACTCCAGCACCTGTTTGGGTCAATGCACCTCACCAACACGTCTTTCGGACTGTGGGAGGAAACCAGAGCATCTGGAGGAAACCCACACAGACACAGGGAAAAAGTGCTAATCCACACAGACAGTGACCTAAGCTGGGAATCGAACCCAGGGCCCTGGCGCTGTGAGGCAGCAGAGCTAACCACTGTGCCATCCCATTGCTGGCAACAGCCACTGCTCTGTTGGCACTCATGATGTGGAGAAGCTGGTGTTGGACTGGGGTAAACACAGTAAGAAGTCTCACAACACCAGGTTAAAGTCCAACAGGTTTATATGGTATCGAAAGCTACTAGCTACTCCTTCATCAGGTAAGTGGGAGTTCTGTTCACAAACAGGGCATGTAAAGACAAAAACTCAATTTACAAAATAATGGTTGGAATGCGAGTCTTTACAGCTAATCAAATCTTAAAGGTACAGACAATGTGAGTGGAGAGAGGGTTAAGCACAGGTTAAAGAGATGTGTACTGTCTCCAGACAGGACAGTTCATGAGATTTTGCAAGCTCAGGCAAGTCATGGGGGGTTACAGATAGTGCGACATGAATCCAAGATCCCAGTTGAGACCGTCCTCATGTGTACGGAACTTGGCTATCAGTCTCTGCTCAGCGACTCTGCATTGTTGTGTGTCGTGAAGGCCGCCTTGGAGAATGCTAACCCGAAGATCAGAGGCTGAATGCCCGTGACCACTGAAGTGTTCGCCAACAGGAAGAGAACAGTCTTGCCTGGTGATTGTCGAGCGGTGTTCATTCATCTGCATGGTCTCCCCACTGTACCATGCCTCACGACATCCTTTCCTACAGCGTATCAGGTAGACAACGTTGGCCGAGTTGCAAGAGTACGTACCGTGTACCTGGTGGATGATGTTCTCACATGAGATGATGTCATCCGTGTCGATGATCTGGCATGTCTTGCAGAGGTGATCAGCCATGATCTTATTGAATGGCGGGGCAGGCTCAAGGGGCTAGATGGCCTACTCCTGCTCCTATTTCTTATGTTCTTATTTTCAGGTTGTGGCCATTCATGAGTATTTCTACCCCTATTGCGGCAATTGTTGTTGTGATAATATGATTCAGTTGTAGTCTCCCTGTTTCTGGAAGAGGGGAAACCTGCATGGTACACTCAGGTACTTACCTCGACTTTTTTCCTAGGCAGCACACAATTTGCTTGTTCCTGAGGCTTCACTATGGACATGTCAGGCAGCATGGTAGTACAGTGGTTAGCACTGCTGCCTTACAGTGCCAGAAACCCAGGTTCAATTCCCGGCTTGGGTCATTGTCTGTGTGGAGTCTGCACATTCTCCCCATGTCTGCGTGGGTTTCCTCCCACAATCCGAAAGACGTGCTGGTTAGGTGCATTGACCAGAACAGGCGCTGGACTGAGCCGACTGGAGGAATTTCTCAGTAACTTCATTGCAGTGTTAATGTAAGCCTTACTTGTGACTAATAAATAAACTTTACTTTTACTTTATTCCTTTGACAGCATTTGCAATCATCCATCATCTGGCAACTGCAACTCTCTGGATTGTGATTCTCTGATACTCTTGGGGTCGTTCCTGTCTTTTCTTGACTGTCGGGTGCTGATATTAAGATTCCGATGTTGATAGGAGTCCTTTCTCACCTGATTTACACAGACACTCTCCATCGAGGTCCCTCCCCCTAACTGGCTGCTTGATGCCCCTTTCTCTGTGTTCTCACACTGGCTTTTTAAAAATCCATATCGGGGTGGTTAGGTCATTTATGGCACAGACCAGCCTGTCTCGCAACAGTTCATTCAGAGGCGGTCCAAATTTGCAATGTTCAGCTAATTTCTGTAATCTAGCCAGGATCTCAATGACAGATTCCCCAGGAGTGATCGCAGCCGTGTTGAAGCAATATCTCTGGAGGAGGATTACAGGGGGTTCAGGTCAGAGTTTTTCACCAGGTCTATTAGCTCATTCAAAGTTTTGGAGTCAGTGGTATCTGGATAGGTTAGACTTCATTAACACACCGAAAGTCAGGGTGTCAACAATCTCACTTTTTGTTTTTCGTCTCCTTCAATGATGTTAGCGCAGAGGAAGTAACCTGTGCCCTCAGTATATTGGGCCCAGTCTCTTCCACTGGTGCCACAGGGCTTGAGGTTCCTGAATAGGGGCGTAATTGCTTTTTCTTATTGGAGAAACTCTTGACATTTGGAGGTTGTCTGGTGGGAAAAATGGAGAAAATAATTATCCTCGTCGCCAGTGTAGGAATTCAGCCAAACACCAATTTCCAATCACCAACACCCTATATTGTGCATCAAAGGAAAGGTCCCGCACTTTCAGCTTATAGTCAGGTAGTCTCTATCTCAGGACCTACAACTCCAGTCCAAGTAACAGGTTTAAAAACCCCCCGCTGGCTGCTTCCCATTGGATGAGTCTCTATCCACCCAATCAGGGAGCTTGTATTCCACAAATGGGTAAATCTATTGATAATTCCCTGTGGCCTTTGTGGCTGTCATAATAGTGAGAAACATAGGCTATGATTCTCCCATCTGAGCCCGCCACTCTTCTGGCATTTCCGGCTGGGAGACGCGCGTCTGCAGCCTTGAACAGGGATGTGCGCATGTGCAGGGAACGCACGCACATCTCCCAGAGCCAGCGAATAGTTGCCCACCAGACCACGCTGGAAACTGACGGGAAGGCAGGTAAATCATTTAAGTCTTTTTTCAATCTATTTTAAATATGTAGATAAGTTAACTATCAGTACCTTTCAGGTCCTGATTGAATCTCCCACTTTGCCAAGAGTACTTCATTCCGGCAGGGTTTCAACTAGCTCCTCATGTTCGGGGAACTAGCGGGACAGCCCGCCGAAATGAAGTGGGGGGGGCAACGGAATAAGAATAAGAACATAAGAACTAGGACAGGAGTCGGCCATCTGGCCCCTCGAGCCTGCCCTGCCATTCAATAAGATCATGGCTGATCTTTTCGTGGACTCAGCTCCCCTTACCCACCCGCTCACCATAACCCTTAATTCCTTTACTGTTCAAAAACCTTGCCTTAAAAACATTCAAAGCGGTAGCCTCAACTGCTTCACTGGGCAGGGAATTCCACAGATTCACAACCCTTTGTGTGAAGAAGTTCCTCCTCAACTCAGTCCCAAATCTGCTTCCCCTTATTTTGAGGCCATGCCCCCTAGTTCTAGTTTCACCCGCCAGTGGAAACAACTTCCCTGTTTCTATCTTGTCTATTCCCTTCATAATCATGTTTCTATAAGATCTCCTCTCATTCTGCTGAATTCCAATGAGTATAGCTCCAGTCTACATCCATCATGTAGCTGTGCGATAGTCTGTCAAAGGCGTTCTCCTGTGCCAGGCTGATCTGTCCCCTACACTGTCCTTGGCACAAAGTGGATTGTGTGACAATCTGTGTCCCTTATAAATTGCACTGATGTTCAGAATCCCATTGCTGCCTTTGCACTAATTATAAAATTCCACAACTCTCCTCTTTTGTGGCCAGGTTCTATTTGATGCTTTTTCTTGTTTCCTCATGTACGAATAGTTAAGATCTGAAGATGCAGATCCCATTGAGACGAAGGAGACACGGAGCAAATAACTGGCGCACAGATACAAACGTCTGTAAAGGCTCCATGTACGTGATCTGCCGTCACCACCTGGTAAAACCAGTTGTGCTGCATTCTCAGAGAAATATTCAGCAAGCGAAGTTTCCTCAGCTGTGATCACCCATTTTCAGATAAAGTAGGGATTGTACGGCAGGCTATCCACTGTTAGTCTTTACATTCTGGATGAACATACCTTTGTGATTCTTAAATGTAATTAAAATTATCGCAGTAAGATAGGAGAACCACCTAATTCTGGATGTAATAGGAAACTATGAACAAAAAATTTGGAAAAAAGACATTTTTCACGCAGTGAGTTTGATTTGCACTTTGCCAGAGACATTTAAAAAGAAATGAAGTGATTATTTGAAAAGAAGCAACATGTAGGGTTGCAGGGGGAAGACAGAAGACCATCAATGAGGTGACGTGCTAATTCAGAGAGCTGGTGCTGATACAAGGGGCCGAATGGCTTCCTTCTACACAGTAACAATTCTGAGATCCCATTGGTGCTACCATTTTCCTGCTGCTTTCGATGCTGAGAGCAGCAACATGACAAGCTGGTTGCATTGCTGCTCACGGTTTCCTGGAGCTGCAGGTTTGCTGGTTGCATTGCTCTCTCACACACCCTCTCTCTCTGTCACACACTCTCTCGCTGACTCTCTCACACACACACACTCGCGCTCACACACACTCTCTCACACACACACACTCTCTCTCTCTCTCTCACACTCTCACACACACACACTCTCGCTCACACTCTCTTGCTCACTCTCTCTCTCACACACACACTCTCATTCACACACACTCTCTCACACTCTCTCTTTCATACACTCTCTCTCACACACACACTCTCTCACACACACACCCTCTCTCTCACACTCTCTCTCACACACTCTCTCTTTCTCTCACACACACACACTCTCTCTCACACACACACACTCTCTCTCTCTCACACACACACACTCTCTCTCTCTCACACACACACACTCTCTCTCTCACACACACACACTCTCTCAAACACACACACACACTCTCTCTCTTGCTCACACTCTCTCTCTCACACACACTCTCTCTCTCACACACACTTTCTCTCTCACAAACACCCTCACATCTCCATGTAGTTTAAAAGTTTAAAGTTTATTTATTAATGTCATAAGTAAGGCTTACATTAACACTGCAATGAAGTTACTGTGAATATCCCTTAGTCGCCACACTCGGGCGACTAAGGGTACATGGATGGAGAATTTAGCATTGTCAATGCACTTAACTAGCACGTCTTTCGGACTGTGGGAAGAAACTGGAGCGTCTGGGTCTATCTCCTCTGAAGCTTGCATCCTCATCCCATTCATGGCTCCACTCACAAATACTAGACATCCTTATCATCTGTCCTGGCATGCATCTTGCTCACACTGGTGCACAATCATAAGTAGAATTACCAAACTGGGGATCGAAGGTGTTAGGAGTGGGCTAACAGACCTTCCAATTAAGTCCTAATTTGATGTCAATTATTAATAGAAGTCACTGATATATAAAAGGGGCCACAGGGGGCATTATTTGTTAGTGGAGAGTTGTGTGTGAAGTTGGATCAAAGAAATAAAGATATTTGATGAAGAAGCAGAACTTGTGTCTCCTTTACAGCAATTGAGAAGCTGAAACAGTGGTAGCAGAGGATGGTTGTTGGTTCTGAGTAAAGGGCTGGAAGTTACAAGCTTTGGGGGAAAAAATACAAAGGAAGACTTCACTCAAATTCGAAATCAACAAAGGAGCGAGTAGGAGACAACAAAATGGCTGAACCCAGAATAAAGATGTCAGCATGTGACTATCCATGATTACGTTCAGAGATTGAACCTCATGACCAATGGAGAAGTGAAGTCATTATGTGAACTCTGGTAACTGTGTTGGGGAAAATGAAACAAGGTATAGCAGTGGCTTTCTTTACCTTAGAAGTAACAGCAGACGCCAAGGTGTTTTCTGAATTGGAGTTGGAACATTTGAACTCAGAAGGCTCAGACAATTTACTAAATTTCATGGAAAAGAAGTCATTTTTTTGATAAATAAGTACGTATGAAGCTTGGTCAGAATTGGATAGATTTTGGAAATCAGGATATTTCTATTGAAGGGTATAGAGTCAGAGGTTTACAGCATGGAAACATACCCTTTGGCCCAACTTGTCCATGCTGCCCTTGTTTTCTTTTTAATCTCCTAAAATAATCCCAATTGCCTGCACTTGGCCCATGTCCCTCTATACCCATCTTACCCATGTAACTATCCAAATGCTTTTTAAAAGACAAAATTGTACCCGCCTCTACTACTACCTCTGGCAGCTTGTTCCAGACACTCACCACCCTCTGTGTGAAAAAATTGCCCCTCTGGACACTTTTGTATCTTTCCCCTCTCACCTTAAACCTATGCCCTCTAGTTTTAGACTTCCCTACCTTTAGGAAAAGATATTGACCATCTAGCTGATCTATGCCCCTCATTATTTTATAGACCTCTTATAAGACCAACCCTCAGCCTCCTACACTCCAGAGAGAAAAATCCCAGTCTATCCAGCCTCTCCTTATAACTCAAACCATCAAGTCCCAGTAGCATCCTAGTAAATCTTTTCTGCACTCTTTCTAGTTTAATAATATCCTTTCTGTAATAGGGTGACCAGAACTGTACACAGTATTCCAAGTATGGCCTTACCAATGTCTTGTACAACTTCAACAAGACGTCCCAACTCCTGTATTCAATGTTCTGACCGATGAAACCAAGCATGCCGAATGCCTTCTTCACCACTCTGTCCACCTGTGACTCCACTTTCAAGGAGCTATGAACATGTACCCCTAGATCTCTTTGTTCTGTAACTCTCCCCAACTCCCTGCCATTAACTGAGTAAGTCCTGCCCTGGTTCAATCTCCCAAAATGCATCACCTCGCATTTGTCTAAATTAAACTCCATCTGCCATTCGTCAGCCCACTGATCACAATCCTGTTGCAATTGGAGATAACTTTCTTCACTGTCCACTATGCCACCAATCTTGGTGTAATCTGCAAACTTACTAACCATGCCTCCTATATTCTCATCCAAATCATTAACATAAATGATTAATAACAGTGGACCCAGCACTGATCCCTGAGGCACACCGCTGGTCACAGGCCTCCAGTGTGAAAAACAATTCTCTACAACCACCCTCTGGCTTCTGTCAAGAAGTCAATCTTGTACCCATTTGGATACCCCACCCTGGATCCTGTGAGATTTAACCTTATGTAACAACCTACCATGTGGTACCTTGTCAAAGTCCATGTAGACAACATCAACTGCACTGCCCTCATCTACCTTCTTGGTTACCCCTTCTAAAAACTCAAATCAAATTTGTGAGACATGATTTTCCACTCACAAAGCCATGCTGACTGTCCCTAATCAGTCCTTGCATCTCTAAATGCCTGTAGATCCTGTCTCTCAAAATACCTTCCAACAATTTACCCACCACAGATGTGAGGCTCCCTGGCCTGTAGTTCCCAGGCTTTTCCCTGCAGCCCTTTTTAAACAAAGGCACAACATTTGCCACCCTCCAATCTTCAGGCACCTCACTTGTGACTATCGATGATTCAAATATCTCGGCTAGGGGACCCGCAATTTCCTCTCTAACCTCCCACAATGTCCACTTCATCAGGTCCCGGGGATTTATCTACCTTGATGCACTTTAAGACTTCAGGTATGCGATAGAATTTAGTAAACTATATAAAAGGCTACAAAAACACTGCCTGGAATTTCCACAGTCCATTAAACTACTGGACTGTGCTAAAGTAACCAATATGGACTGGTTTTAACAGGAGTTAAGTTTGCAGGTAATACCTTTTATTTGATCAAATTGCAGAAATGTTTTTTGGGAAACATTCTATCCCTACGGCTCTTATGGGTCAATTAATGATGAAGCAGAATGTGGAAGATACGTTAACAGGATGGCGAGATCGTGCAGGCACAAGCAGGCTACGAGAGTATGGGCAGAAGATTAGGGGCCAGAAACCCCTTTAATGCCGATAGCAATAGGAAAGATGGTAACAGTGTGTGGAGAATGGTAACAGGAAAATGAACCCCAGAAATGCCCAGGGCATGATAAATTGGTGTTTCCAGTGTGACTCTCAATTTCATCATGCTTTCAACTGTCCGAAATGATTTGTGCTTGAAGCTGCAGATGGCATGGACAAAGTGGAAGAGGAAAGAGATAGTGACCAGAAAGAAAGCATTGTCTTAATTAACAACAAGAAGTTTCACTCCTGTAATGAGAGTTTTGGTTGCAGAGTCTTTCAATTCTGCTATTTTGGACAGTGGCTGCACGTCTCCTGTGTGTGGAATTGAGTGGTTAAAATGTTACCTGGACTCTTTAAATGCTGAAAATCAGAACAAGGTTAAAGAATTTGAAAGTTCCACAAGTTTCAGATTTGGAGATGATGATGATGCCCTGAAGTCACTGAAGAGTGGAGATCCCCTGCAATATTGTCAGGGTGAATCATTTCATTAGCACAGATGTTGTGTCAAGTGAGATGCCTTTGCTTCTGAGCAGACAGTCAATGAAGAAAGCACACGTGAAACTAGATATGGAAAATGATACGGCAGCGCTTTTTGGAAACGTGGTGAACTTACAATAGTGTCCCGACTATGTTAATTGTATTATGTTAATGCCAATATTTTAGGTAAAGAGGTTAAGGAAGTGTTGTTAGCAGCCAGAAATGGGACTTCAGCTGATAAAAAGCTCCTTGTGCTGAAACTGCATCGGCAATTTGCACATCCATCTCCTCAGAGGCTGAGCAATGTATTAAACGATGCAGACTCAAGAGATGAAGACTGTACTAAGCTGATAGAACAGGTCAGCGATCAGTATGAGGTTTGTAGGAAGTACAGAATGGCACAATCACAACTGATAGTAACCCTCCCTCCTCCCCCGATTGTGGGGGGGGGAATCATTCTCTGGCAGGGGAGAGGGAGGTGGGTCAGATGTATTTCTGGCGGGGGGGGATGGTCCACTGTCACTCTGTGGGTGACTGGTCGGGGGGGAAGTGGGGCAGAGAGTCATAATTGGTCTGGGAAGT
Organism: Carcharhinus amblyrhynchos; assembly: GCF_965287045.1. Lineage (NCBI taxonomy): Eukaryota > Metazoa > Chordata > Chondrichthyes > Carcharhiniformes > Carcharhinidae > Carcharhinus > Carcharhinus amblyrhynchos. The sequence goes on along the minus strand of NC_137359.1, from coordinate 7,596,561 downwards.
GGGGGGGGGGGGGTGAGTGGATAAGAGGGAACAGTTTTATGGGGGTTGGGCAATGTCTGTGGGAGCCATCGCTCCCGCTTTGTGCTCCTGGGCCGCTTCTTGCAGCCCAGGAGCAATGTGACAGGGCGCGTTTTTCAATTTTTGTTTCCTCTCTGCGCATGCGCTGTTCAAAGCTCCAATCGGAGCTGCAGTGTTTCGGGTATGCTAAGTCCTGCCCACAGCACGATTCAGACCCATGATTTGTTTTTCAGGCTGAGTGCGTATGGGGGCGCCTCAACAGGTTTCCAAGTCAGATCTGAATTGTGCCCGGATTCAGCACTTCGAATCAAAATGGTAAAATCGTGCCCAATATATTCATTTTGCACTCTGTAGATTTAGCGACCAGATTTAGTCAATCGACCATTGTGCATAGTAAAGAGAAATTCTGGATCAGATCATGGAAAAATGGATAGGGACAGGGATGGAGTCACCAGCAAAATTCCTTACCGACAATGGGGAGGAACTTGCTCACCATGAATTTAGGGATATGTGTGGAAACATGAATATTGTAGTGATGAATACGGCTGCAGAAAGCCCATTTAGTAATGGGGCATGGGAGAGAAACCATGCTGTAATAGATGACATGCTCCGGAAAAATTTTGACAGATAGACCAAGTTGTAAGTTAAATTCAGCCTTTGCATGGGTGGTACATGCTAATAATTTGTTGCAGATAGTTGGGGGCTAAAATCCCATCAATTATCATTGGGCAGGAATCCTAAAATTCCATCCATTTTGAATGGTCAGCCTCCAGTTTGGGAAGGAATGACAATTAGCGCTGCCATTGAACATTCAAATGCATTGCGTATAAGTAGAAGAGCGTTTCTGGAAGCAGAAGTCTCAAAGAATTTGCAGAACTTTAAGGCGCAATGTATAGCTATCATCTCGGCAAGATGTAGTATACTATAAACGTGACAATTTCAATGAATGTGAAGGCCCAGGGAAGTTATAGGCATAGATGGCAAAACAATTGTTTTGCAACATGGTAATCAGACTGTTAGGGTACATCAAGGGTAACGGTACAGTATACAAACTTGCAAATTTAGAGTAGATGAACATGTGAGGAACCAGGGTCATCTGATACTCATGTGTTACAGAATGATGAGGACCAGTTAACTGAAATAGGGTACACGTACAGGAACACAATACTGCTGAACTAGAACAAGCCATTTTTCTGAAAGGATAGCTGCCAAAAGTTGATGCAAAAGTGACATACTTGCCTGAAGGATCCAGTCAATGGAAGGATGCAACTATCATTAGTAGAGCAGGGAAGGTCACTGGAAAGTGTAAACACTAGCTAAATCCACAGAATACAGGGGAGGATGTCAAGGCCACGGATTGGGAACAAGTTCAAAAATGAATGGTACAGAAACATAGTGCCAGTTCAGATAGTAAGTCCAATAGTGAAGGTGATCACAGGAAGATATCAAGAACATCCCACAGCAGGAGGGAAAGGGCAAGCAGTGGTAGCACAGAATGAGATATCAGACAGGACAGGGGGCGTAGCTTGCAAGGTCTCAGAATAGGCGCAAGTCTACAAATGCTACTAGGAGTAGAAGCCCACATGTGTGTGAGATTTTGGTGGCTTCCAGTAAATTAGATGAAAAAGTTAAAAAATGCCAAGCAGCAAGAACCGCACAGTTGGAGTGAATTTGGGGTTTTGCGCCGAGATGCCAGATAGGGGATAAAGAGCTCTATCTCACAAATGGGTTTGCACAGAAAAGGTGCTTCCTGATGGAACTTGTAAGGAAAAGGCCAGGCTTGTAGCAAGGGGATTTGAAGAAAATATAGAAGACCAGGATTTAAGGGTGGATTCACCTATGGCAGGAAAGTTATTTGAAAGGTACAAAAGCATGGGAATAGAAATCTATAGATACAAAAGCTGCCTTTCTGCAGCCGCATCAGCTTCAGAGACATTTTTCTCCATCCTGCCAAAGAGGCAGCCAACACAGAAGAGGTATAGGGGAAGTTAAATAAATGTGTATATGGGATAAATGATGTGTCTAGAGTTTGGTATTTTTCGATAAGGTCAGTTTTGTTGAAGTTAGCTTGTTGCCAGTTGAAAGCAGATCCTGCAACGTTTCACTGGCACTATGAAGGAAAGCTTTCCGATATGTTTATGATGCATGTCGATGATTTTTTTGTGGGGTGGTAGTAGAGATTTCAAAGCTATGGTAATCTCCAGGCGGAGGAATTAATTCAGTGTTGGAAGTCAGGCTTCAGGAGCTTTCAAATATATTGGGCTGGCAATCAGACAGACTGAGTCAGGTGTCACTTTATCAGCAATCTTATTTGAAGAGTATCAGTCCAATAACAATCAGTCAAGGTCAGGTTCCACAAAAGGATGTGATGGTTTCAAAGGCAGAAGAAAGAGGAGCTCCGAAGTTTGATAGGGCAGCTGAATTGGCTGGTAGACAGACCAGTCTGGATGTTAATTTTGAAGTCCGACAGTTGAGTACAAAGATGAATGATCCTATGATGGAAAGCATGATGAGAGCAAATAAAACATTGTCCAAACTCAAAATCCAGGAGTGTGTTTTGAAAATTGTACGGACTTCATCATATCTAAACCTTCCAGTTTCTTCAGTTCAACTTCACCCTTCTGATGAAGGACAGAAGGCATCGAGCGAGCCTGAAAGAATTTCAGCTTTGCATCTGGATTCAGAGATTTTCTGGGCGATTTTCTCAAAATAAAACCTCACTAAGGGCAGGATTTTACAGCCTCGCTCGGGCGAGACTGGAAATTTCCACCCGAACTCAATGGAGATTTCTGTTGAACCCTCGCCCGCTCCGATTTTGGGGTGGGCGAGATGATGGAGCTCCAGCCTGAGTGTCCAACAGGAGACTTTCCCGCCCCTGCTTTGGGCAAAATTAGTCCGTTGAATTTCCGCAAATCAAAGTTCGCTGGGGGATTCACGCCGGTAATGGGGTGGGGGCCTAATCCTGCCCGAGAGGCTGGCATCACCGCGCTGAGCAGGCCACTGTGCATGTGGAGATTGGCGCGTGCATCACTGCCTCCCTCCTCCCTCCCCCATCACTGACCTCCCAATTGCCAGCCTCCCCATGACTTCCCCAAGCATCCCCTCCCTCCCCCACCACCACTGATCAAGCTTGCCTCAAAGCCCTGGCCCCTTGGCACTGCCCAGTGCCCGGTGCCAGGCATTGTTCGCATATTGCTTCGCACGGTTTCCCGACAGATCTTCCCCACGTCAGAAACACACACGTTGCACCTCTTGTGCTCTGCTGCACCCGCTCTCAGCCACAGCTGTTTCCTGCTACAAAAGACTTAGTTTGACATGCCTTGCAGCTCGTTTACGTCCTGTTTTCACATCTTCAGTCGCCTGTTTGGTCCCAACCAGTAATCTTTTTTCATATGATTTAAGCTGTTTATCCCAAAGACCAACCTGTCCCTTAACATTTCCCCTAAAGCTGGACCAAACTCACAGTGCTCTGCCAACCCAGCAACGAATCCTGAGACTGTCTCTCCAGCACTTAGACAGCCGTAGGAAGTTTGTATCTCAGTATAATGATCAAGGGATGGTGGTGGGGGGATTAAAATGATTTTTAACCAACTCCAAAATCTGGTCAAAAGACATTGGGTGGGATTTTCTGGCTGTGCTCACCTGGAAGCCAGAAAATCCTGCCCGAGGTCAATGGACCTTTGCATGGTCCGTGTCCCCCCCGCCACGATTCCCGTGGCAGGCAGGATGGGTAAATTCCACCCTTTGTGTCTGGAAATGTTAATGTTCTTGTAAAACTATAAGTCTTGGGTCACAGACTGAGCAAATTAACCTGTGCTTTTCTTCTGCTGTTATTTCATTTGCCGCTGTAATAACATTACCAAGGAATCTTCCATCACCATTACTATCCCTACAGCATTCCATTCAATGACTACAGAGTGCCTGTGATCCCCTGTGGCCAGAGTAACATCCCTCTCCCCTCAAGTTTGTTTCTTCCCCAACACCCCCACAACAGGACGGCCTTTTCCCCCATTTAGCAATCAGCCTGGGCTCAATTAGAGGCAGGACCAGATCAAGGAGTGGGAAGCAGATTGGAGACTTTCATTTCCACAGGGAGCACTGTAAGGTCACCCAAGTTGGTTCTTTTTGAGGTGTCATTCCAATTGAGGCATCGCTCTCTCCGGCTTCCATCTCGGACTCAGTGTCCTCCTCACCCGGAGGGACAGACATGCTTCCGTTTGTGACTCGATACTTGCAGTGCCCTTCCCCACGACTGATAATGCCACCTCCACTGGTTCCAAAAGACCAGGTTGCATTGATTAGGTGCATTGGCCGTGCTAAATTCTCCCTCAGTGTGGCGACTAGGGGATTTTCACAGTAACTTCGTTGCAGCTCGTAACTAATAAATAAACTTTAAGGGTGGAACTTACCCGTCCCGTCTGCCATGGGAATCGTAGCATGTGGGATACCAACCATGGAAAGGTCTGTTGACCCCGGGCGGGATTTATCTGACGTTGGAGTGAGCGTGGCTGGAAAATCCTGCCCTAAAGCTTTTAGGGTGGGATTTATGGCCCCCCTTGAGCGAGACTGGAAATTCCCGCCCGAGATCAACGGACATCTCCCTTGTCTGCCCCTTGCCCGCTCCGATTCCCATGGCGGGGCAGTAGAATTCCGGCACTAAAGTCTCATCCAGCTGTTCGGCAGTGCAGTCAACCTGATATATAGGACGAGACAGGCGTCATATATTATCAAATTCAGTAAAGTGTGCAGTCTTCTTTCTGGCTCCTTCAAGTGTGTATAGAGCACTGAGCCTTGCCACTTACTCCTGCAAGATTTGGTGCACTGTGTTCCTTGACAGAAGGTATCCCAGGTCACCAACCGGGGTGACAATCACTTCCCCATTGCTACCCTCAGCATCCATTTTGTGCAGTGGATCACCTGCATCTCCAACCCATCAAACAGATACAACCAGAAAGAATGCTTTCTATGGTGTATCACAGCTTGATATGGACTCCTGCTGTGTCCAAGACTACAAGAAACTACAAAAGGTTGTGAATGTAGCCCAATCTATCACGCAAACCAGCCTCCCATCCATTGACTCTACACTTCCTGCTGCCTTGGGAAAGCAGTCAGCATAACTCAGGACCCCGCACACCCCGGACATTCTCTCTTCCATCTTCTTCTGTCGGGAAAAGGATACAAAAGTCTGACGTCACGTACCAACCGACTTAAGAACAGCTTCTTCCCTGCTGCTGTCAGACTTTTGAATGGACCTACCTTGCATTAAGTTGCTCCTTCTCTACACCCTAGCTATGACTGTAACGCTACATTCTGCACTCTCTCTTTTTCTTCCCCCCCTAAGTACTCTATGAATGGTATGTTTTGTTTGTATAGCGCACAAGAAACAATACTTTTCACTGTATCCCAATACATGTGACAATAATAAATCAAATATTAAGCTGATCTTTCTCTACACCCTAGCTATGACTGTATCACTACATTCTGCACTCTCTCCTTTCCTTCCCTATGAACTGTATGCTTTGTCTGTATAGCGCAAGAAACAATACTTTTCACTGTATCCCAATGCATGTGACAATAATAAATCAGATATTTCATGTTTGAGCCATTTCATGGTTTTGCTTGTACAATTCCTTTTTATACATGTCACTTTCAGTTCAAGGCAATTGTCTCACCAGATTTCCAAGTATAATCTAAATGGGGAAAATCTCCTTCTAAAAAGAGTTGGTTCACTCTCCAGATGACCCAAAGAGAGTAAGGAAATGTATTTCTCTTTCCTGTGTACATCAATCCTCCTGAGAACGAGCGTATGAGTTTTAGAAACAGGAAATTGCTGTTCACTCAGCCAGCCCATCCCTTTCTGAGTGATCTTAGCCACAGCTACCGAGGTTTCTCGGCAACCGTATCCCTTCAGGAGAGCATCCCATGAACTTGTGATTACTTCTCGGGAAATTTATTCCATACTGAGTTTCCCTTTGGGTGATGGGGTTCTGTCTGACTTTCCCTCCTCACTCTTAACACATTTGCATTCCTTGTTATTGAGTTCTGGAAGTATCTTTCTATTTCACTGTTGTCATTGTATATGGACAATGCTTTTTATCAATCACAGCCCATTTCTAACCTGCTGATAATCAATAAAGTGAAACTTGGACAAGCTGTACAATGGTAGATACCCAGGAGAAAAAGAACAGTAAAAAACAGAGAAATGCAAATACTGGTGTGAACTGGTCTTGTGTACTTTAAAATGAACACCAGTAAATGGGGAAATCAGGGGGCAGATTCTCCCCAAAAAAAATCTAAATGCTGAATCTGCGGGCAAAATAGTGTAAATGATGCTGCTTTTTTTTTCAGTGGGAGTTCAGACTTGAATCTCCCCACTCTGTACACTGCAGAGGTCCCAGTCGTGAATCTCATTAAATACCCGGGGGCGGCGGGGGAGCCTATTTACACTGGAGTTTGACAGTTCTTGAACTCTGCGAACGTGCAGTGGCCCCGATCTGCCAGACCGCAGTTTACTGGCCAGCCTGTGTTCCCCGCAGTACTGTCCCTCCACCTCCTCCCCACTCCCCCCCCACCAACCTGCGGCCTGATCACAGCCCCTACAAGCACTCCTGGGCCATACTCAACCCCTCCTCCTACCCCAGAGTGCCCCGATCTCCAGCCCCCATCCCTAGCAGTGACGAATCTCCCCCAACCCCGCTGACTCCCCCTGAGAGGCAGACCACTCCACAACCATTCCCCCTCCCCACCCACCCCGATCACTAACCTTCCTCCAGCCTTGACCAATCTCAATGCAGTGTGGCAGCGGGACCTCCCACCCCCACCGATCGCCCCCTTGACCCCACTCACAATGGACACTTTGCCCTTTGAGCAGTGCCGGGGGCACAGGCTGGCGCTGCCAGGGTAAGAAGTCTTATTACACCAGGTTAAAGTCCAACAGGTTTATTTGGTAGCAAATGCCACTAGCTTTCAGAGCACTGCCCCTTCGTCAGGTAGGTGGAAGCGCTCCAAAAGCTAGTGGCTTTTGCTACCAAATAAACCTGTTGGACTTTAACCTGGTGTTGTGAGATTTCTTACTGGGTTTACGCCAGACCAATGCCGGCATCTCCATATCATCACTGCCAGGGTGCCCATGCCCAAGGGGCACCACCCACCCATCCCCTTGGAGGCCCTTTACCTCCCTTCCCACCAGTCCCGGCTGTGCCTGCACTCTGGCTGTGGGAGTCTGGAATGCAAGCACGAATCCTGCAAAATGGTCGACACGCGATTCTCTCTTCCCGACGCACCAAAAAACGTGTACATTGGGATGGGAGAATCAGGCCCCTGGTCTGAACTGGTCTTATATACTTTAAAATGGAACATTCGTAAATGGGGAGATGAGAATAATGGTCTTGTATACTTTAAAGTGGAACACCAGTAAAACATGGAAATAAGAATAACTTAACTATCTTAACTATTTCTTCCTACTGGGTATTCCATTCTAAAGGACTTGCATTTCTACAGTGCCTCTCATGATTACAGGACATCCCAGGGTGGTGAGTGTCTGGAACAAGCTGCCAGAGGCAGTTGTAGAGGCGGGTACAATTTTATCTTTTAAAAGGCATTTAGACAGTTACATGGGTACAATGGATATAGAGGGATATGGGCCAAATGCGGGCAATTGGGATTAGCTTATGGATTTAAAAAAAGGACGGCATGGACAAGTTGGGCCAAAGGGCCTGTTTTCATGTTGTAAACCTCTATGACCCTAAAGCATTTTACAGCTAATGAAGTACTTTAGTGTTGTACTGGGGCAAATGCAGCAACCAATTTGTGCACAAAAAGCTCCCATAAACATCAATGTGATAATGATCAGATAGTGGGTGGAATTTTCTCCAAAACATTCGACATGTTGAATGGGCAAGAAAATGGAAGGTTTTCCCGTCCATTTTTCCAGTGAGGTAAGTTAGGTAAGTTTACGGCATTCTGAGGAATACAGAGGCCATAGTCTGAATCCTGCCAGGAGAGGGAGTGGGCGAAGTCTATTCACACTGGGAAGCCGCCTACAGATCGCAAAGCATGCGCCCTGATCTCCCATACACCGTGTACAAGACGGGTTCCAGCGACAATCATGGGAATATCAGGAACGGTTCTCAGCCACATTCTTCAGACTTCAACGCATGATGGAGGAGTCTGTGCACGTTCAGTCTGAGCAGCAGGCTGCCTCCACCTCCGCTGTGATATGGGGGACACACCCTGACATAGTGGCAGTGTTAGAAAAATGAGGAAATATTGAAAGCACAATGGTGGCAAAAGTGTTAACCACAAGTATATAATGTTTACCGATGTAAAGAGAATCACACCTATGTTATATTTCTTTTTATGGTGAGCCATGTTCTTGTCAATCAGCTGTGATACCATGGGCCCTCCCCCACTTATTGCAGATGTCACTATCAAGGGCCTCTGGCCAATGTTATCTGCTCTCATATTACTACAGTGTGTGCCTGTTCTTTGATCATTTCCATCATCAGTGATGCCTCTTTCTTAATGTGAAGTGTGCTTGTGGAAGGAACTGCCATCACAGGCTTTGTTGGGTCATTTTATATTTATTCTCAGCTGCGTGGTTGAGGTGATCCCCCCTCTTATCTGCATAATGGAAGGGTGAAGATGTATATCCAATGAGAGATGTGTTAATGAATAAGAACATGAGAATTCGGGGCAGGAGTAGGCCACCTGGCCCCTTGAGCCTGCTCCGCCATTCAATAAGATCATGGCTCATCTTTCTGTGGACTCAGCTCCACATACTGCCCGCTCACCATAACTCTTAATTCCTTTACTGTTCAAACATCTATCTATCCTTGCCTTAAAAACATTCAATGAGGTAGCCTCAACTGGGCAGGGAATTCCACAGATTCACAACCCTTTGTGTGAAGAAGTTCCTCCTCAACTCAGTCCTAAATCTGCTTCCCCTTATTTTGAGGCCATGCCCCCTCGTTCTAGTTTCACCCACCAGTGGAAACAACTTCCCTGCTTCTATCTTATCTATTCCCTTCATAATCTTATATGTTTCTATAAGATCTCCCCTCATTACACACACTCACCTCCCTCGCTATCTCACACACCCATACACACTCACCTCCCTCGCTATCTCACACACCCATACACACTCACCTCCCTCGCTATCTCACACACCCATACACACTCACCTCCCTCGCTATCTCACACACCCATACACACTCACCTCCCTCACTATCTCACACACCCATACACACTCACCTCCCTCGCTATCTCACACACCCATACACACTCACCTCCCTCAGTATCTCACACACCCATTTACACTCACACACACTCACCTGCCTTGCTGTCTCACACACCCATTCATTCACACACAAACACTCACCTCCCTTGCTATCTCACACACCCATTCACACTCAAACACTCACTTCCCTCGCTATCTCACTCACACACTCACTCACACACACCTCTCACACACTCGCAAACACACATTCACACTCACACCTCCCTCACTATCTCACACATCCATTCACACCCAAACACACTCACACACCTTCATCTCCCTACTCTCTCCCACACACACACACACACACTCTCTCTCACACACACTCTCTCTCAGACACACTCTCTCTCACACACACACTCTCTCTCACACACACACACACACACTCTCTCTCTCACACACACACTCTCTCTCACACACACACACACAGTCTCTCTCTCACACACACTCTCTCTCTCTCTCACACACACTCTCTCTCTCTCTCACACACACACTCTCTCTCTCTCACACACACTCTCTCTCTCTCACACACACTCTCTCTCTCTCACACACACACTCTCACACACATACACACTCTCACCTCCCTCTCACACACACTCTCAAACACACCCATACATACTCTCACCTCCCTCTCTCATAAACATAGTCAGCAGGGGAAGTCAGTGTGGCTAGCCTGGGTCTCTAGCTTGATCCGGTACTGTCTTTTGGAATCTTTGATAGATCTTCTTAGATCGTATCTGGCTTTCCTGTATAGATAAGGGTTGCCTGACTTGAACGCCTCAGACCTGGACTTCAGCACACAATGGATATCCCTGTTCATCCATGGTTTCCAGTTGGGAAATACTCGGATTTGCTTCTTTGGCACGTATGTACGCTGACGGCACCCATCTCTACTATATCATTACCTCTCTTGACCCCTCCACTGCGTCTCATCATGGACACTGCTTGTGGCACAGTGTTTAATGTTCCTGCCTCTGAACCAAAGGTTCCGAGTTCGAATCCCACCCTAACACTTGATGGCCAAGGGAGGTGCATTCATAACGCGGTCAAACAGCTCGGTAGTCAAGATGCAATCCTTCCAAACATGCCAATGGCTGGTGATAAGAGCGGGAGGGAATCCTGGTCAGCCATGCTTGATGTGGAGTGTTGCCCCTCAAGCTATAAGCCTCTGGTGACAGGCTAGTGACCTGTTCTGGGAATTACTAGGTGTGGAAACAGAGGAAAGTGCCTTCGTGTGCCACTAGGTACGGGAAGAGAATTGGAATGGGAATTATGGACACCCAGTATTGGAAAGCATAATTTCCCTCCATTGTTGTCAGTCCCAAAGTGCATTCTCTGGATGGCATGAATTGATGCATCTCCCTGGGATGAAGCAGGCCATTTGTAACCTTGGTGTCCAATCTGATCCTGCGTCATGTGCTCAGCAAAATCACCAATCCAAATTTGAATGAGTTACAACAGTCACCTGTTTACCTCCTTGTATAATCCTCCTCTTTGACCGGTGTGAAGGTTAAAAGAGTCATGAGTGCTGATAATAGCTATGTCACACAAAGCTATAATAATAATCTTGACATCAGCATACCGCCCATTTATTAAGGGCATGAAACTCTATTCATTCCAATGTCACTGACAACAACGACAGGGTAAATGCACTTTGCTGTCCTCTTGCTGGGCTTCTTGAATCTTCTGATGTCCCTGACCTTGACCTTACAACATCATGCAAAAAGACCATTGAAATGTTTCGAAATTCAAATTACTTCCACCAAAATGCTTAAATACTTAATAAGTCACTTGCCGTGGATGGTTTGTACCCAGGTTTCCAGAGGAAGTGGAGGTGGAGATAGCGGAAGGGCTTTTTTTCATTCATTCGTGGGACATGGGCATCGCTGGCTGGCCATCCCTAGTTGCCCCTTGGGAAGGTGGTGGTGAGCTGCCCTCTTGAATCGCTGCAGTCCATGTTCTGTGGGTTAACACACAAGACCATTAGGGAGGGAATTCCAGGATTTTGACCCAGTGAATGTGAAGGAATAGCGATATGTTTCTAAGTCGGGATGGTGAGTGACTTGGTAGGGACCCTCCAGGTGGGGGTGTTCCCAGGTATCTGCTGCCCTTGTCCTTCTAGATGAAAGTGGTCGTGGGTTTGGAAGGTGCTGCCAAAGGATCTTTTGGGAATTGCTGCAGTGCATCTTGTAGATAGTACACACTGCTGCTACTGAGCGTTGGTAGTGGAATGTTTAAAGTAAAATTGAATGTTTAAAGTAAAATTTATTTATTAGTCAGAAGTAAGGCTTACATTAACACTGCAATGAAGTCACTGTGAAATTCCCCTAGTCGCCACAATCCGGCACCTGTTTGGGTCAATGCACCTAACCAGTTTGTGGATGTGATGCCAATTAAGCGGGGCTGCTTTGTCCTGGATGGTGTTAAGTCTCTTGAGTGTTGTTGGAGCTGCTCCCATCCAGGTTTGTCATACCTTCCAAACTTCCTTGTATTTACGGAGGTACCGGTGGATTGGAAAGTGGGAAATGTTCAAGAAAAAGTGTCAGGATAGTCCGAGGGACAAAAGGGCTCGTCTGTTTAACGTCAGTGGTGGGTAAAGTTTCAGAAAAAAAATCACCCCCGCAATTTTGCTGCCATTGGCGCCAGCTCCCAGTGGTGAGGGGTGCATTCAACAGGAAACCCCATTGGCAACGTCAGAACTATGAGATCCAGTGAGCGGCGTGCTGCATCCCACCACCGCGTAACACACTGCAGAGGGAGAAACATCCTGCCCAGTAATCAGGAAGAATATTCACATTGGCTGGGAGAGGTTTGAGTTAACTGAGGAGAAGCAGCATGGATTAGTGAAAAGCGGACCAAAGCAAATTCCTGCAGATGCTGGAATCTGAAACCAAAAGAGAAAACGCTGGAAAATCTCAGCAGGTCTGGCAGCATCTGGAAGGAGAGAAAAGAGCTGCCGTTTTGAGTCCAGATGACCCTTTTGAAAGTGGGAGATATTTATACTGTACAGGACTCTTCAGTATAAATATATTCTAGCGTTACGTATCTCCCACTTTCTGTGCCTTTTAGCTTTGACAAAGGGCCACCTGGACTCGAAATGTCAGCTCTTTTCTCGCCTTACAGATGCTGCCAGACCTGCTGAGATTTTCAAGCATTTTCTCTTTTGGTTTGTGAAAGGCAGATCACATTTGACTAATCCAATTGAATATTTTGATGAAGTAACAGTGGGGGTGAGTGCAGGAAATGTGGTGGATGTTGTCTATATGGATTTTCAGAAAGTGTTTGACAAATGACAACATAAAAGACTGGATAACAACATTAAAGCAGTGTCAACTTGGATATAAAATGAGCTGAAGGACAGAAGTTGTGGTAAACGGTTATTTTTCAGACTGGATAATTGTAGAGTGATGTTCCGCAGGGGTCAGTGCAAGGATCACTGCTTCTGATTTATATAAATGGATATTAGAATACAGGGTAAAATTTCCCAATGATACCAAACTCGGAAGAATGGCAAATGGTGAGGATGATACTATTCAAATCCAACAGCACATGGATAGGCTAGCAAGACAAGCAGATGAGCGACAGATAGAGTTTAGAATCCATAGAACCCCTACAGTGCAGAAGGAAGCCATTTGGCCCTTTAATTCTGCACCAACTCTCCGAAAGAGACAGGTCGGGAGCAGGAGGGTAAGCAGCAGCAAAGGTCGCCTCGGGAATCTTACTTGCAATTCTTACCACCAACTCTCTGATGCTAAAATAAATTGACATTTTTATACTTCCCTTAAATCTCTAGCATCACTTTAAACAATCATTTGTTTATAATAAAGATTATAGGCAAAATATATCTTCGGGCAGAAGGGATGGGTTACAATTTAGAGAGCTTATCAGTTGTTGACTCAGCTCTTTCTGACACACCTTCAGACAATACCCTTGTATCAACGGCCTGACACAACTGAAGAGCATTCCAGTGTATTTTAACAATATCAGAGAATACTTTGAAGATGGTAAGCCACTCAGAAGATCACACAAAACCATAGAATCAAAGAATCCCTACAGTGCAGAAGGAGGCTATTTGGCCCATCAAGTCTGCACTGACAACAATCCCATCCCAGGCCCTATTCCTGTAACTCCAAACATTTACCTGACTAATCCCTCTAACATACACATCTTTGGACACTAAGGGACAATTTAGCATGGCCAATCCACCTAACCTGCACATCTTTGGACACTAAGGGGCAATTTATCATGGCCAATCCACCTAACCTGCACATCTTTGAACACTAAGGGGCAATTTAGCATGGCCAATCCACCTAACCTGCACATCTTTGGACACTAAGGGGCAATTTATCATGGCCAATCCACCTAACCTGCACATCTTTGAACACTAAGGGGCAATTTAGCACGGCCAATTTACCTAACCTGCACATCTTTGGACTGTGGGAGGAAACTGGAGCACCCGGAGGAAACCCATGCAGCCATGGGGAGAATGTGCAAACTCCACACAGACAGTGACCCAAGCTGAGAATCGAACCTGGGTCCCTGGCGCTGTGAGGCAGCAGTGCTAACCACTGTGCTACTGTGTTGATTGTGTAATGGATGCCAGTGTTGAGTGAATTGTGCTAATCTTGGATGTCACAGCATGAGAAGAGGTGGAGAAGGAGGGGCTACTCACAAAAGTCCAGGGATCCCAGGGTCATTTCCTGTAACAAAGGATACAAGGTTCAGTGTAAGAGCGGGACAGGTGTCTGGGCAGCATGCCACCTACTTAGAATAAGTAAGAAATCTCACAACACCAGTATAAAGTCCAACTGGATTATTTGGAATCACGAGCTTTCGGAGCACTGCTCCTTCATCAGGTGAGTGAAGGTAGGTTCACAAACACAGCATATATAGACAGTGACACAATTGCAAGACAATTTACAGATTGGAATGTGATTAGTGGTTGGAATTCGAGTCTTTACAGGTAATCTAATCTTTTCAGGTACAGACAGGGCGAGTGGAGAGAGGGATAATCACAGGTTAAAGAGGTGTGAATTGTCTCAATCCAGGACAATTAGTAGGATTTTGCAAGCCCAGGTCAAATGGTAGGGGTTACATGTAGTGTGACGTGAACCCAAGATTCTGGTTGAGGCCGTCCTCAGGCATGTGGGACTTGGCTACCAAAGACTTGGAATAAGTCATTTGAACTAGTGGTTTGTGGAATCTCACTTCCATGGTGCATACCAAGCTGGCGGTCATTGACTATTCTCTCTCGCCCACGTCCACCAGCCCCGGCATGCGTCCCTCAAAGGCAGTGAGGAGATACAACTCGGGGACCCCTCCTCCAGTCTTGGCATGCTCCCAGTGGTTATGGGTCTTCTTATCCTGCAGGAACATAAGGGAGGATTGAAAGCCTGATGCTGGAAGGGCACTGGGGGTGGCTGGGTGGGTGATATCAGGGCTGTGCCTCACCTCTCTGGGGTTGTGACTGAGAGTGCCAGAGGGGGTTGGAGGAGGGTACTGGGAGGTCCGAATGCTGGAAGGCCGCGGGGTGTCAGGGGGTGGCTCGACATTGCAGGCACGACAAATAGGACCAATGTCAGGTCCCGAAGGAGGGCGTTCATCTTTTGATTTGATTTGATTTATTATTGTCACATGTATTGGGATACAGTGAAAAGTATTGTTTCTTGCACGCTATACAGACAAAGCATACCGTTCATAGAGAAGGAAAGGAGAGGGTGCAGAATGTAGTCACAGTTATAGCTGAGATGTAGAGAAAGATCAGCTTAACCCTAACCCTAACCCTAAGTAAAGGTTAGTCGTGCCATGACTAACCTTTCAACGTGCTTCATAATAATGGATGTCAGAGCCACCAGCCGATAGTCATTAAGACCACGCTGCCTGGGTTTTCTTAGGTACTGGGATGATGGTCATCTTCTTGAAGCAGACAGGGACCTCAGATTGTTGTAAGGAGAGATTGAAGATATCTGTGAATACCCCCTCCAGCTGATCCATGCAGGATCCGAGTGCACATCCGGGTATCCCATCCGGGTCAGTCACTTTCCGTGGGCTGAGCTTTGAGAAAACTGCTCTGACATCTGCAATGGTGACCTCGGATACAGGTTCATCCAGGGGTTTCCAGGGTGGGGGGCATGCTCTCACTGACCTCTTGCTCAAAACGGACGTAGAATACATTGAGCTCAACAGGGAGGGGTGTGTGCGCGCCGGCGATTTTACCTGCCTTCATCCTGTAACCTGTTATGTCTTGCGGATCTTGTCATAGTCGGCGGGGGTCAGTGTGGCTAGACTGGGACTCTAGCTTGGTCCGGTACTGTCTCTTGGCATCTTTGATGGATCTCCTTAGATCATATCTGGCTTTTTGCATAGGTCTTGTTTGGTCATCTTCTTCTGGCACTAGTTGCTGGTCCTCAGTGCCAGTGTGTGGGCACTAACAGCGGCTGTTAATGACTCTCAGGCCGCACTACCAGCCCGACCCCTGGATCTTCGCCTTGGGGGGTAAATTATCACCTGCCTCCTGTCCACTGTGTCCAGCAGATAGTCCAGCTCCACATCATTGAACCGCAGTGGGTTCCTCCCCACTGTCATCTCCCTGGTATGACAGCCTGTGTGTCCATCATTAAGGCTTATATACAGGTCTCCCTCATGAAGGGAATTCAGCTGCAGGCAGTTTGGGCGAGTCAAGTGTCTGTCTAGTTAATTCCAGCGAGCATAATATAGAGGCTGTTTGGTTTCAAGAATAGAGGGGAGGTACGGGCTACTCTGCAGGGGGTGCTGATGGGGAGAAATCTGCAGGGGCAGTGATCAGGGAGGGGGCTGGTGATCAGGGGGAGCTCTGAAAGGGGGGTGATTGGGGAGGGAAGTGGGGGAGACTGGTGATGTCTGCGGCGGGGGGGCAGTGGCAGGGAGCTTACTGGGAGATCGGGGCAACTGCGTATCAGCGCCCTGACAATCTGAAGCCGGCCTCTCTGGCGAGATTAGCCTCCACCCCGCCTCCCCCCACACTGGCAGGAATCTCCTGATGGCCTCTGTTATGGCATAATGTAAATTCACAAAGCTCCGATCGTTCAAAACAACAGGCAAGAAAACTTCTACAGCTAGCATTGTTTTTGGATAATTCTGTATGCTGAGGTTCTACCTTTCCCTGGTATGGCGGAGGATGGTTCTGGCCACACTGCCGAGGAAGGCTCCAAGTAGCTGGAGCATGCCATGCTATCTGTCTTGGTAGCCATGATGTGGAGATGCTGGTGTTGGACTGGGGTGGACACAGTAAGAAGTCTCACAACACCAGGTTAAAATCCAACAGGTTTATTTGGTAGCACGAGCTTTCGGAGCACTGATCCTGAGTGGAGAATCCACTCATCTGATGAAGGAGTAGCACTCTGAAAGCTCGTGATACCAAATAAACCTGTTGGATTATAACCTGGTGTTGTGAGACTCCTTACTGCCTTGGTAGCAGCAATAAAGAATACAATTCCCATTTGCAGGGGAATAATACTGAGAGTTTGAAAAACAAACATATCTCAACATTACTGCACACAGATCATTGAAGGCTGATGACAAATGCAATGAAGCTATAGCTACAGCAAGTAGAGTTTTGGGTTGTATTAATGGGAACATTCAGTATAAATCAAAGGACTATTTTGGCATTGTACTGGCCAGACTGTACCTATAGTACTGTGCCCAGTTTTGGGTTCCCTTACATGATAGATTATACAGTCGACTTGGAAAGGGTTCAGAAGTGAGCCAGGACACTCTAAGACCTCAGTCTATTTACTTTTGAGACAGTGTAGACTTAGAGGTGACGAGATATAGGTCTATATACTAATTAATGGCAGCGTACTTTAATTCATTAATTCTTTCTGTTTGCCAGTTAGGGGAGGACCAAAGGGTCATATGTTTAAACTGTGTAAGAGTTGGGCTGGATGTTTGCATGTTCTTCGTTTCCAGCAGAGTAATGAGTGGGGTTTAAAGGCTCGTTTGCTGTCAATTTAGTCCATTTGCAAATTCTCACTCTTCCCAATCAATCCTCCGAGTATTTTGTTTTGTAGCTTGTTTGACTGCTGCAATATTTCAACACACTGCGATATTAATCCCCTGAATATAAATTCTGTTATACATTAACTCTCTGAGGCTACGCAGAGTTAAAAGGTAACCCTCTCAGCGTCAGTCCCACTAAATGACATTTTATTTAAACCTTAAACCATCTCCCCTTTCAGATGACTGCTTTTATTTCAGATTCTTGGCATTCGCTGTTTCTCATTCCCCGAATATTGGCGGCGATCCTGAAGGCACTATCACACGTTAGCTCTCTGATGCTCCAACATGTGACTTTAAGCTGCACTCTCAGAATGGGCGTGATTAAAATACTGTTGTACATTAATCCAGTGCATGTTTAAATCATTGGGCTTGTGTCTGTATGGGGGGGGGGGGGGTGTGTTCAGACAAATATCTCAGTACACTGTATCTGCCCATTGTCATATGATCTCTGAAGCTGTGATGTGCAAATGAAGGCTGAAGGATAATCTCCACTTGACACAGCACATGGGCAGTTGATATCTATCTTCGAAAAAAATAATGAAAATTGCCAGACGTAAGGCGGTATCTTAAGCCTCGTGTTTGTGATAATGTTTGCTGCTGATAAACTTTCTTTATCTTTTAGATTTAAGCTGCCACACCTGACCTTTTATTACCAATGTCACTGAGGTACACAGTTGACTGGGATAAGTCTGAAACAAAGCCATCATTTGAAACATACTTTACCACCTTTGCTTGGCACATTCATTGGCTCCCTCCCTGGGGTGGCACAGTGGTTAGCCCTGTTGTCTTACGATTTACATAGGTGATTTGGAGTTGGGGACTAAGTGCAGTGTGTCAAAATTTTCAGCTGACACTAAGAATGAGTGGTAGAGTAAAGTGTGCAGAGGACACTGCAAGTCCGCATAGGGATATAGATAGTCTAAGTGAGTGGGCGAGGATCTGGCAGATGGAGAACAATGTTGGTAAATGTGAGGTCATCCATTTTGGTTGGAATAACAGCAAAATGGACTATTATTTAAATGGTAAAAAGTTGCAGCATACTGCTGTGCAGAGGGACCTGGGTGTCCTTGTGCAAGAATCTCCAGGAGTTGGTTTGCAGGTACAGCAGGTAATTAAGAAGGCAAATGGAATTTTGTCCTTCATTAGGGATGGAGTTTAAAAACAGCGAGGTTATGTTGCAGCTGTATAAGGTGCTGGTGAGTGTAGAAAAATAGAAAAGAAAAGGGCCACTATAAAATTGCTAGAATCTGCTAGGGTTTTTGTTTAATCAATTTAGATCACAGAAATCATAGAACCCTACAGTGCAGAAAGAGGCCATTTGGCCCATCGAGTCTGCACCGACCACAATCCCACCCAGGCCCTACCCCCATATCCCTGCATATTTACCCACTAATCCCTCTGACCTACGTATCTCAGGACACTAAGGGGCAATTTTAACATGGCCAATCAACCTAACCTGCACATCTTTGGACTGTGGGAGGAAACCGGAGTACCCAGAGGAAACCGGATGTAGAATTAAATGTAGAATTCACTTTGTAAATGGGGAGCAAGTTTGTTAGTATTTTTAATTAGGTGTTTTAAATACTTTGTCGTTTTAAAGGTACATGTAATACCTTTAATTAGTCCATAAATATAAGATAATTATAACCATAAAAATAAGTTGATATGTCTTGGTGTTAAAATCAAACTTGAAAATCGAGATTTCAACATGAGCCCACTCCTGCAGTACTGTGTACAGTTTTGGTCTCCTTACTTGAGAAAGGATATACTGGCACTGGAGGGGGTGCAGAGGAGATTCACTAGGTTGATTCCAGAGTTGAGAGGGTTGGCTTATGAGGAGAGACTGAGTAGACTGGGGTTATACTCATTGGAATTCAGAAGAATGAGGGGAGATCTTATAGAAACATATAAGATTATGAAAGGAATAAATAAGATAGAAGCAGGGAAGTTGTTTCCACTGACGGGTGAAACTAGAACTAGGGGGCATGGCCTCAAAATAAGGGGAAGCAGATTTAGGACTGAGTTGAGGAGGAACTTCTTCACACAAAGGGTTGTGAATCTGGAATTCCCTGCCCAGTTGAGGCTCCCTCATTGAATGTTTTTAAGGCGAAGATAGATAAATTTTTGAACAGTAAAGGAATTAAGGGTTATGGTGAGCAGGTGGATAAGTGGAGCTGAGTCCACGAAAAGATCAGCCAAGATCTTACTGAATGGTGGAGCAGGCTCGAGGGGCCAGATGGCCTACTCCTGCTCCTAGTTCTTATGTTCTCAAAGCGCCAGGGACCCGGGTTCAATTCCTGGCTTGGGTCACTGTCTGTGTGGAGTCTGCATGTTTTCCCTGTGTCTGCATGGGTTTACTCCAGGTGTTCCAGTTTCCTCCCACAGTCTAAAAGATGTGCTGGTTAGGTGCACTGACCTGAACAGGTGACAATGTGTGACAACTGGGGGATTTTCACAGTAACATCATTGCAGTGTTAATGTAAGCCTTACTTGTGACTAATAAATAAACTTTACTCCCCCTCCCCACCTGCTGCACGATCAGTAACTCGTTGCCTGCCCCCCATGACCGACCGCCCCTTCATTCAATCCCACCCCACACAAGTAACTATCGCCAAAGCCACCCCCACCCCCCGCCAACAGGGCTCCCACTGGGGCTGCCCCTTGGCACAGGTTGGCGCTTCTGGGGTGACACTGCCAGGGTGGCATGGACATGCGACCAACCTGTGCTAAGGGGCAGCACCAAGGGCTATACTTATCATTACGACCCCGGGGACACCCCCATGACAGGCTTATATCTGAGTGAACCTGTTGTAAACTGTGCCAATGTGATGTTACGCCGGCAGTTTGAATATATACAGATGGTGAACACGGGGCTCAAGATACCATCTTACATCTGGCAATGTTCTTTGAGAAGATAGATATGTGGTGTGTAAAATGGAGATTATTCTTCGGCCTTGATTTACACACCATGGCTTTAGATATACGACAATGACCAGCCTCAGTGTACTGAGATATTTGTCCAAATATTCCTCTTTTCAAAAAAACATTGCGTGTACTATCATTTGCGAGTTTCCATATACATTCGCCATTAGAAAATCCAACAAAAAAACTGTTATTCCAGACTGATTATTCTAATCATGGTTATCTGCATAAGTGTTTTCAAGCAGGATTGGCCTTTTTGGTTTTGTTGCCATGCTGTCTGCTGTAGCAGGATAATTCATGCAATGTTTATTTTTAATCTGGGCCTAATGCAATGTCCTGGGGGTTTTATGACCCTTTTGGAATTGTTGGGCAAAGAATGATTGACAGGTCAGGTGGAACCTTGGGACAGTTTCTTTTCTACAAGGAAAATTCAAAGGTTTTTGTTTCAGTTTGGTAGAAGCTGTTTGGGCTCCAGACAAACAGTGTTTGTGTCTCTCTCTCCCCGCTGTTGGAAATTCTGCTGGCTGGTTAGAGGCTGTTTGGGCTGCAGACCGGAAGCAGTCTTTCCAGCTTCTCTTTCTGGAGTGAAAATTCCGCTGTCGGTGGTTTGCTAGCAGGAAGCTAGTGGCCAGCAGTGGCTCTATCTCTACCTCGAGGTGTGCTGGAACCTCCAGGACGGGGGAGTCAGAGTTTCAATTCTCCATCCAAAGGACTGATTCACAGCAGGTGTGGCAAAGCTGCAAAGTCCAGCATCACGTGAGCAGACTTGCTTTCTGTGCTAAGCCTAGAACAGGGTGTATGTTTGTAGAGATGTCTGTTTGATTAGAACTGTATTCTTTGCTGTTAAGGTTAATACAATATCATGGTTGTTTTTATTCTTGTTTGTAATTGATAAAATATATCGCTAATTGTTTTATTATATGTTAACTGTGTTCTTAAATAAACTTTGTTTGATGAAAGCTCCCCAGTGGGTTGTGTGAATCATACCTGGAGTGAACCTCTTCTGCTGAACCGTTGCAAATTCAAAGCGTAAAAGGTATGGTTTAGGCTGATTTCATAACACACCCTAGAGTTTCTGATCTGGATTAGAACAGGCCTGACATTGGGCTCCAGCTGCTGACACTCTCCTCCCCCACAGCCCCACCCCATCACCCTCTTCCACCCATCGCTCACCCGGGCCCGGGTTTTCTCTCAATCAGCAGCCTCAGGTGTCATTCTGACACAAGCCACATCCTCCCCTGCAGAACACAGAGGCACTGCCAGCCTCTGACGGACCACGAGGCCCTGGTATTGGGAATGCCAGAGGAAGGCCCACCACTGGCCTGTTAAGTGCCTGAGTAAATCAAGATGCACAAGTCTCCTTACAAAGAATGGACGTGTGACTCTGACTGGCTCTCCAACTGACGGGCAAGACCACCATCACCTAAAGGGTCTCGCGATAACCTTTGAAGCATTCAGGTCTCTTCATGGTATGTGTCCAAGCTTTTGTCTGTTCATCTACCTTCAATAACAAATGACACAATAAGATGCAGCCCTTGAAAGTGCTTATTCTGTCTTCCTTTGACTAGACTCAATTCCTTGATGGTTTGCATGGACACAGTTCAACAGGACTTCATTCAGCAGAAGGGTTTCCCCTTTCTCTCTCGCATATTTGAGAAGATCCCTTTCAAGTCTTCTGGCTGACAGAAGGTGGGGTGGAATCCTCTTCTTCACGGCTGTTCATTCAGCTGCATTCTTTTCACACGCACTTCTTTCAAGCCTTGAAACCCCTTCAAACCCTTTGAAAACCTTTGTTTCCATTCAATTTCTCTCCTTTGATTGACAGCTTAAGTTGTCTGCAGCTGTGATCACAAGTGCAGCCACAGCCAAGTCCAGGGCATCATGGATGGCTCTGTATCTCCAGAGGAGGAATAGAGGATATAAGTTGTTGGTCCAGATAGGACAAATGATTGGCACAGGGCCAAAGGGCCTTTTCCTGTGTGGTACTGTTCTTTATTCTTTGAAGAAGTTTGGGAAATCAATAATCTTGGGGATTGAATAGTTAGGATGACAGATGGGTGCTTCTGTGGCATGAAGTCAGGATGGTGTCTTATTGGTGCCAGTCTCAGGGATGTCAGCATGGCAGAGGACCCTGACGAGGAGGAAGGTGAACAGCAGGCAGTCATGGTTCAGTGATGGCAGTCAGTCAGCATGATGGCACAGTTGTTGGCACTGCTGCCTCACAGCGCCAGGGACCTGGGTTTGATTCTGGCCTTGGGTGATAGACTGTGTGGAGTTTGTGCATTCTCCCCTGATTGCGTGGGTTTCCGGGGGCTCCGGTTTCCTCCCAGAGTCCAAAGATGTGCAGGTTAGGTGGATTGGCCATGCTAAATTGTCCCTTAGTGTCCAAAGATGTGTAAATTAGGGTGGATTGGCCATGCTAAATTGTCCCTTAGTGTCCAAAGATGTGTAAGTTAGGTGGATTGGCGATGATAAATTGCCTTTTAGTGTCAGGGGAACTAGCAGGGCTAATACGGGGGTAGGGCCTGGGTAGGATTGTGGTCGGTGCAGCCTTGATGGGTTGAAGGGCCTCCTTCTGCACTGTGGGGACTCTATTCTTCTATTCTATTCTTCAAATTAGGATTAACACATGGGTGGAATCATGGGTAGAAAGAAGATGCATATGCTCACATATATAACATATGCTGATTTACACAATGCATTCACATATACCATGCATCCTCACATCCCAGGTTTCAATTATTCTTTCTGTATTTGAGCCAGTGCATTGCACGTGAATAATAAATCCAGAATGAATTCTCAACAACTGCAGCTTTCTGAATGCAGACAAAGATGCGTCAAGCTGGACTGGGAGCAGAATTCCATGACTGTGGTTGCAGAAAATTTGGTTTTAATTCTGCGCCTGTGGATGCAACTTTTATGAGGCACAGACTGTGCCCTCCATTGGGAATATTCGAAACAATAAACCTTGGAACTATATATAAAAATCGAGGTTAGGCTGTGTAACCACACTGTTTATTAAAACACAACACATCGGGTAGGGCAGTTACTTAGAGACGTGGCTAAGAAACAGCTGACAAAATTCCATAAACACTGCGGAATTGGAAAGGTTTCTGTTGTGGAAATGTTGTCGGTATATAACAGAGTAGCAACCCCTCCTCCGCCCTGCAACTCCAACCCCAAACCCAGCTGTGGTGTTGCCCAGAATGTGACATCACCATCCCATGTTGCAAATTGACTGAGACAATGGCCCAACATCTCACTCGGGTGTGTTGGGAGTGGGGCTTCAGACACCACTCGGGGAACCTGACAGCACGTTCAGCGAGTCGCGCTTATTTTTGTGAAGGCAGCCATTCATTTTACTGTTGGGCTTGGTGTTGATTAGATGGCACCAGGCCACATGGGGCCCTGCATAACACCATCCCAACTCTAGAGCTGAAAGAGCCAGTGCAAAGATGCAGGGGTTGAAAATGATGGAGGAAGGGAGTTAAATGTGCATCTGGAACCATCAATGGCCGCATCCTCGGATATTGCAGGTTTGCCTCAGGAATTTGGCTTCTTGTGGGTGGCACGGTGGCACAGTGGTTAGCGCTGCAGCCTCACAGCGCCAGGGACCCGGGTTCAATTCCCGGCCGCGAGTCACTGTCTGTGTGGAGTCTGCACATTCTCCCTGTGTCTGTGTGGGTTTCCTCCGGTTGCTCCGGTTTCCTCCCACAGTCCAAAAGATGTGTAGGTTAGGGTGGATTGGCCATGCTAAATTGTCCAAAGATGTGCACGTGAGAACACCAGGTACACGGTACATGCTCTTGCAACTCGGCCAACATTGTCTACCTGATACGCTGCAGGAAAGGATGTCCCGAGGCATGGTACATTGGGGAGACCATGCAGACACTACGATAACAGATGAATGAACATCACTCGACAATCACCAGGCAAGACTGTTCCCTTCCTGTTGGTGAAACTTCAGTGGTCACGGGCATTCAGCCTCTGATCTTCGGGTAAACGTTCCCCAAGGCGGCCTTCACGACACACGACAGCGCAGAGTCGCTGAGCAGAGACCGATAGCCAAGTTCCGCACACATGAGGACGGTCTCAACCAGGATCTTGGGTTCATGTCACACTATCTGTAACCCCCACGACTTGCCTGGGTTTGCAAAATCTCACTAACTGTCCTGTCTGGAGACAATACACATCTCTTTAACCTGTGCTTAACCCCCTCTCCACTCACATTGGCTGCACCTTTAAGACTTGATTAGCTGTAAAGACTCACATTCTAATCAGTATTCTGTAAACTGTGTGTGCCTTTATATGCCCTGTTTGTAATCCAAACTCTCCACTCACCTGACGAAGGGGCAGAACCCTGAAAGCTCATGGCATTTGCTACCAAATAAACCTGTTGGACTTTAACCTAGTGTTGTGAGACCTCTTACTATTGATGATAGAAGCCAGAGGGTGATAGTAGAGGGATGTTTTTCAAACTGGAGGCCTGTGACCAGCGGTGTGCCTCAGGGATCAGTGCTGGGTCCACCGTTATTTGTCATTTATATTAATGATTTGGATGAAAATATCAGAGGCATGGTTAGTAAGTTTGCAGATGACACCAAGATTGGTGGCATAGTGGACAGTGAAGAAGGTTATCTCAGATTGCAGCGGGATCTTGATCAATTGGGCCAGTGGGCTGACGAATGGCAGATGGAGTTTAATTTAGATAAATGCGAAGTAATGCAGTCTGGTAGATCGAACCAGGGCAGGACTTACTCAGTTAATGGTAGGGCACTGGGGAGATTTATAGAACAAAGATCTAATGGTAGGAAGGACTATTACTTATGTGGCAAAAAACTGCAGCAGGCGACGATGCAGAGGGACCTCGGGGTCCTTGTGCATGAGTCGCAAAAACCCAGCCTGCAGGTGCAGCAGGTGGTCAGGAAGGCAAATGGGATGCTGGCCTTCATAGCGAGGGGGATTGAATATAAAAGTAGGGAGGTCTTGCTGCGGCTGTATAGGGCATTGGTGAGGCCGCAGCTGGAGTACTGTGTGCAGTTTTGGTCGCCGCACTTACGCAAGGATATTTTGGCCTTGGAGGGAGTGCAGAGGAGGTTTACTAGGCTGATACCGGAGTTGAGGGGGTTGAGCTATGAGGAGAGGCTGAATAAACTAGGCTTGTACTCGTTAGAGTTTAGAAGAATGAGGGGAGATCTCATTGAGACATATAAGATGATGAATGGGATGGATAGGATAGAGGTGGAGAGACTCTTCCCACTCAGAAAGGACAGTAGGACTAGGGGGCACAGCCTCAAGATAAAGGGGGGGCGGTTTAGAACGGAGTTGAGGAGGAACTTCTTCACTCAAAGGGTGGTGAATCTCTGGAATTCTCTGCCCGTTGAGGTGGTGGAGGCTGCCTCGTTAAATATTTTTAAGACGCGGGTTGATGGGTTTTTGATTGGCAAGGGGATTAAGGGTTATGGGGAGAGGGCGGGAATGTGGAACTGAGACACGACAGATCAGCCATGATCTTACTGAATGGTGGGGCAGGCTCGAAGGGCTAGATGGCCTACTCCTGCTCCTATTTCTTATTTCTTATATTTCTAAGGGTACATGTTCATAGCTCCTTGAAAGTGGAGTCACAGGTGGACAGAGTGGTGAAGAAGGCATTCAGCATGCTTGGTTTCATAGGCCAGAACTTTGAATACAGGAGTTGGGACGTCTTGTTGAAGTTGTACAAGACATTGGTAAGGCCACACTTGGAATACTGTGTGCAGTTCTGGTCACCCTATTATAGAAAGAATATTATTAAACTAGAAAGAGTGCAGAAAAGATTTACCAGGATGCAACCGGGACTTGATGGATTGAGTTATAAGGAGAGGCTGGATAGAGTGGGACTTTTTTCTCTGGAGCATAGGAGGCTGAGGGGTGACCTTATCGAGGTCTATAAAATAATGAGGGGCACAAATCAGCTAGATAGTCAATATCTTTTCCCAAAGGTAGGGGAGTCTAAAACTAGAGGGCGTAGGTTTAAGGTGAGAGGGGAGAGATACAATTTTTTCACACAGAGGGTGGTGAGTGTCTGGAATGAGGTAGTAGTAGAGGCAGGTACAATTTTATCTTTTAAAAAACATTTAGATAGTTACATGGGTACGATGGGTATAGAGGGATATGGGCCAAATGCAGAAAATTGGGTAAAAACTTAGTGGTAAGAAATGAGTGGCATGGACACAGCATGGAAGCAGGAAGGGCCTGTTTCCATGCTGTAAACCTCTATGACTGCTCACAAGGGCTGTGTGACATTGAGCCCAGGCCCAAGCTGAATCGTTCTCACAGATACGGTGAAACTGAGCAAATTTACAGAGCCGAGGGGAACCAAATCTTGGGCTCGAAGGAAGGCTACCCCACCTTGTGGTCAATCAGGACATAGCAACTTCAAAATCAATCCTGCTTTGATGAAGCCAAATCTGAAGATGTGATTCCGAAACCTGGGCCACGGTTCTCCCATTGTGAATCAACAGCTTTTCTGTCAGGCCACGGTGGGAGACACGCGTCTGTGGCCTTGAACAGGGATTTGCGTGTGCGCCGGGAATGCATGCGCATCTCCCAGAGCCGGAGAATAGTCACCGGTCAGATCATGCTGGAAACCAGCGGGAGGAAAGATATGTGATTTAAATCTTTTTAAAATATATTTTAAAAATGTTTATCAGTTCATTATTGGGAACTTACCAGTCCCGATTGAATCTCCCACCCCGCTAGGAGTACTTCATTCCGGCGGGGTTCAGACAAGCTCCCCACATTCAGGGAACGAGCAGGAGACCCCGCCGGAATAAAAAGGCGGCAATCAGGGCCCCCCAAGGGTCAGGCGGCGGGGAGTGGTGCTCCCCGTCAGTGCCAGTCCGTGCTGCCTGGCACCACCCAAAGGGCACCTTGGCATTGCCCTTAGGGCATGGGGCAGTGCCAAGGGCAGGACCTATTGTGGGTGGAGCATAGGGGTGATCAGCGGGGGGGGGGGAGGGGGGGGGCGGGGGTCCCACTGCCACTCTGCAGACAGAATCGGTCAAGACACAATTCACCACATTTAAATGATCCTATACGGCGGGCTCCAATGGCAAACCTCCACAGAAATGAAACCCTGCCTCAATAAGATAGCAGAACTTAGTGTTGAGGACGGGATCTTTTTGGGGGTCCTGAACATTGTACCCCCCCCCCAGGAAGATGTCTGATATTAATGGAACGACATAGTGGTCACCCGGGGGTGTCAAAAATGATGTTGTCTCAGAGTTATATCTGGTGGCCCGGTCGTGATTGCGATATCACGGACTTGGTGAACTGATGTGACATGTGCCAGAAAAATCAAATCGCCCACCCTCGACCTTCCTGGAAGGCCATGGGTGCGTGTACATGTGGACTTCTGCACTTTCCCTTTATGGGTTCCATATTCTTAGTCATGGTGGATACACACCCTAAGTGGTTGGAGGTGCACTGTATGGGCTCCATGACTTCTCAAGCTACGATCAAGAAATTACAACAAAGCTTTGGTAGACATGGAATACCGGAAGTCCTGCTTTCCACTAACGGCACGGTCTTTGCTCACGGTGATTTTCAGAACTTTGTGCCCTCCAATACTGTCCTACATGAAAAACCCCTCTGGTTCACTCATGTCCTTTAGGGGAGGAAATCTTACCTGGTCTGGCCTACATGTGACTCCAGAGCCACAGCATTGTGGTTGACTCTCGACTGTCTTGGGCAACGAGGGATGGGAACAAAATGCTGGCCAGCCAGTGACACCTATGTCTCACCAATGAAGAAAGAAAAAGGTCTCGACTGCACCTTATCATCCATCATCAAATGGACTGGCAGAACAGGTGGTTCAATCCTTCAGAGATGGCATGAAGAAACAACCGGTGGCATCCATGGTGACTAAACTGGCATGATCTTTGTTCAAGTACGGGACCGTGCTGCACACCTCAACAGGCATTGCTTCAGCAGATGGGACGATGGCTTCGTACTAGATTGAGCCATTATTCCCAAACTTGGCAAGGAGGGTAAAGTCCCAACAGGGAAAACCAAAAAAGAAACTTTAATTCTGCAGAAAGAACTTTCGCGACAGGTGATCTGGTTCATGTAAAGAATTCGGGGATGGTCCCAGATGGGTCCCTGGGATCATTATGGAGAAAACAGGAGCAGTATCTTACAAGGTCAAAGTTCAGGGGAAAGCTCTAAAGAAGCACTTGGACCACCTCAGGACCAGGGAGTCCTTACCCGAGTCAACCTCCCGCCATCACCCACGGAGATTGCCAGTGCCAGCCCATAGTTTGAAGCTGACTCCGTGTTGGTCCTTCTAGATAGTGAAGGTACAGACTCAGATGGAGGTTGAAGGGGTGTGCCTCTGCGCTGAAGTGGAACCTGAGGAGGAACCCACATCGGTAACCCTGCGACTCCTCCTCTGGAAGAGAATGTTCACCGTTCGGTTTACATCACGTAATCCAGCCCTGTTTTCAATAGACCTCTGCTATGGATAACCTCATTTTGGAGTCCACAAACTAGACTCTCTCGAAGAGTATCCTCTAATGACTCACCAAACTCCCAATGTTGTTCCAGCCGTTTTAAGGTTGGCACCAACTGAGCAATGCTTTCATCTTCCACTCCATTCCTTTGGTGGAACCTGACCTGTTCCATGGTGATCAATGGCTTTGGAGAGTAATCCTCTTCAAGGATCTTTGTCAAGTCATTGTAAGTTTTGGTTGCTGGATTTGCTGAATGAACCAAGTTCCAGAATGAGTTGTAGGTTTTATTTCCTATTGGACTGAGAAAAGCTGGTATGACCAACTCGCTTGCAATTTTATTTTCTTGTATAAAGTACTGAAAACACTCTGCACAGGAAATCCATTGTTCATTTTCTTCATTTTAAGTACCCATGGATCCTAACTGACCCATCATTTCTTTTACAGGTACTTGAGACTGCTTGGTATAATTTTCTTAACTAGTATTCCTCTTAGAGTTATAGAGTCATAGAGTCATAGAGGTTTACAGCATGGAAACAGGCCCTTCGGCCCAACTTGTCCGTGCTGCCCTTTTTTTTAAAGCACTCAGCTAATCCCAGTTGCCTGCGTTCGCCCATATCCCTCTATACCCATCTTACCCTTGTAACTGTCTAAACGCTTTTTAAAATTGTACCCACCTCCACTACTACCTCTGGCAGCTTGTTCCAGACACTCACCACCCTCTGTATGAAAAAATTGCTCCTCTGGACTCTTTTGTATCTTTCCCCTCTCACCTTAAACCTATGCCATCTAGTTTTAGACTCTCCTACCTTTGGGAAAAGATATTAACTATCTAGCTGATCTGTGCCCCTCATTATTTTATAGACCTCTATAAGATCACCCCTCAACCTTCTACACTCCGGAGAAGAAAGCCCCAGTCTATCCAGCCTCTCCTTATAACTCAAACCATCAAGTCCCAGTAGCATCCTAGTAAATCTTTTCTGCACCCTTTCTAGTTTAATAATATCCTTTCTCTAATAGGGTGACCAGAACTGTACACAGTATTCCAAGTGTGGCTTTACCAATGTCTTGTACAACTTCAACAAGACGTCCCAACTCCTGTATTCAATGTTCTGACCACATCTTTGGATTGTGGGAGGAAACCTACGCAGACATGGGGAGAATTTGCAGACTCCACATTGACAGTGACGCAAGCCGGGAATCAAACCTAGGTCCCTGGTGCTATGAGGCAGCAGTGCTAACCACTGTGCTACCTATACTCCTTGGTTGAGTGTGTATTCCTTGGAGTTCAGAAAGTGAGAGGTAATATGATTTGAAATATATCAGATTATTAGAGGGTTAGACAGGGTAAAAGTTGGGAAGATGTTTCCACTCATGGGGAAGTGCAGGACCAGAGGGTACACTTGCAGAATAATGGGATGGTCACTTCAGACAGATTTGAGGAAGAATTTCTTCTCTCAAAGAGTGATGAATCTTTGGAATTCTTTACCCCAGGAAGTTGCGGAGGCCGAGTCTGGGAACATTTCCAAGGCTGAGATCGATAGGTCTTTAATCATCCAGGGAATTAGGGATTATGGAGATAAGACAGGAAAGTGGATTTATTGGGTGGAACTTTCCGATATTGTTTCATTGGCGCAATCTCAAGAAAAAAAATTCTAAATGCCGAACAAGGGAGAAAACGGGAGAGTTTCAGACTCTTTTTTTTGGGCAAGTTTAAAAAAGGAATCTTATAGCACTTAGTGCAAAAAAAGTACCAGGATGTGATTCTCGCCAGCAATGCCGGGGGGAAGGGCGGGGGGGGGGGGTGGAGCCTGAGCTCACCGGTGAAGCCGGCTGCTGAGTTGTAGGGGCACCATTGCACAGGCGCCCCAATCTCCCAGTGTACTGGGACATCTCCTACCATACCAGCCCCCATACACGGACATCGAGAACC
This sequence comes from Carcharhinus amblyrhynchos, assembly GCF_965287045.1. Classification (NCBI taxonomy): domain Eukaryota; kingdom Metazoa; phylum Chordata; class Chondrichthyes; order Carcharhiniformes; family Carcharhinidae; genus Carcharhinus; species Carcharhinus amblyrhynchos. The sequence goes on along the minus strand of NC_137359.1, from coordinate 7,565,885 downwards.
CCCCTCAACACACATTGGGACCCCCACCACTGCCAATCGGGATACCCCCCCACTAGCCAAAGTCCCTCCCCCTTTCTCTAATTGCCCCCTCCCCTGGGAGAGCTCCCTTCCTACCCACCTCAACCACCACCCCTTCTGCTGAGCTCCTTCCCTCCTTCCCACGCCGATTGTGCTCCCACGCCCCTCTGCACCGCCAGAATTCCCTTCCCTCCCACCCCAACTGACACCCCTTCTCCAGAGTTTCCGTCTCCCATTGTTGGTTAAATGTAGGTGAAACATAAGCTTGTTTCACCTCATCGTAAGTTCTTATTTTGCAACAGCTTACTTCCTGTTGTTTTTTCCTCCCCCAGAACATGTGGTTTCTGGTCTATAACTTTTTTGTCTTTTCTTCTTGAGTTTTCTATTGAAAATATAAGCTGGAGATAAAAGGAAATCCTTTCTATGCTGTTATTTAATATTTTAGAAAAAAAAGAGACATTGTCAAAGCTTTTTTACTATGCTCATTAAGACAAGCAAAACATTGCCAAATTTCAAATGATCACAACTTGTCATGATGATCGAGAAATTAAAAGAGGAATTATCCACAAAAATATTGGATTTTAAAAAGACCAAAGTTTTATCTTTCAAAATGGACACAAACCCCAAAGATTGTAGAGAATGTACAGTTAGCCACTGATGAGAGCGCAGACCCGGTGGGCAGGTCATGTCATCTGTATGTCAGATGAGCGCATACCCAAGCAGCTCCTTTTTGGGGAACTCTCTGCTGGTAGACGCTCGCATGCAGGGTAGAAGGAACGTTACAAAGACACACTCAAAGCCTCCCTGAAGTCGCTTGACATTGACACGACCACCTGGGAAACACTGGCACAAAACCACCCTACCTGGCGCTGCCTCATCCACAAAGGCTGTCAAGCTTACGAAGCAAGGTGTGTTACTGAAGCACAACTTAAGCGCAAGCTGCGCAAGTCCAGAGCCACCAGCGCAACAACTACAGTGTCTACACAAGTCTGTCCAATATGTGCCAGGACATTCTGTGCCCGCATTGGCCTGATCTTCGGACACACCGCAACCAGCCTCAAAATGACTAATGGTGTCGAGGTCCTCATCGATGACAATGGACGAACAACAACAACAGCCACTGACAGAAGTGGCTGCAGGGTGATCCTCTAAGGGACAGTGGAACTCCTCCCTGTGTTTTCCGACAAGATACTTTTAAAAACAAACATCATTGCAAGGCCATCTCAACAACCCTGGGTGTAACTGCCTAGACAAGACCAATATATTTTGGTCCTCTTGATATAGACATAGGATGGGGTTAAAAGCCTGCTTGCTACTGGCTAACTGGTGTCTGCTCTGTCGGTCTGTGTGTGAGGAAAATCAGCTGGACGTTTTCCATACTGAAGGTGTGTGATAGGTAACCAAAGCAGGACCCCTGCAAAAATAACCATCTTTTGCAGGGATTTCTAAAATGTTTTCTCTGACTGTGGAGGTCAATCGGCCAGCAGCCGCAAAAAGAATAAAAATCTTGCTATTAAACCACAGGACATCTGAATCGAAGAACTAACTACTCATCATACTGAAATCAAACTGCAATCAATCCATCAGAGCTGCATCACTCATCATCTACTCCTCACAGCTCAAGGACTGTTCTATATAACCTTTTATTTATATTTACTTACTATTGGACTCAATTCTTAATTCTAACTTGTATGAATGTAGATGCATGTGTTTTACCATTTTTCCTTACCTCTTTAGCAGTTAATAAACTTTATCATAATTCAAGAACATCCAGCAGAGGTAGCAGAGAGACTTCAGAATTCTGGGAGAAATTGTCGCAGTCATCCTGACTGTATAGTGGGTAGAAGAAGAGCTCCTCCAGAGACAAACAGGAAAAGAGGGGCAGCATGGTGGCACAGCGGTTGGTGCTGCTGCCTCACAGCGCCAGGGACCTGGGTTCCATCCTGGCATGGGTCACTGTCTGTGTGGAGTTTGCATCTGGATTGGCCATGCTAAATTGCCCCTTAGTGTCCAAAGATGTGTAGGTTAGGTGGATTGGCCATGCTAAATTACCCCTTAGTGTCCAAAGATGTACAGGTTAGGTGGATTGGCCATGCTAAATTGTCCCTTAGTGTCCAAAGATGTGTAGGTTAGGGTGGATTGGCCATGCTAAATTGCCCCTTAGTGTTCAAAGATGTGTAGGTTAGGTGGATTGGCCATGCTAAATTGCCCCTTAGTGTCCAAAGATGTGTAGGTTAGGGTGGATTGGCCATGCTAAATTGTCCCTTAGTGTTCAAAGATGTGTAGGTTAGGTGGATTGGCCATGCTAAATTGTCCCTTAGTGTCCAAAGATGTGTAGGTTAGGGTGGATTGGCCATGCTAAATTGTCCCTTAGTGTCCAAAGATGTGTAGGTTAGGTGGATTGGCCATGCTAAATTGTCCCTTAGTGTCCAAAGATGTGTAGGTTAGGGTGGATTGGCCATGCTAAATTGCCCCTTAGTGTCCAAAGATGTGTGGGTTAGGGGGATTGGCCATGCTAAATTACCCCTTAGAGTTCATGTACCTTTGGTGCACACTCTGCTGGCTGTGTATGGCGAGCTTGAGGTGATGGAACCGTGAGGAAAAGGGAGAAGCCGAAGATAATGAAGTGGAGGAGCGGGAACGCGCACGTCATGACGTCACGTGGCGGAGGGCGCACGCTCGGGGAACACAATCGAGGACGCGAACGCTGTTTCAAGTGCGCGCATGCGCGGCTTAGAGAGCGCACGTGCACGCCTGAGGGAGCGCGCTAGCACATGCGCGGTATAAAGACGGCGCCCCGTGGCGGCTGGTGATGCGCGCACAGTGATGGGGTCGCAGTTATCAGCGCGAGGTGCTCGAGGCCGTCGCAGCCGCGGGAAGGGGCGTCCCCCGGATACCGGCAGCAGTGAGGACCTGCTGGTTGACTCCCAGGATCGTCAGGAGGACATAGCCCGCTTCCCATACGTGGAGTTTACCGGCAAGGACAGTGTCACCTGCCCCACCTGTCAAGGCACCGGCCGCATTCCGAAAGGTAATGCTGGGGAGCGGGGTTGCCTCACGCCGCTGGGCCGAACAGCCTCGCCGGCATTCCCATAGTGCTGGCTGAGCGCCGCTGCTACGGAACAGGTGGAAAGCGTGTAGGCTAACGCTGCTTTATAAAACATCAGTCGGTGTCTGAGAATAAAGTGTGAGGGGCTAGCCCACGGATGGATGGGCAGAAAGTTCACATGAATGCCCCCTCTGACAGGAGACTGTCTGTCTGAGTTTGGAGAGAGGATTTGAGCCCGGGACCTCCCAGTGTAAAGCGAGCTGGTAACTCGCTTGGATAGTGAGCTGCTTTTAAAGTCCAGCAAGAGTAGTTAGCAACACCCCTGGCCATAGCCTGTGTGTGCGTTTTGGTGGTGGGGCCACAGCCAGTCCACTATTCAAGTTTATATATCAGTCACACAAGGCTTATGTTAACACTGCAATGAAGTTACTGAGAACCCCTGAGTCACCACACTCTGGTGCCTGTCTGGGTTAATCTATCTAACCTGTACGTTTGTGGAATGTGGGAGGAAACCCATGCAGACATGGGAAGAATAAGAACATAAGAAATAGGAGCAGGAGTAGGCCATCTAGCCCCTTGAGCTTGCCCTGCCATTCAATAAGATGGCTGATCTGAAGTGGATCAGTTCCACTTTCCTGCTTTCTCCCCATAAACCCTTAATTCCCTCGTCTATCAGAAATCTATCTACCTGTGATTTAAACATATTCAACAAGGTAGCCTCCACCACTTCAATGGGCAGAGAATTCCAGATATTCACCATCCTTTGAGTGAAGAAGTTCCTCATCAACTTGATCTAAACTGCCCCCCTATTTTGAGGCTGTGCCCTCTAGTTTCTAGTAAGTCTCTATAAGATTTCCCCCCCCCCTCAGCCTTCTAAACTCCAGTGAGTACAGGCCTAGTCTATTCAATCTCTCTTCATAAGCCCCCTCATCTCTAGTATCAGCCTGGTGGACCTTCTCTGTACTCCCTCCAAGGCCAATATCCCCTTTTGCAAATGAGGGGACCAAAACTGCACACAGTACTCCAGCTGTGGCCTCACCAGTGCCCTGTACAGTTGCAGCAAGACCTCCCCACTCTATTCTATCCCCCTCATGATAAAGGCCAACATTCCATTTGCCTTCTTGATCACCTGCAGACTGAGTTGTGATTTGTGCACAAGGACCCCCTTGGCCAAAGAATAGGCAAACTCCTCATGGTGACCCAAGCCAGGAAATGAACCTGGGCCCCTGGTGCTGAGGCAGCAGTGCTAGCTTTGGGCTGCCCCTACTGTTCTTGTGTGCACAACACAGCTTCAGCCACCAGCTATGTTGTAATTTTTAATCTTCCCCTTCTCATTCAAATCCCAAATGTAATCAAGCTCTTTGTTTCTCAACTAGCCTGTGAATGCTCTTGACACCTAATTTATTCACTCTACAAGCTCCTCAGCTCTAATTCATGGCTAACCCTAAATCTTGTGTGTTTGCACTAACATCTCTAGCACAGTTTGAGTCTTTCTGTCTTGTTTTGCACTCAGATTTCTGCAGCTAGTAATTTACTCTACTGCACTGTCACCCTAGCTTTTCCTGAGTCCCAAGTAAGAAGTCTCAACACCAAGAAGTCCAACAGGTTTATTTGGTGTTGCAAATTTTGAGTGCTGCAGTCTTAGTGATGGTATGAATGTGGTTGGAAGCTCATGTGATGAAGGAACAATGCTCTGAAAGCTTGTGGTTGGATTTTAACCTGGTATTGAGATTTCTTCTTGTGTCTACCCCAGTCCAATGCTGGTATCTCCACAGCAAAATAATAATATTCCTTCTCTTACCTTGGCTTTTCATCCTAATGTTCCCCTCACCTGAAATTAAGGGGTGTTGACTCCTAAGATGTGATTGATTTTTGATTGTCTTAAATAGTGAGAAATATTTTTTCTTGTGCTAAACAGACAAAGCATACTGTTCATAGAGGGAAAGGGTGCATAATGTTACAGCCACTGCTGATGTGCAGAGAAAGATAAAGATCAGGGTCTGTTCAGAAGTCTCCAAAGAAAACTGTGGCCCTGTAATCCTTGCAAATGTACTGCCCATTTTAAAAGTCCTTGAATGTGCAATCACATGCACACTGCAGCATGTTGAAACAGGTGGCTACCAGCAGCCAGTATCTAAATTTGCTTTTTATTTCACTACTTCCATCGTGTTCATTTTCCATTATCTTTGCTGAAAGAAATTATTTTAAAACTCTGTAGCAGTGCTGTCCCCCTTTCCTGTTCAAAGGAACAAACGGATCCAACAGAAGCATTTTGTTGTGGCCTAGATGACATGGAATTGATTGAATTGCACTGTTCAATGTGGGGTTCTGTTACAGTTAAACTCATCTTAAGGCAGAAGACCATTCTGGTTGTGTTGCTTGTTTTTGATGTCTGAAAAGACTATGTAAAAGCAGTTTGACTGTTGCAATTTGTACTATTTGTGAGTTTAAAGGAAATAATTTTCTTGTGTGGTGGTAGGAGGGGAATCATCTGGCTAAAGCCTTTGTCAAACTAGGCAGCAATTGCATTCAAAGTGAATGCTGGAAAAAAAAATCTCCAAGTCTGGCAGCATCTGTAAAGAGAAAAGAGCTGATGTTTCGAGTCCAGATGACCTTTGTCAAAGCTGGCAAGCTGAATCCTTACAGATGCTGTCAGACCTGAGATTTTCCCTCTTGGTTTCAGTTTCCAGCATCTGCAGGAATTTGCTTTTACCCAGAGTATAAGTTTCTGGACAAATGGTTTCAAGCAGCATGAACAAACATTGCTCTTGTTATGGAGCCAGGTGTTTAGCAATTTGAATTGCAGTCTGATTAAAACATTGAGTGAACCCTATCCTTTCCAATGATAGAAGGAAGCGTGACCTTGCCAATATCCACCATAAATGCAAAACAGTCTTTTGCAGCAAAATGATTACATTAAATTAACTGAAATTGTCCCTTCAGTACTGCAAAAATGCTGCTGGTTTGTCACTTGAGAGCTTTCCATTTTAACAGAAGAAATTGTGGAGGCATTGGTGGTGATCTTTCAGGAATCACTCGAGCAGGGAGGGTACTAGAGGACTGGAAAGTAGTTAACATAACACTGCTGCTTTAAGAAGGAAGGGAGGCAGCAGACAGGAAATTTATATAGGCTGGTTAGCCTGACTTCAGTCACTGGCAAGATTTTAGTCCATTATTAAAAGTGAGATTGCAGAGCATTTTGGAAGTGCATGATGTAGGACTGAGTTAGCATGGTTTTGTCAAGGGAAGATCATGTTTGACAAACCTGATAGAGCTCTTTGAGGAGGTAATAATAAGAATGTTGAGGAGAACCAGTGGATATGATTATTTAAGTTTTCAGAAGGCCTTTGACAAGGTGCTGCATAGGAGACTGTTAAACAAGTGCCCATGATCTTAAGGGTAAGATTCTGGCATGGATAGAGCATTGGCTGACTGGTAGAAGGTAGTGGGGATAAAGGTGTCATCTTCAGAATGGCAGCTGGTGACTAGTGGTGTGCCTCAGGTCAGTGCTGGGACCACAACTTAATAAGCTAGTAGGAGCTGAAGGCACTGTTGCTAAGTTTGCAGATGATACAAAGACCTGTAGAGGGACAGGTAGTATTGAGGAAGCAGGGAGTGGGTGCTGCAAAAGTCCTTCCACAAGTAGGAGAGTGGGCAAAGAAGGGGCAGAAGGAATACAATGTGGAAAAGTTAGGTTATGCACTTGGGAAGGAGGAATGGAAGCATAGACTATTTTCTAATGGGGGGGGGGGGGGGGGGAGAGAATGCTTAGGAAATAGCAAAGCGGCTGGGAGTCTTTGTTAAAAATTCTCAAGGTTAACATGCAGATTGTCAGCAGTTAGGAAGGCAAATGCCATATTAACATTCATGTCGGAGGGCAGAATACAAGAGCTGGGATGTACTTCTGAGGCTGTATAAGGTTCTGGTCAGACCCCGTTCAGAGTATTGTGAGCAGTTTTGGGCCCCATTTCTAAGGAAGTATGTGCTTGCCTTGGAAAGGCTCCTGAGGAGGTTCTCAAAATGATCCCTGAAATGAAGAGCTTGTCATATGAGGAGCAGTTGAGGACTCAGTGTGTACTCGGAGTTTAGAAGGATGAGGGGCATGTCATTGAAACTTGCAGGATACTGAGATCTCTGGATAGTGGATGCAGAGAGGGTGTTTCTACCTTCTGGAAAAACTAGAACCAGAGGGCACAATCTCAGGTTAAAGGGGTGATCCTTTAAAAGAGATGAGGAGGAATTTCTTTAGCCAGAATGGTGAATCTGTGGCACTCTGCTGTAGGAGGCTGTGGAGACCAGGTCATTGAGTGTCTTTCAGACAGCTTCCTGATGAGGGGATCAGGGGTTATGGCCCAAAGGCAGGAGAATGGGGATTTGTGGGGGTGGGGGGGGAGGAAATCAGCCATGTTTGAATGGCAGAGCAGATTTGATGGGCCGAGTGGCCTAATTCTGCTATGTCTTGTGGTCTATGCAACAAATCACTAAAATTTAGTTTGATACAGAATGCTCATTGTTCTACATTTTCATAAAATTGGTTCAGGACCAAATAATTTTGGATTGTGCGTCAGGTTTTTAAAAATTTAAATTGAGTAGCATCAGAGCTCATGAAAGCACCACTGCTTCCAATCTTGTCACATGAGTCTTGGCATAAATAAAATGTGAAATGAGCCTGTTACTTCAATACAGATCATGTATGCTGTTGTGGAATCTTGTCCCTTTTTCAACTCATAGCTTGTTGGATTATTTGGAAAAAGACTGGGCATTTTACAGAAATATTGATGCAATGTTTTCAGCCTGATGGGCATATTTTTTGCTAGTGTGGTTCAATTTTCACTTAACATTAGAAAATTGACAAATTTTGTCTATGCTCTGCCTCTTGTCTTTCCTGGGTGGCATGATGGCACAGTAGTTAGCACTGCCACCTCTGCCAGGAGCTGGGTTTGATTCCTGGCTTGGGTCACTCTGGAGTTTACACATTCTGTGTTTGTGTGGGGTTTCCTCTGGGTGCTCAGGGTTCCTCCTACAGTCTGAAAATGTGGGTTAGGTGCATTGGGCCAAACAGGTGCTGGTGTGGCAACTAGAGAATTTCATAACTTCAGAGGTGTAAGTCTTGCTTTTGACTAAAATAAACTTTAACCTAGAAATCTATAACTTGACTAGCTGCTCAGCTGTTGAGCAATGAATGTTTCCTGCACTGTGGTCTGATTTTCTTAATGCTGTTTACAGTCTGAGGTCACAAATCATGATGTCATTCCTTCTGTTCTGTATTTGTCCCTTTCATATTTTCACATTTCACACTTTTTCATATTCCCTTCAGTCTGAAGGCTGTAGAAACTTGTATAGCTGAATGCCTTGCCTGATCATCATGAGCTTGGTTTTATGCCCCTCTGGCCAGTCAAGTGCTTGCTGTTATTCAGAGGTCAACCCTTCAGGGCAAGACCTTTTTTTGTACAACTAGCCAGCACCCTGACACTTTGTTCCCTTCTGCTGACCCTGCCTCCCCCATGTAAATGAGATTTTTGTGCATTTTTAAGTCTCCTTGCAAGTTTTCCACCCACTTCTAGCCCTTGGTGCTGTGTAGGTGGGGGAGAAGAGAAACAACCTAGATACTTGTAGTAAACCATCCCAATACATAGCAGCCAGATGATAACTGCACCAAGCATTTTGCATTCTGAAGGGCAACTATTATAATGGAACCTGCCCCCCCCCCCCCCCAAAAACAACTGCAGTTACCTCAGCCTCACAAAGCTCCTCACCTTTTCAAATGTGAAGTGTTCATTCTTGGTTTCCTTTAACCTCCCAATATAAAAGACCATTCATGCACTTCTGCTGTAAATCCAGATTGCTGTCTGCAATTTCTTGCTCTGCTTTTTCCTCATCTCTTCAAGCTTATCTCATGCATGAGAAGTCCTTCCTGCTCTCCTTTCTTTGTACCTTCACTCACTTTTGACTACTGCATCTCCTTTCTACCCTATGCAAGCATCATTTAATTTTGCCTTTTTTCTACTGGTTACATCTCCTTGACCCAAGCATCCCTCATAGTCCTCAAATATTGCAGCTTGCAAACCTGGTTTCCATTACCACTGTTTTGGTTCCTGCCTTTTTACTGAACTAAAAGGTGGCCTAGTCTGTCTCAATGAGTAGTTGTTGTTTGTTGCCTTTGCTCTGGATATTTTGAAGTGACTGCAAAAGGAGGAAGAAGATTCACTTGCAGTGGTCCATGCTGGCCAAGCTGTTGGGATGTGAACCAGGAAGAGATCCCACTGGGGTGGTATCAGTAGCTTATTAGAAAAGCAGGAACTCCAGAGTAGACTCTTCATGAGGGGGTCAATTGGGTTAAAGAAATAAACACATCGCTGAATATTTGTGGCAAGGAGGGGTTACATTTTGTAGGACACTAATACCTGCTAGGCTGGGAAAAAGGTCCACTTCATGTCATCTTCAGATAAGAGTTCTATAGATTTATATGTACTTGAATCACAAATTTAAAAGATGTGATTTAGTGACCATGACACACCAATGCTGATGGGCATTTGCAGCATTAGATAGGGTGATATTGTAAGAGGCAGTAGACTGCATTCTCTCCGGTGGTATCACAGCTTGGTATGGGCTCCTGCTCTGTCCAAGATCACAAAAATACAAAGGTTGTGAATGTAGCCCAGCCTCCATCAGTTGACACTGTCTACACTTTCTGCTGCCTTGGTAAAACAGCCAGCACAATCAAGGACTCAAACACTCCAGACATACACTCTTGGAAAAGATTCAAAAATCTGAGATCACATACCAACTGACTCAAATAGCTTCCCTGCTGGTATCAAGTTGATCTTTCTCTACACCCTAGCATGACTGTAACACTACATTCTGCACTGTCATTTCCTTTATGAACAGTATGTTTTGTGCACAATAATCAATACTCTTCACTGTATACTAATGTGACAATAAATCAAACCAACAGGAAAGATATGACTGGGCATTGTCTGCAAATGTCCTGATAGCAGTGGGATGCATAAACATGGAGGTTGCAGAAAAGACTTCCTGATATTGGATGTATTTGCAAAATCAAAACCTTTTAAAAAGGTAGCAGCATGAATAAAATTGGCTAAACAATGGAAAGCTGCCTTGGGAATTGACACTTTCCAGACTGGAGGAATAGTGGTGTTCCTCAGGATTAAGTACAACAAACACTGCCTTTTTTTCTGTTTAATGATATGGGTGTGAGGCATAACTGAAGTGTGAAATTGTAGTGAAAGATAATGGGTTGATATTCAATATGCAAGTGTGAGGTGATGTTCTTAGGAAGAAAGATGGTGCAAGAACAGAACAATTTGGTGTTTGTGAGAATCTTTGACCATGGAATGACTAGTTTAGAAAGCATATGGGGAAAGATCATTGACCTGAAGTGTTGGCTGCTTTTCTCTCCATGGGAGGTGCCCAGCATTTTGTGTACTTGTATGGGACCCTTGCTTTGTAAGTAGATGCATGAATGCAAAAGAACCAGGAAGCTATGCTCCACCAAGTTATTAAACTTAATTTGTTGGCTGGAGTATAGCATCCAATTGTACAGCCCATGCTTGGATCTGTTTTGGGTCTAGGTGAGAATTTCTAGCCTGCTTTCAGGGATGTGATTACAATTTCAGTTTGACCAGTGAAGCTGGAATAGGTTTTCCTTTCATAAGAAAAAGCTCGGAGGTTAACTTTAAAATCATGAAGGGTCTTGTTCCAGTAGCTGGGATCAAGAACTCCAAGGACTTTGGCTAAAAATACAGCATAACTGCAGGATTTAATTTGAGTGGGTGGTTAGAATTTGGATTGTATTGCCTTAAGGTGGTGAAGGCACATTTAACAGTATGCAAAAGGGCTTTGATTTGGAGAACTTTTTTCAGGCTATAGGAAGAAATTGTACTAGTGGACTGGGACTAACTAGCTCTTGTAAAGAGCCAGCCATTCAGCTGCTGAATGGTCTCCTGTGCTATCTTATGACTGAATCGAATCAAAAACTGAACAAGTCAGAACTAGCAGTTTTCTTGTTTTAGATATGAGTAATCTAGGTTTAAGTGACATAATTTGATATAGAATGGTTACAGCACAGGAGGAGGCCATCTGTCTGCAGGAATTCATCCAGTCCCACTGTTTTCCTCTTAGCTCTGCAATTTCTTTCTCTTACATAATTATCCAATTTTGAAAGCCCCACTGAATCTGTCTCCACACACACCCAGGCAATGCATTCCAGATTCTAACCACTCACTGGAGGTTTTTTGCCAATCTCAGAATCTGTATCCTCTGGATCTTGATTCCTCTAGCAGCTGTAATTTTTTTCCCAGTCCTGCTGAAATTGGTGGTTTGTGGGGGGGGAGAGAATTTCTACTTCTTGTGGTGGGGTGAGACTGAATTCCAGCCAGTATCTCCACTATTCAAATTCAAATCCTTGTAATATTTTCTCCCAAGGTGGCTACTCTGCTCAATATACATTTTATGAATCATTTTCTGCACACCACATTATTCCTAATGTGGTGCCCAGAACTAGACAACACAGTTCAGGCCAAACCTGTGTTTCTGTACAGGTTCATCATAACCCCTTGCTTTTGAACTCAGTCTTTAATGGTAAAGCATAGGTTGCTGTTACTTCCTTCCAAGGCAAGTGGATGCCTTGATTATTTTCCAAACCTTGCTGGATTCTGGGGAAGTGTCAGAAGATTAAACAATGGTGTAACATTAACTGTTTTCCAAGAAGGGTAGCAGGCAAAAGGCAGGGAATTGTAGGCTGGCTAGTTTAATGTCTGTTGGTCAAATGCTCGAGTCCATAAGGAGAAAATAGCGAGGCATCTTGAGGAGAATTGTTTGATAGAGCAGATGCAGCATGGTTTCGTTAAGGGGAAGTCATGTCTGATGCATTTATTGGAGTTCTGAGGATGTCTAAGGCAGTGGATGGAGAGCCAGTAGATGTGGTGCTTCTTGATTTTCAGAAGGTGTTTAAGGTGCTGCACGAGGTTATTACAGAAGGGTTGGCGGGGGGGGGATTGGCTGTCAAATAGGAGGCAGAGTGGGGGTCAATGGGTGCTATTCAGATTGGCAGTTGGTGACTAGAGTGCCCCAGGGATCAGTGCTGGGGCCTCAGCTATTTACCATTTATATAGATGGAGGAGGGAACTGAGGGTATCATGTCAAAATTTGCTGATGACACCAAGATTGGTGGAACAGCAAATTGTGTGGAGGGTGTGGAAAGTCTGCAGAGGGATCTAGATAGGCTGGGTGAATGGGCCAGGAACTGGCAAATGGAATTTAATGTTGGCAAGTGTAAAGTTGTCCACTTTCATAGGAAGGACTACTACTTACATGGTGAAAAACTGCAGCATGCTACAGTGCAGAGGGACCTCAGTCCTTGTGCATGAGTTAAAACCCAGCCTGCAGGTGGTCAGGAAGGTGAATGGGATGCTGGCCTTCATAGCGAGGGGGATTGAATATAAAAGTAGGGAGGTGAGGCTGGAGTACTGTGCAGTTTTGGTTGCTGCACTTGCACAAGGATATTTTGGCCTTGAAGGGAGTGCAGAGGAGGTTTACTAGGCTGATACCAGAGTTGAGGGGTTTGAACTATGAGAGGCTGAATAAACTAGGCTTGTACTCGTTAGAGTTTAGAATGAGGGGAGATCTTATTGAGACATAAGATGATGAATGGGATGGATAGGATAGAAGTGGAGAGGCTCTGTCCACTCAAAGGACAGTAGGACTAGAGGGCACAGCCTCAAGATAAGGGGGGGGACAGTTTAGAACAGAGTTGAGGAGGAACTTCTTCACTCAAAGGGTGGTGAATCTCTGGAATTCTCTGCCTGTTGAAGTGGTGGAGGCTGCCTCACTAAATATATTTAAGATGCAGGTAGATCCCCTTTTGATGGGCAAGGGGATTAAGGGTTATGGGGAGAAGGTGGGAAAGTGGAACTGAGCCACGACAGATCAGCCATGATCTTATTGAATGGTGGGGCAGGCTCGAAGGGCTAGATGGCCTACTCCTGCTCCTATTTTTTCATGTTCTTAAACTATCCTTTCACCTTCAATAGTTCATGTATACCCTGGTCCCTCTGCTCCTACACCCTCCTTTAGAATTATATTCCTTTCTTTCCTTGCAAAAGTCACTTAGCAAACTAGCTTGCTGCCTTTCTGTCCTTAAGTCCATCACTACCATCTGTTCACAACACTTTGTCTTCATATTATGAACTTGTGGTGTGTAGAGCCTAGTCTGGATTACTTAGTATGTAGCAAGAAAAAGTGGTCCAAATATTGACTCCTGTGGACCTACCTCAAACCCTCTGGTTTGGAAAAACAACTGTGTCCTGTCATGCCATCAATTTTGTATCCATATTCCTTTCACTGAGCCCTAACCTTACTGAGAAGCTGTCATGTGGCACTTTATCCATAACTTTTGGAAGTCCATGCTTGCCACAAAACACAGGCAAGTTAGTCAACTATTCACTTAGTCCCACATTTTATTTCTAAACCCTTTCCATCACCAAGGTTAAACTGGTTATAGTTGCTGGGCTTGTTCTTTCTCCACAAGGTGTAATATTTTGCAGTTCTCTAGCACCTGTGTACCCAAGACAAACTAACAACATAGCCAGTGCTTCTACAGTTGCCACTCTCTTTCCCCTCTATCCTTGGCTGCATTGCACCTGGTCTTGGTGGATCAAACACCACCTCTTAAATTTTTAGTGCATCCAGTATCTTGACTGCCTCTTTCACTAGCTTGGTCAGCAGCATATTACTTGGTTTAAAAATAGTTGCAGAGTATTCATTTGAAAAATAAAATTGAATCCCTTTTATGCCCATAACCAGCCCCTTACCTTTGCCACCCTGTGTACTATTTGTCTTTCACTTCCCCCTCAATCTGATTCTTAATTGTATTATCCATATGTCATATGCTTCATCTTGTTGTCTTGCCTCATTCATCCAGGGAGCCCTGGATTTGTTTACTCTAGCCAAATTAGTTTTTTAAAAGCAGCCTATTGTTTAGTTTTGTCTCAGTCTTGGATCTGGCCCAGATAGACTGGAATCTGTTATCACTCAATTGATGTTGGCCCCTCCTATTTTTACATGTCCTCTTCCCTGGCCAAACTAAACCTTGTGATACAATGATGACTATCTTCCAAATGCTCCTACTGACACTTTATCACTTAAATTTATTCCCAACCAGATCCAGCAATGCCTTCCTCATTGGACTGGAAGTGAGTTGATCAAGAAAAGGCACCTGAGCCTTCAACATTTTCTCTTCCCTTTCCATTATTCCTGTGCCAGTTTATGCTTGAAGTCTCCCAGTATAACTACTTTATACTACTTGTGCCTCTAAACTTTGTTCCTCTCTTTTCCACCAGCTGGGAAAGGTGGACTTGAAGGCATGGGGCTGTAAATTGATGGGAATGAACTGGGCAGAACTATTAACTGAAAATGGTGTGGGAAGTGTTCCAAGGAGTATTTGGCACCATTCCAAGTCCTTGGCATACAAGAGCTGTACTATTATCAAAGCGAGAGCTAGTGTTAAGGATTTGGCTAAAAGCAACATGGTTGTGATTGAGTACATTAAATTGGAGAGTGGCTGAGATTTGATATTGTCACATGTATTTTCATACAAAGTATTTGTTTCTTGTGCATTTAAAGACAAACCATCTTCATAGAGAAGGAAAGGAGAGGGTGCAGAATGTGGTGTTAGGTGTAGCTAGGGTGTGGGGAAAGATCAACTTGATGCAAGGTAGGCCCAGTCAAAAGTCTGACAGCAACAGGGAAGAAGCTGTTCTTGAGTTGGTTGGTAGTGACTTCAGACTTCTGTATCTTCCTCCTGACAGGTGGAGATGGAAGAGGGAATGTCTGAGGTGCATGGGTTCATTGATTATGCTGGCCTGCTTTGCTGATGTGGATGTGCCAGCATTGGACTGGGGTAAACAAAGTCTGACAACACCAGGCAAGACTGTTCCCTTCCTGTTGGCAAACACTTCAGTGGTCACAGGCATTCAGCCTCTGACCTTCGGGTAAGCATTCTCCAAGGTGGCCTTCAAGGCACACAACAGCGCAGAGTCGCTGAGCAGAGACTGATAGCTAAGTTCCACACATGAGGACGGTCTCAACAAGGATCTTGGGTTCATGTCACACTCTGTAACCCCCAACACTTGCCTGGGTTTGCAAAACCTCACTCACTGTACTGTCTGGAGACAATACACAGCTCTTTAACCTGTGATCAGTGCTCCTTCCACTCACATTGTCAGCCACTTCAAGACTTGAACAGCAGGTTAGGTGTAAAGATTTGCATTCTAATCAGTAATCTGTAAACAGTCTGTGCTTTATATGCTCTGTCTGAGGCCAGAACTCCATTCACCTGACGAAGGGACTAACCCAAAAGCTTGTGCGTTTACTATCAAATAAATCAGTTGGACTAAAACCTGGTGTTGTCAGACTTTTTACTGCTTTGCTGAGGCAGCAGGAAGTGTAGACCATCAGTGGATGGGAGGCTGAGGGTAATGTGAACTGGCAACTCCCTCTTTTAGAAAAGACAGGAGCAGGCCATGTTGTAATTAGGAAATGGTAGCTCTACTCATTGTCGAGTCTATGCATATATGGTTAAACATAGGAATCAGCAATTACTATCAGTGACTTTGCACTTCTCTGGAGGGTGTTCTAAAGTCCAGGGACTTTAGAACAATTGATATTTTGAACAGGCAAGCACTTGCCACACTATCACTGAATTCTTTACATGTTGTTAAATGGGGTGTGACTCTTTAAACTGCATACTAGTTCATAACTGCAGCTTTACAGGCCCTCAATTTTTTCTTAATTCTCATAAATCCATTGGGGTTTTTTGTTATAAAGCTTCTATCTCAATTCATTGTCCCATCACCACTTACTCTAAATTAGAGAAGAGTTTCTTTTTATTTACTGTCTGTGACTTGGCTGCTTGATCACCATTTCAGGATGTCTGATACATTTCTACCCTCCCCTTGACTTCACATTCATAACAAATGGATGTCTGGGAGGGAAAGTCACTGGACCTTACAGCATTAACCTTGGACTAGTTCCCCCAACTAAGATGAGTAAGGACATGGGTTCATAATCCCACCACAGGAATTTGAATTCAGAATGTGCATGGTTGTCATTACTGAGATGGTCATCAATTTGTTATTAAAAGGAAAAAATGTGGTTCACTAATGCCTTTTTAAGGAAATCTGCTGTTCTAGCTACATGTGGGGCAGCAGTGTTTATTACTGCTGCCTTGCAACATCAGGGATCTGGGTGACTATCTGACATTCTTCCCATGTCTGCATGGGTTTCTTCTGGGTGCTCCAGTTTCTTCCCACAGTACAAAGATATGCAAGTTAGGTTGATTGGCCAAGGTAAATTGCCCCTTAGCATCAGGGGGATTAGGAGGGTAAATGGGGTTATGGAAATAGGACCTCAGTGGGATTTTGGTGTAGGCTCAATGGGCCAAATGGCCTTCTGCACTATAGGAATTTGGTAACTTCAGATCCACAAATGTGGTCCTCCCAACTGCCCTATGAAATAGTCTAGTTAACCACTCAATCAATGCTGGCTCAGTCAGTGACATTCACCTCCCACAAAAGAAAAGCCTTCTAGTGGAGAAAGAGGATAAAGTAAAATTAAATCAAGGAGGAAGTTGTTAGATTTTTAATTACATAAAACAAAGATTAAAAAATCTCCAAGGCTTGATGGCTTCCATCCCAGGATGTTAAAAGTAGGTGAGGAACTTGTGGATCTTTCAACTCTTGATGAGAAATGGGAACAGGAGTAAACCATTCAGCCCTTTTAACCTGCTGCACCACTTGACAAGGTAACAGCTGGTTTGATCATGGCTTCTGCTTTCCCCATTACCCTTGATTCCTCCATTTGTAAACTCAGTCTTGAGTATGATGCAGCCTCCACTGTGCTCTGGGGTAGTAAATTCCTCATCCCTCTTAAATGAGGAACAGTTACTTTGAAACTGCCCCTATTTCTAGATTCCCCACGAGGGCTCTCAGCATCTCCCCTGTTAAAACCTCTCTAAATCTTTCTTTTAGTGAGACCATACTTTGTTCTTAATTGCATAAGTATGAGGTTAACTTTCTTAATCAGCCTCTGTACTACCTTCCCAGGTGATCAAAACTGCACAGTACTATGTCACTAGTAGGCTTGCATTAACACTGTAATGAAGTTGTTGTGAAATCCCCTAGTTGTCACACTCTGGCATTTGGGTACACAGGGGGAGAACTTAGCATGGTCAATGCACCTAACCAGCACCACCTCCAGACTGGGAGGAAACCCACATAAACATAGAGAACATGCAGACTCACACACAGAATCAAACCTGGGTCCTTGGTGCTGAGGCAGTAGTGCTGACCACTGCTACCATGCTGCCTGCTACAGTCTACATGCTGTCTTGCTTCCCTTATGCTCCATCCTCCTTGGGGTAAAAGCTAATGTTTTATTTTCCTAATTATTTGCTGACCCTCATACTCTGAATCATGTACACATGTACAAGGATACACAGATCCCTTAACTACAGCATTCTGCAGTCTCTCCATTTTAAATAATATGCTGCTTTTCTACTCCTCCCCCCCCCCCCCCACCAAAATCAGTGGACAACCTCCATTTTCCTGCACTAATGCTCTATGTTCACCTAACCTAGGCAACTTATCAATCTGAAAATGATTTGAGTTCATTGCCCAATCCTACAGGGGGAGGGGGGGGGGGGGGGCGGTGCAGGGCAGGAGAAATGCCCCCAGCTCTATTGGAACTCAGTGCACTGCATCTATTGATTTCACTTTATGCACTCACACCCCTAGCTTAGGTGCAAAATAATGTAGGCCCAAAGGTGGGCTTAAATATATTGATGGCAAATGGCACAGTGCCACCTTTTTGTGCAAAGATGTTTGTTTGTACCTTCCAAATCCCAGTACAAAATTATTTAATACTCCCTCAAAAAGGATGTTTCAATGGACCAAAATAACAGTTAAATCACAAGCACATTTCACCAGAATAGCTTTCTAGATATCAGTTAGTATCTGTTTTCAACTATCAAAAGCAGAATGCCCTGACTATAAGCTCCTGATCACAGATCTGTGCACACAACTTTTGAACAGGCACTATAACAAGCTGTTGATGGGGCTTTCTGTCACCACCCTGCTTCTTGCATCTCCAAAGAGCTCTAAATTTGCCAAACACCATTTACTTTTCATAAAACTGTCAACCATCTGATTTGTGTTCTGATTTTCTAAATGTCCTGCTTTCACCTGAATGCTGCATATTGGCTTATAGCTTTCTGCTTTGTCTCAGCTAGTGGTGGTGTATTGGGATCAAAAGAGAAAATGTTGGATAATCTCAGCAGGTCTGGCAGCACCTGTAAGGAGAGAAAAGAGCTGACGTTTCAAGTCCTGATGACCCTTTTTCAAATCTTTGACAAAGGGCCATCTGGACTCTGTCAGCTCTTTTCTCTCCTTACAGATGCTGCCAGACCTGCTGAGATTATCCAGCATTTCCTTTGGGTTTCAGATTCCAGCAACCACAATTTGCCTCTGTGTCCAGTGTTGCATTGAAAAAACCCAATCACCTGAGCCCTTTCCAGAATCTGGGTAATAATTCAGATTACAATCAATTTGTCCACTATCTCTAGCAACTTAAGACCCATGGTTACATGCCATCAAATGCAGGGGAGTTGTCCATCAATGTTGCCAGTTTTAAAAAAAAAATCCGAAGGCTTGTTAATGAAATTTGTTGCCTTTTTTGAATGAGGTGACTGAACACTTTGGATACACAAGCTGATTGAGCCAGCATGGATCTGTGAAAGGCACATCACATCTAACCTAGCTGCATTATTTTGATAGTATGAGGGAGTGATATGGAAGCTTGCACTTTGCACCTAAAGTGCATTGATAGGGCTATGGGATATTTTTGGTCTTTCAAAAAACCAGTGCCAAGCCAATGTGATGGCTCAACTGGTCTCTTTCTGTGCTTTAAACTCCCACAGTTTTATATAAACCCAATTGTTTGCTGTGGCTCAGTTGCTCACTTGAGGATGCAGATACTAAATTCTAAGCTTCACTTCAGGACTTGAATACAAAAATAACTGCCATTCCACTGCAGTACTGAGGGAGTGGTGGACTGTTGGATGGGACATTAAACTGGCTGATCTGACTGCTTTTTTGTACAGAAAAGATCCCATGGCACAAACAGCAGAAGGGTTCTCCCTGTTGTGCTTCTGGCCAATGTCTATCCCTGTAAGCACAGCAAACCAAATTATCTATGTGCAGATTGGCTGCTGCATTACAACATTGACTACACTTCAAAGGTACTTCAGTGGCTTTAAAGTGTGCTATGGTTGTGCAAAACCCTGTTTTTTTTCAATGTAAGATTTTATTGTATTGCATAGTTATTCTTGATCTTGTTTTCAAGTTTTCCAACTCTTTTAAACTAATAGGCTGGATACCCAAGTGTAAGTAATTGTAAATTTTCTTTTCCATATTAATGATTTGGATAAAACTGAATTGAGTTTTTAGCCACACAGTTGACCATCAGATGGAAGTAGAGGCCATAAAACCTTGGCATCACTTAAGACTCATCTCTCTGGAGGGAAGAGGGGTGGGCAATTTGAGACCAATGCCCTCCCTTCATAATGTTGATCTGTTTATTTTTTTCACAGCCAATTTGCTGTTAATGGCCTTGTTACTGCTTTTGCTGTTAGTGGTTTTGTTGTTGCTCTAATTGCTTTGGCATCTCAAAAGTATGCATTAAATCACATTGGCAGTTCTAACACTTGGTGTGTTAAGGGAATCCCTATCCAGAATTTCTTTGCCAACTTTCCATAACACAGCTGGTTTTGAGATGCTACATCTGGGCTCACTGCATGTGCTATCCAAACTCTGGCATAAATTTGGACCTTATCCCTGTCCACTTTGTACCTAAAGTGGAACTGCAGCCTTGATGCGTTGGGTATAAAGTTAAATTTAAAGAAAGGAAAATGGCAACTTGATTTAAATCCTGTGTACTGTATTTTCTGCTTTCAGCAGGGACATTTCCTAAATGGTGAAGTTATGTAAGCTGCAATTTGGTAAACTATTGAATATATTCTAGGTCCATCCCAAGGCAAAACATGCTATAAAATCTCAAGAGCAAATAGCATTGCAAGAATTATGGGTTCAAATAGCTAGTCAGCACAAACTTGTGATTTTTTTAAGTGTTGGCAGAGGGAGGTTTTGGCACAGTTACGACTGCCTCAGTGCCAGGCCCCAAGTCCAGTTCTGACTTGGGGTGACTGGCCTGCAAGGGTTTCCTCCTACAATCCAATGATGTGTAGGTGAGGTGGATTGACAATGCTAAATTGCCCCTTAGTATTAAATGAACTAACAGGGTAAATACATGGAGTTCTGGGTGGGATTGTCAGTACTGGCTTGATGGGCTGAAAAATGCCTCCTTTGAATCCCCACAGTGCAAATGTAGAAATCCAAAGTCAAAATCAAAGGTCCTTCAAATGGTGTAGTTATAACAATACTGAATCATAAGGTAAAGGTCCAAAGTCACTAGTTTCTTCTAGGCCTAATAGGGAAGGAGAAATGTAAGGTATAAAAATATTTGCCATGAATAATTGAGCTACTTCAAATCAAAGCTTTGCTGGGTGCAGTTGTCTCCTTTAACCATTTTCATGGAGTTGTTTTAACATCAATGCAATTAGAAAGGGAAGTTTGTCCTTTCCTGTGCTACCCTGACCACTGAGACGCTCACCATCAATTTGTCACTTCTTTCTAACACACCGTCTATTTTCAATCATTTCCTTGCAACTTCATCAATGCTGGTTGGTTCCATTTATTCATAAAAGGGGCAAATGGTGCTGCAAGGGGAAGATTACCAAAAATTTTAAATCACCTTATCCTAATCATGCAACCCAATGTTTTGTCTGAATAGTAATCTGTTCTACTGAATTGTTTTGAAGTGGTGTAGGGAACTAGATGTGCTTTATAAGTGATGGAGGAAAGTTGGAATATTATCTGCCTTTCTCCAATCCCAAACATTATTCCAGTATTAAATTTTATGCCAATGTTTCTACAAGAGCTTCTCTGCACACTTAACTATGCATTGCATGTCCAGAAGGCACATAGGTAATCTTGGTTTGTCCCCCTCACAATAATGATCTAAGTTGGACTTAACTCTGCTATTTTTCTCGTTTTGCAGGGCAGATTAATGAATTGGTGGCCTTGATCCCATATAGTGACCAGAGGCTGCAGCCTCAAAGAACGTAAGTCTTTGGAGCTTGAATAATTAGCAACTTGTACCTGTGACTGAACCTGGAAGCTTGAATCTCATTTCCAACACTAAACAGTTTGGAACAAATTTAAATTATTGACTCATTCCAGTTGTTGGTTTGGGGGGACCATGGTGGCTAGAGTTGGGATTCACCTGACCTGACCCAATAGGTTTCCTGCCCAAGATTGGGCAGCAACCCAATTTTAACATGCAAACCCACTAAGTGGGTTTGATGCTCCATCCAGCAGGAACAGCACTGGGCAGCTTTGGTCATTGCCAACATGGACCTGGCATGCTTGACCCTGAGGGTCCAAGGGAGCACCACCAGCCCCTCAGCAGAAAAGACTTTCCTCCAAAGGAAATAAATGGTGTACAAAAGAGGAAGTTAAACATGAAGTGGATCTGCAAGATTTAACTTCAGCCAGTATGGGAATTGAACCCATGATGTTGATGCTCCACATCACCAAACCAGCCATCCAGCTAACTGACTTTCTGGCTCATTTTTTAAATTGCACTTTCTAGGTTCTGCGAATGAAATTTGCCTCTTAGCATCTCCTGCCTGTTTTCCCACTGCACCTAAATTGATTATTGCTGACCATGTTGTGAAATGAGTGGGATAACTAGTTTTGGAGAATGTGTAAAAGAAATCATTACTGCTTAAACCAAATGTCCTCTTTTTGTATTTCAGGAAGTTGTATGTCTTCTTATCCATATTCCTGTGCCTGTTCATATCTGGATTGGTTGTCTTCTTCTTGTTCCCTCGGTCAGTGGTTGTGAACGATGATGGAATCAGAGTGGTTATAGTCAAGTTTGACCACAATAACTCCAGAGTCATCATTGACATGACTGTAATTAACTTTTCTTTGCAATATATTGAAACACTTGCATTTTAAGTGCTTTCAGTTAGTCCATATTCCTTCCCTTTTCACTTATCTCTAAGTTCCTTTAAATAAGGTGATTCACTTTTACTTTGCATGCTGTTCTCATGTAAGTTTGGGCCCCCAAGTCAGGTTGGTGTATGATGTGACTTTTAAAATGGGCCTCAGTCCTATTTTAAATGGAGTACTCTGTTTTAGTCTTATGTTTTATGTGAGGAGAGATTTTTAATCATATTTGGGACTCTTGTCTTTTGTCCTAGAAAATTGTCAGGGCAATTGAGTCCCCAGAGAGAATCTGGAAGGTATGATGCTTGGGGGCAATGCTGCAAAAAAATCTTGAATCTAAAAGTATCTTCCAGTATCATTGTAATGTAGAAAGATTAGTGGAATGGGCAGACTAATTGCAGATCCTGGAAAGTGAGACTTCTCTAGTGGCAAGGAAGAGGGGAGGTAGCATAAGGTGCTGTACCTGTTAATTTTCAGATACTTTCAACCAGTTTGCTTACTCCAAGGTTTTTACCCTGGTGTCCTTTGCAAGATGGACAAACACAGGTTCAACAAGTTTTAATAATAACACTCTTTTCCAGATGTCACTGGATTCCGGGGAAGTGCCGGAGGATTGGAAAACGGCTAATGTTATGCTGTTGTTTAAGGGTGCCAGGCAAAAGGCGGGGAATTATAGGCCGGTTAGTTTAACGTCTGTGGTAGGTAAAATGTTAGAATCCGTCATTAAGGAGGAAATTGCGAGGCATCTTGAAGGGAATTGCTTGATAGAGCAGATGCAGCATGGTTTCATTAAAGGGGAGTCGTGTCTGACAAATTTACTGGAGTTCTGAGGATGTGTCTAGGGCAGTGGATAGAGGAGAGCCGGTGGATGTGGTCTTTCTGGATTTTCAGAAGGCGTTTGACAAAGTACCTCAAGAGGTTATTGCAGAAGGTCGAGGGACATGGAGTTGGGGGTAGGGTGTTAGCATGGATAGAGGATTGGTTGTCAGATAGGAGGCAGAGAGTGGGGGTCAACGGGTGCTATTCGGATTGGCGGATGGTGACTAGTAGAGTGCCCCAGGGGTCGGTGCTGGGGCCTCAGCTTTACCATTTATATAGACCCTCCTGGAGGAGGGAACTGAGTGTAGGGCATCGAAATTTGCTGATGACCCCAAGATTGGGGGAACGGCAAATTGTGCAGAGGGTGTGGAGAGTCTGCAGAAGGATCTAGATAGGCTGGGCGAATGGGCCAGGAAATGGCAAATGGAATTTAATGTTGGCAAGTGTGAGGTGGTCCACTTTGGTAGGAATAATGGTAGGAAGGACTATTACTTGCATGGCAAAAAACTGCAGCAGGTGACAGTGCAGAGGGACTTCGGGGTCCTTGTGCATGAGTCGCAAAAACCCAGCTTGCAGGTGCAGCATGTGGTCAGGAAGGCAAATGGGATGCTGGCCTTCATAGCGAGGGGGATTGAATATAAAAGTAGGGAGGTCTTGCTGCAGCTGTATAAGGCATTGGTGAGGCCACAGCTGGAGTACTGTGCAGTTTTGGGTGCCGCACCTGCGCAAAGATATTTTGGCCTTGGAGGGAGTGCAGAGGAGGTTTATTAGGCTGATACTAGAGTTGAGGGGGTTGAGCTATGAGGAGAGGCTGAATAAACTAGGCTTGTACTCGTTAGAGTTTAGAATGAGGGGAGATTTCATTGAGATGTATAAGATGATGAATGGGATGGATAGGATAGAGGTGGAGAGACTCTTCCCGCTCAAAAAAGACAGTAGGACTAGGGGGCACAGCCTCAAGATAAAGGGGGGGGGGTGGTGGTTTAGAACAGAGTTGAGGAGGAACTTCTTCACTCAAAGGGTGGTGAATCTCTGGAATTCTCTGCCCATTGAAGTGGTGGAGGCTGCCTCGCTAAATATTTTTAAGACACGGGTTGATGGGTTTTTGATGAGAGGGGATTAAGGGTTATGGGGAGGGTGGGAAAGTGGAACTGAGCCACAACAGATCAGCCATGATATTGAATGGCGGGGCAGGCTCGAAGGGCCAGATGGCCTACTCCTGCTCCTATTTCTTATGTTCTTAAATTACCCACAAAACAAGAGGATATCCCAGATTAAAGCATACGACCTGCAGAGATGATTTGGTTAAAACTGCAGGCTCAGTTGAGTCCCTCTGGTCCACCATGAGGGTGAGTCTCAATGGCAGCTTCTTCCTTCCAGTCAGTCTTCTGAATGGTCAGTCATTTCCCTTGTCAAGTCTTTGCTGTTGGTGACTGAAAAATGTGTCCCTTTATCCCCCTACCTGCTTGCCTTTCCAGAAACTTCTCTGGCTTCTGGCCAGTGAGGTCCCAGGAGAGGGTTAATATACCCAGTGGGTTTCTTGCTGCCTGCCTGACAGGACACCAGGGTTTGCCCCCAGGTGTCCATCTCCATGCTGTTGGCTTATCTGATAACGGCTTACATGTAAGCAGTTATGTCAGGAACTCTTGCTGACCAAAGTCTGGCCTGATCCAGGCTTCTAACAATAATAGGCTGGTGCATTTCAATGGGGTGCAATGATCTCCTAAGTATCAGTAAGGTGCAATGACCTTTTTTGATGGGTCAGGCCCAGACATGTTTGTGTATTTGTAGAATTGCCTGTGTTTTTTTCCCCCCCCCACCCCATTTGACTTTTTAATATGCCCAATTCCTTTTAATTTAGGATATCCAATTTTATCAGCCTTAAAACTAGGCCATTATTACCCCACAAGATACAGTCCTAAAAGGCTGCTGGAGAATAGACCTGGGGTTATTGTGCTCAAATCATCAGTGTTTTAAAAATCTACTTTGGCTCTTCAAGCCTGCTCCACCATTCAATAAGATCATGGTGGATCTGATTGTGGCCTCCACTCCTCTTTTCTGTTTGCCCAATAACTGCTAACTCCCTTGTTGATATTTAAATTGACAAACTGTACCTTGAATAAAGTCAATGATTTGATCCAACTTCACTGATTTGTGGTGGAGGATTCTTAGCCTGTAGAATTCTCAATCTCCTCCTCCCATTGTAAATGAAGACCCTGTTTAAGTTAATACTGCTTTTCTGTTCTTCCTGCCAAAATGGGCAAGTTCATGTTTCCCACCTTGTATTGCATCTGCCAATTTTTTGACTACACTCAGCTTGTCTGTAATACCTTTTTGATGTCTACCTCGACTGCTTGCTTTCCTGCCTATCTTGGCATCATCAGCAAATTTACTACAATCACATGGCCCCTTCAAGTCAGATATAAACTAAGTTGAGATCCCAGTACTGATAGTTGTGTACCCTACTTGTTCACAGCTTGCCAACTTAATGATCCATTTAGCCATACAATTGGCTAATCAATCCTTCTTCCACATGTTGCTACCTAAACCATGTGCTTCTATTGTGATACCTTGGCAAAAGCCTCTTGGATATCCAAGTACACCAAATATTCCCCCTTTGATCCATCTTTGTTACTTTCTCAAAAGCCTCATCTTTTCTTTGATTAAAACCACATGTACTTCACCTGATGTGCAGGTCAGGTTGATTAGCCATGCTAAATTGACCCTAATGTCAGGGGCATTAGCAAGGTAATATGTAGCATTATGGGAATAGGACCTGGGTGGGATTGTGGTCAGTATAGACTCAGTGGGCCAAATGGCCTCTAGTGTACAGATTCTATATTTTGAAATATCCTGGTAATGGCTTCTAGCATTTTACCAATGACAGTTTAGACGAACTGGACTATAGTTTCCTCTTGAGGTGTTGCATTTGTTCTAAATCTGGGACCTTTAAAGAACTTTGGAAGGTTATGATTAAGACCAGTAAGTCTCCTGTCTTTCCAGAACCTCAGATGCAGGCTTAGGGGCTTGTCAGTCTTTGGGTCTAAATAGTTACACCAGCACCTTTGCCAAGGTGCATGACTTTATAATTTAAAGTTTTGGTGCATGCTTAGTTTTTAATGCTGGAATGCACTAGAGGGGTTGGTGAAGATGGAGGCAGATTCCATTATGTACCTGAAGAGAAGTTTGCAGCATAGAGGAGTACAACAGCTGAACTGCTGTTGTGGAATAGATGCATCCAGCAGAATGGTGGTTATAATTGCAGCATATTTTGTTTTTTGTCTTGCATAACCTTAAAATTTTGCTGTAAGATTGTTCATGTAATACTTTAACTTGTTAGTAGTCTGAATAACCAGACCACAAATAGTTCAACACCATTTGAATATTGAAAAACTATGTCAGTACTGTCTGGCTTATTTTTAATCCAGTTGGCCAAACTTGTGTTGGATCTGCTTGCAGATGACATAATGTCATTGTTTCAGAGTAAGCTTTCCCTGATGTGGCTTAACCTATTTGAAGAAATGCATTACTGCTTTGCACCCCACCACCTAAAATGTGCAGTTACTTTTCTATAGATCAATGGACACATAGTAATTATAGTTGCATTGCTTTAACTATCCAAGGTGTCAAGCTGAGATTGCTGACTTTTATTGCACAACTTCATGCCTCCCAAATGCTTATCAGTATAATTTTGGTCCAACACTAGCCAATTGCACATCAGATTCTTTATGGTGACAATGAAGAATAAAAACATGCTGGGTTTCTTGTTCAGTAGAATGCCCACCTGAACAAACAGGCTGGGGTTTTTAATTTGAGGGAGGGCAATATCCCCACTCAATTGGCATAATTCAAGACTGTTTGTCTGAAGCTGACCAGGCTACTGACATGGGCACTAATACTGGAGGCAAGTGTGGGGTAAGAACTTTAACAAAGTGAGGGAGAATTCCTTGCAAGTCCTGAAGGAAGAGTTTAAGATTTCAAAAGTAGTTCATGATTTAGTGTGATACCAGCTTCTATAATCTGTTTGGGAAATCCTTTTGAGGGTGAAGTTGCTCTCCCCTTTTTTCTCCTTCCCCTCATGGTGAGAGATTATGATCACATTGCTTACTGCAGTACCAAGTTCTATGCTAGCCCTCAGACCAGGTTAAGTGGCTCTCCAGCATGCCACAATGTTAGTTTTTATAATATTTAACCATTAGCAGTATGTTATCTTTTGATATTTAACCCAGTGCTGTTTTTTTTCCAAGAGTACCCTCAACATCAGCAATTCCAATTTTTATACTGTTTCTGTGGACTCACTTACCTGCCAGGTCCAATACATGAAAACTGTAATTGGAACAAAGCAACTGAACAACATTTCTGTTATACCACCACTAAGTGAGAAACAGGTACTTGTACTTAACATTTTGCCTTTGCATTTATTTGTGCTCTTGGTTATGTAATACTGTGCCATGTTGTGACTCCTTAGGGGGGAAAAAAAACTGTTTAAATTCTTAGCATAAGGACCTAGGGCAAACTAGGACCATCAACTTTGATTTATTGTCACATGTATTTGGATACAATGAAAAGTATTTTCTTGCATGCTGTACAAACAAAGCATACTGCTCATAAGGTAGAATGTAGTGTTAGTCATAGCTAGGGGATTGAGAGAGATCAGCTTGGTAGGTTCATTCAAAAGCCTAATGGCAGCAGGGAAGAAGCTGTTCTTGAGTCCAATGGTATGTGAACTCAGACTTTTGTACTGACAAGGTATGCCTGGGATGCATGGGGTCCTTGATTATGCTGGCTGCTTTTGAGGCAGTGGGAGATGTCAGACAGTGGATGGGAGGCTGGATTGGGCTACATTCACAGCCTTTTGTAGTTTCTTGCAGTCTTGGACAGCAGGAGC
This sequence comes from Carcharhinus amblyrhynchos, assembly GCF_965287045.1. Classification (NCBI taxonomy): domain Eukaryota; kingdom Metazoa; phylum Chordata; class Chondrichthyes; order Carcharhiniformes; family Carcharhinidae; genus Carcharhinus; species Carcharhinus amblyrhynchos. The sequence continues at coordinate 7,537,963 of NC_137359.1, read as the reverse complement.
CCATACTAAGCTGTGATACAACCAGAATGTTTTCTGTGGTGCACTTGTAAAAGTTGGAGAGTTGTAACTGAGATGCCAAACAGTGGACAACTAGAGGTGGGTTAAGGAGCCCTATCAGGAAATTGTTTTGATTTTAGTTAATGCTGTAGCTTTGTGCCTCTGGATTCAGTTGGAGCAGCTGAGTTTACACTGCATCCTTGTAGCTAGTAAGAAGATTCTCGCTGGTTACTCTGGTTTAGAGTTCAAGCCTAGCATCCAAAGTGGAAATAATATTTAACTTGCTGCATCAGGGCTGTAGTGTTAATGACATTGTCTCTTGTGTTTTTAGGTGAACTACACTGTTCGAATGGAATTTAGTGGACCTCTAGCATATGTATAGTAAGTAAGCATTTTGTCCTACACAACAGCAGCATTGTGTGCTAATCATTTTATTAAGTCTGTTCATCAATTAAATTTTGGAAACCCACCATTACCATAGAGGCAAAGACATCTTTCAATAGCTCTAGTTTGAAAATGTTTGCATATTGAAAAAATGCAACGAGACACTACACCATAGATGGTTCCTGCTTGTTTTGATCTTGCTGAGCCTTGGTTTTACCATTATGCCATCTTGAGGCTGTTTCCCTAGAGTAAACACTGGTATTCAAGATGCTGACCTCTTGCTCATCAGACTAGTGTCACAATTGAATCATTAATTGAGACCATGACATTAAATGATCCAATAACCTGTTACTCTGCACCACTGACCATAACTGGACTGGCCTTTTAAATACCATTACTAAAAAGCTGGGAATACTGGTGAGCAACCCTCTCCTGACTTGAAACCTATTCATGAGTCACTAATTTTTTAGTGCCACATTTAGACTTGCTTTAACACTGCAATGAAGTTACTGTGAAAATCTCCTAGTCACCACACTCCAGTGCCTGTTTGGCCATGCTAAATTTCTCCCTCCGTGTACCCAATGCACCTAACCAGCATGTCTTCCAGATTGGGAGGAAACCAGAGCACCTGTAGGAAAACATGTTAAACTCTGCACAGTAACTCAAGCTGGGAATCAAACCCAGATTCCATCCTAACTTGAACCACATTTCTATTCTTTCACTGCTAGAAACAATCCTGGAATTCCCTCCCTAACCACACTGGGTGTACCTACACCACATGGACCTTCAGGGTAACTGGGGCTGGCAGCAATTAAGACTTGATGCCCACACACCATGAAGGGGTGGTTAATTTTACACTACCTATTTAGTAACTCTAATAAATATTACAGCTGTCACAGCAACTCCATTTGCTGTTGGTGTGTCTCTGGTGCAAAGATGGAAGGTTGGAGATGGAAATTTGCCTGCCATACACAATTGTACAGTCAGCCTTTGTGCAAAGAAAAGCCAAGAGGGCAAAGTGATTAAGTTGCCTTGTGTACATGTTGATGTGAAATTCCAATTTTAATATTTGAAACTGAAGTGCCTGCATTTTGAGAATCTTTTAATGCAAGTTACTGATGATTTGCCAGCATTAGACACTGGCCACATATTGCCAGAATGAATAAACTGTTTTATTTGGCTTTTCATAAATCAATGTTTTTGGAGATGGTTGGGATGTACACTTCAGAGGGGAAGAAACCTCATTTAAATGTTTTTTCTCCCTCACTGCCCAAGATTCTGATGCATTTTGTGGAGAGATAAAATAGTGAACTTTGAGTCTGTGACCCCACTCTTATATTTTAAAAAAAAAGGTGGCAGTGGTTAGTACTGCTGCCTCATAAGAACATAAATAGGAGCAGGAGTAGGCCATCCAGCCCCTCAAGCCTGCCCCACCATTCAATAAGATCATGGCTGATCTGTTGTGGCTCAGTTCCACATTACCACCCTTTCTCCATAACCCTTAATTCCCTTGCCTATCAAAAACCTATCAACCAGCATCTTAAAAATATTGAGCGAGGCAGCCTCCACCACTTCAACAGGCAGAGAATTCCAGAGATTCACCACCCTGAGTGAAGAAGTTCCTCCTCAACTCTGTTCTAAACCACCCCCCCTCATCTTGAGGCTGTGCCCTCTGTCCTACTGTCCTTGAGCAGGAAGAGCCCCTCCACCTCTATCCTATCCATCCCATTCAACATCTTTGTTTCAATGAGATCTCCCCTCATTCTTAACTCTGAGTACAAGCCTAGTTTATTCAGCCTCTCCTCATAGTTCAACCCCCTCAACTCTGGAATCAGCCTAGTAAACCTCCTCTGCATGCCCTCCAAGGCCAAAATATTCTTGCGTTAGTGCAGTGACCAAAACTGCACACAGTACTCCAGCTGCAGCCTCACCAGTGCCCTGTACAGTTGCAGCAAGACCTCCCTACTTTTATATTCAATCCCCCTTGCTATGAAGGCCAGCATCCCATTTGCCTTCCTGACCACCTGCTGCACCTGCAGGCTGGGTTTTTGCGACTCGTGCACAAGGACCCTGAGGCCCCTCTGCACCATCACATGCTGCAGTTTTTCACCACGTAAGAAAGAGTCCTTCCCACCAAAGTGGACAACCTCACATTTGCCAACATTAAATTCCATTTGCCAGTTCTTGGCCCATTCACCCAGCCTATCTAGATCCTTCTGCAGACTCTCCACACCCTTGGCACAATTTGCTGTTCCACCAATCTTGGTGTCATCGGTCTCAAGCTCTAGGGACCTGGATTCAATTCCTGGTTTGGGTCACTGGAGTTTGCATATTCTCCCCATGTCTGTATGGGTTTCCTCCCACAAAGATGTGCAGGTTAGGTTGATTTGGCCATGGTAAATTGCCCTTAGCATCCTGAGATTTCTAGGTTAGAGGGATTAGTTGGGTAAATGTGGGGTTTTGGGAATGGAGTCTGGGTGGGATTGTTGTCAGTGCAGCCTCAAATGGGCCAGATGGCAGCCTCCTGCACTGTAGGGTTTCTATGATAACACAATGTAATCCAATTTGATGGGCTTGCAATGATATAGTGAAGGCATATTGTGACTCTTGGCATGTGAGCACTAGAATAAAAGTAGGTTTGAGCTGCCCTGATAAATAGAATCTACTTGGTTTACATGAGGTCTGCTGCTGCTATTCTCTACTTCAAGTTACTATGCTGTAATGACTTTATTCTGACTTTGACTATAAGGCAGCTTTTTTTTCCCTACAGCACCTTTTGCACAATGCCATCAATCAAGGTCCACAATATTGTTGTCTTCTTGCAGTAAGTTGTTTTAATGTATTTTGCTGGTTGGAACAAAGACTTTATTTTCAAAGCTTTCAGAAAAATGTTGCAGTTATGTTGCAAGTATGTTTTTAATCAGCTATTTCCCAATAAAAGGGAGTCTGTCTACTTTGATTTCATTATTTTGCTTTTGGAGTGGGCTCTCAAATGGTTGACCTTGAAGATTACCAAGGTGCATATATTTATTACAACAAGTCAAGTACCTCATACTGGCAATTCTAAAATGCAGACTTTCTAGTAATATACAAGTACAAATGCTTTGTTTATGCTTTAGGTTAGTTGGATAGTGTGTATAGTTTCTGATTTCACTTTTGCTTGAAGTCTAATGCTGCCTGAGCACAGCTTGGAGTTACTTAACCAGTCCATGCAAATAACTATCAGTTTGATTAGCACTTGCTTCAGACCCAATCCACACCATTTTCAATGTAGTAATAAAAATCATGTGGTGACTTGAGATTTTGTGCTGACCAGCTTAAAAAGTTTCTTCCTCTTCCTTTGCTTGTTGGTATCTATTGCCTGTGACAAGGTGATGAGCCACTGCCTTGGATCATTGCATCTGTGGGGATGTTTATACATGTGCACACTATTGGATAGATTCAGTTCCCATGATGTAGGTACACCCTCAGTGCTACTAGGGAGAGTTTCAGGATTCATGCCCAGGAACAATGGTCCAAGTCTGGATGGTGAATGACTTGGAGGGAAAGTCCAGGTGGTGGTGTTCCTTGTCCTAGATGGTATGAGGTGCAAGTGAGATTTTAAAGTTGTGCACTTATGATGGAAGGTCATTGAAATAATAGTTCCAGGGTTTCACAAGAAGTTCAACTAAAGTAAAATGGCCACTTTCCTTACTCCAACCAGTGGAGAAATACCCCCTGCTTCCAGTTGGCTTTTGCCAGAACTCCTTTGATAGTACACAAGGATGCCTTGCTGTCAAGTGCAGTCACTCTTTCCCTGCTTGTGTTCAGCTCTTCATCCAGGTTTTGGATTTAAGGCTGTACCAAGATTGGAGCAGAGTGGCCCTGGCAGAACTGTGCATTGTAGGTCAATTATTGAGTGTTACTCATAGCACGATTGATGACCTTCTGTCACTGGCTGCTCATCCAGAGGTAAGTGGCTAGAATGAATTTGTCCTACTCTTCATGGACCAGGCAAAATTAGGCAATTTGCCATGTTGCTGGGTAGATGGCAGTGTTGTAGCTGTGCTGGAACTGTACAAATCTTTGTTACAGGGCTGTTGAGGGTGCTTTATTTGTTTTTTGAATCCTTCAAAGGTAGTGATAAGCTGCCTCAAACTGCTGCAGCTGTAAAAGCACTTCCAGAATTCCAACCCAGTGACAAGTGAAGGAACAGTGATATATTTCCAAGTTAGGATGGTGAGTGATTTTGGAGGGGAACCTCCCAGGTATCTACTGCTCTTGACCTTCAAGTTGGTAGAAGTCACAGGTTTGGATGGTGTCGAAGGAACCTCGAGTTGAAGTACATTTTGTGGATGGTGCAAATAGTTGGTTGTGGAGGAAATCCTTGTTTAAGGTGCTGATCAAGTGGGCTGCTTTGGCCAAGATGGTGTTGAGTTTGTGGTGTGGATGCATCCAGGCAACTGGGGAGTATTCCATGTCATTCCTGTCTTGTGTATGAGAACACAGAAATAGGAGCAGGAGTAGGCCATCTAGCCCTTCAAGCCTACCCTGCCATTCAATCTGATATGGCTGATCTGATCTGCTTTCTCCCCATAACTCTTAATTCCCTTGTCTATCAAATCTATCTACCCATGACTAAATATATTCAACAAGGTAGCCTCCACCACCACTTCAATGGGCAGAGAATTCCAGAGATTCACTACCCTCCAGTTGTTCCTTCTAAACTGGCTCCCTCTTATTTTGAGCTGTGTCCTCTAGTTCTGCTTTCCTTTAAGTGGAAAGAATCTCTCTCTACCTCTACCCTATCCAGCCCCTTCATTATCTTGTCTAAGATTTCCCCCCTCAGCCTTCTAAACTCCATACAGGCCCATTCTACTCTAAGCTAACCCCCTCATCTCCAGAATCAACCTGGTGAACCTTCTCTACTCCCCAAAGCCAATATCACCTTTTGCAAATAAGGTGACCAAAATTGCACACAGTACTCCAGTTGCAGCCTCACCAATGCCTTGTACAGTTGCAGCAAGACCTGCTTTTATATTCTATCCCCCTTGCAATAAAGGCCAACATTCCATTTGCCTTCTTGATCACCTGCAGACTGGGTTTTTGCAATTTGTGCACAAGGACCCCCCCAGGTCCCTCTGCACAGTAGCATGTTGTAATATTTCAAAAGTAAATCTATTTTACAATTCCTTCAAGTGGATAACCTCATTTGCCAACAATATACTCCATCTGCCAGATCCACACCCACTCAGCCTATCCAAATCTCTCTGCAGACTGTCCTCATCAACTCACTTCCCCACTCATCTTGTCTTCAGCAAACTGTTACCCTACATTCAGACAATCCTGAGGAGGGGACTATATATGGTAAAACAGTGAGGCCCCAGCACCAATCCCTGTGGCATGCCACTAGTCACCAACTGCCAACCAGAAAAGCACCCATTTATTCCAACTCTCTGCTTCCTGTTTAGATAGCCAATCCACACAACACTTTTTACCCCCAACTCTATGTACCCAATCTTCTGCAGCAACCTTTTGAGGCACCTTATTGAACATCTTCTAGAAATCTAAACACATCCACCAGTTCCCCTGTCAACTACTAGTCACATCTTCTTAAATCCAGTAAATTCATCAAACACCAACTTCCCTTTCACGAATCCATGTTGCATCTGCTTGGTTGAACCATTCCTTTTCAGGTGTCCTATTTCTTTATAGATTCCAACATTTTCCCAATTACAGACATTAAGCTAATCAGCCTGTAGTTGCCCACCATTTGTCTACTTTGTAACAGTAGCTGTTTTCCATCACTTTAAAAATCAGCTGGCACTTCCCCAGAGTCCAGCAAATTTTGATAAATAACTAATGTATTTGCTATTACTTCTGCCATTTATTTCAGTACCCTGGGATGCATTCCATCTGGGCCCAGGGGACTTGTCTGCCTTCAGTCCCATTAGTCTACCAAGCATTACCTCTAATTGTATTAAGGACTTCATCTCCTACCAACCCTTAATGATTAATATCCAGTAAGCTGTAAGCTATTTGTGTCCTCCACTGTGAAGACTGACACAAACTAAGTCTCAGCCACTTCCTCATTTCCCACAATTAAATCACCCCTCCTGTCCAAGGGTTCAACATTCACTCTAGGCACACTTCCTTTTTTATATATTTGTAAAAATGTTTATCTCTATTTTGAGTGAGTTTAGTTTCATAATCTATCTTTATCACTTCCTTAGTGTTTTTAAAGCTTTCCCATCCTCTAATTCTGCACTATTTTTGGCCACTCTGTACACTGGTTTTTAATTTAATACTCTCCTTTATTTCCTTAGTTATCCATGGCTGGTTATCCCTTTTTAGTCCTTCATCACTGGAACATATTTTTGCGTACTGAAAAGAATCTCCTTTAAATCCTCCACTGTTCCTCAGCTGTCCTACCAACCAGTCTGCTCTCCCAGTCTACATTAGCCAGTTCTGCCCTTATCCTATCATACTCCCCCTCTGCTGAAGCAGAGGACACTGGTTTGGGACCCTTTTTTCTCACCCTCCATCTATCAGAAATTCAGCCACATTGTGATCACTCCATCCCAAGAGGATCCTTCACAAGAAGATCCTTAATTCTACCTGTCACATTACACAGCACCAGATCTAAAATAACTCACTCCCTCAGGTTCCATTACATACTGTTCAAGGAAACTATCATGACAGCATTCTAAAACTCTTCCTCAAGCCCACTGCATCTGACTTGTCAATCAATATGCAGGTTAAAATCCCCCATGATTATGCCATTCCATTTTTGCACACATCCATTATTTGCTTGTTAATAGCCCTCCCACCTCAAGTTGTTTGGGGGGGGCCTATAGACCATGCCCACCAGCAACTTTCTTCCCTTACTATTCCTGATCTCCACCCACAACAATGCCATGTTTTGCTCCTTAAAGCCTATATCTTCCCTCTACCACCCTGATATGATCCCTTATTAACAGAACTACCCCACCTCTTCCTGTCTGTCCCTCCTAAATGTCTGATACCCCTGGATATGGACAGGCTTTGGGAGTTAGGTGAGTTACTCACTGCAGGATTTCTTGCCTCTGACCTGCTCTTGTAGTGACAATATTTATGGCTGGTCCAGTTCAGTTTCTAGTCAATGATTAAACCCCAGGATGTTAGTGGGGGATTGGGTGATGGTTAGATTCTCTTGAGGGAGATGGTTATTGTCTGCACCTGTTACAAATGTTACTTGCTACTTGTCAGCCCAAACCTAGATATTCAGGTCTTGCTGCATTTGGACATGGACTGCTTCAGTATCTGAGGAGTCTTTGCTTTATCCAATGTGCTCAATGGTTTGGTAATACTTCAGGGCTGAAGACTGGCATCTGTGAGGAATCTCTAGTGGCAATGCCAGCATACCCACATCACAAGTGGAGGAAGCAGAGATGGACAATGAGAATGCTTCAGCCTCTTCTTTTGAGAAGCTTTACTGGGGTCACTATGTCCTGAAACAGCCACTCTGCCATTTTGTGTGAATATGGGGATTTTTCTATACATAGAAACATAGAACATTACAGCACAGTACAGGCCCTTCAATGTTGTGCCAAGCTATGTCCAATCCCTAGATCAAGCTGTCCCCTCCTATAATTTGGAGTGCTCCATGTGCCTATCCAATAACCACTTGACAGCTCAAATTTTGTGGAGCATCTCCCTGTTTTAATTATATCCACTCAACAGCAAGACTGTAGAGTTGTGGTCTAATCATCAGTTTGAGATTTGGAACAAAACAGTACAGCACAGGAACAGGCCCTTCAGGCCACCAAGTCTGTGCTGACCCAGATGCCCCTCTAATCTAACGTTTTCTTGTCTCTACATGGTCCATATCCCTCTTCCCAGCCTATTTGTGTATCTATCCAGATGTCTCCTTGAATGTTTGTCTGCTTCCATCACCTCCAGCAGCACATTGCAGGCATTCACTACCCTCTGGAGAAACTTGCCTCTTGTATCTGTTTTAAATGCTGTCTGTATGTCAAAAGACCCTGACTATCCACTTGATCTAAGTCTGTCATGATCTTGTGAACCTCTATTGGCCCCTCCCAATCTTCCTGCATTCCAGTGAAAACTATCCAAGTTCATTCAACCTTTCTTAGTCCATATCATCCAAATCGGGCAACATTCTGCTACATCTCTTCCCTTTCCAATGCATCAATATCCTTCTGACAGTGTGACAACCACAGTTGTACACAACTTCAAATGCAGCTTAACCAAAAATGTTGTACAGTTGCAACATGATTTCCCAATTCCTATACTCAACACCCTGACTTGTCGTCATGCACAGTGCTGCTTCCAGCTGAAATTCTTCTCTTCCACAGATGCTGCTGGTAATGGTAGAGGGGATATGGCCAGCTATGAGGTTTCAAGTTGTGGTTAAATACACATTCTGCTGATGATCCACAGCACTGCATGAATCCCAATTTTTGAGCTGCTAGATCTGTTCAAAATCTAACCCATTTCCCTTTTAGAGCAATAACACTGCCACAATGTGATAGAAAATTGTCTTGTGTAGCTAGGACTTCCATCCTCAAGTGAGATCAAGTTAACTTGACTTGTCTGCAGTTTTTTAAATTTCCCCCTCATCTTTTTCAGGACCACAGTGAAAAGCTCCTATTTGGGTCATCCATCACAGAACTCTCTGGAAGCATACCGCTACCTAGATTGTGGCTCCAATTCCACAGCATACAGGAGACCTCCTTTCAACCACTGAGACCATACAGGGATGATGGTTTGGAGCAGCTTGTCATTTTGTTTTCATTTAACACTGGACTTTGTCTACTTTTGTAGACACTGCATAAACTTTCTGCAACCTTTTTAGGCACAGAGCCATTTGCAGCTGCTTGAATGTGTTTATTTAAAATTGAGAACATGGCTTTTCAACCTCCTTTTTCATCTCATGCCTCCCAAAGTAAATGTTCCTTTTAGAAACCTATCTTTTCATGCAGCTCACCCTTCGAGTGTCACTTAAACAGCCTCCAAACACAACAACCAAGTATGCAAATTAAAACACTCCAGAAGCAGCACCTGACCTGGAATGTTTTTCCTCTTCCTCACTACCACCCACAGTAGCTCTGAATTTCACTTCACTCTTTGCATCAGTCCCAGTTTGGTTGTTTTCCTTTTCTGGATTTATTGACTCTTTTGGATCCTCCTATTTGGTGCTTTCCTATATACAGGGTTTTAAAATGTGCTTGGTCCCACATAGTGAAAGTGAGGATTAAGGATATGTAATAATAACTTGTGCATAAGCAATTGTCAATGGGTGTGGTTTTCCTCTTGCACCAGAAACTAGTTTAAAAGCTTTCACACTTATTGCAAATTATTAATGGGAAGTGACTGAGGATTGCAGACCAAGCATTGAAAGAACAGAACCAGGTAGCAGGAGTTGGGCTTTTTGCAATGTTACATAGTATTGCATTTCCACCATAACCAAGTATTTCAAATATGAACTATTGTTGCATAACAAACTAAATTTGATTGTTTTTTTTTTCCCTTTTGGTTTTTATTTCAACTCCTGGGTTGGATGTTTTCTCCCTAGCTTGTTGATCAATCCTGTTGCACTCCTTTGTGGCCACTGACTGAGAAATTATACTGCATGTTTTAAATGGCCCAACACCTTTTTGTATGGATGCAGAAAGTAAACCCAAGACAGCTGAAGCAATATTGAAATCCTGGTCTTCAAGCTAGCTTCAATCAAAACTGGTAACAGGCTGATCTGTTTTATAAAGCTTTGTTGGTCAGCTTGCTGACCCTAAAAGATGACTTGCATGAACATTGGGTAGACTAGACTGATACACAGGGAAGACTGGACGGATGTTTTTATTCTTGACTGAACAAATGTCTGTATAACTGAGAATGGATTTTATTTTAGTGTAATTTATCCCAAGATGTTTTTGTACTGAAGGGGTCTTGTATAAGAAAAGAGAGCCAGATTCCAAAAAGCAGCCACTGGCAGCTTACTTTGACTTGCTGCCAAGTTTCAATACTGCAGGGTATGAATGTTGCTGGGTGGTACCTTTTTAACATTTTGTGATCTAAATGACCTTTCACCTGAAAAGTGAAAATGCAACATAAAACCTAATTTGGTAACTTGTCACTCTGCTTTTCTCATAGGTGAGCTGTGCAATGCAGTTTGCAATAGATGTATGGCAATATCCCCACTACTGTCTGAAGCCAGTATTGCAACACTAACAGCATAAGATTGAATTGTTTTACTCCCAAGTACACTTTCAACTGAGCCACCTGTTCTAGCACACTACCATGGTAGAACTTGGTTTTGCTAGCCATTGGAAGCTGGTAAATAGGTCCCTGTCCTTTGCCATACTTGGTGTTCTGTACCCATGCATGCTCCTGAAATGTTATGGTTTAGAAATAATTGCCAGTATTCGCAAGGACTTTTCTGTTTGAAACTCACCTTGGTGAGTGACCCTTAGTTTGTCTCAATGCCTCCCCATTGGAAAAACACTTGAGCAACAGTTTCCTGTTTGTGGCTGCTTTTTGATTTTTGCCCACAGGTCTTATGCATTGTACTTTTCTGAGGAAAAGAAATGGGGGCCTGGCTGGACTGTCTTTGCACTGAACTGATGTGCATTGTTTAAATGTAATGCTGTCAGTTAACTAGCACTTTTTCAAATAAATGTTGATAGAGGACTAGTGTACTGGCTTCTAATTCACAATGGTGATGTGAACAGCTGCTCTGGGCTTTTGCTACTGTACCATACTGCAATTGCAAATCTAGTGCTGTGCCATGCCTTGGCCATGTAATCTTTTAAATGAGCTATTAAAATTAACCATCTGGAAATTCTGCGCAAAAGTTTCATTCATAGCTGGGCTGCTTAATGGTCGCTACATGGTTTTCATTTTTGTACGCAAACACTCATTTTGCACATTGCAACAATATGCATACAGATTTATGGGGCATTCTACTCGAGGGAAAACTGGATTCTTCCAGAGAATTGCTCACTTGCAGTGGAAATCACTTTTAATCCTCGGGAAAAGCCTGTATTTTGGTCTTGAAGGGACTTCATACAAATGGTTTGGAGTATTCTCATCTTCCAAGAAATATCCATGTGACTGGAGATTGCTGTAGGCACAACTAAGAAGCAACAGGTAAGTTGGAAGCCAAAGCCTGAGCATGGAACAGAGATTGTTACATTATCCAGTTGAGAAGGACAAGAGCTGCCGGGCAACAGATTGACAACTCATCAGCAATGGGTCTTGTCCAATTTGCGAGTCCCAAGACCATTGAAAGAAATGGAAGAAGAATCTCTGGATCCTGTGGTGTCAGAACTGTGATTATGGGTGAAAAGGTTCATAAACATGCACCTTTTGTCAGTAGTAACCATGTCCTGGGACTTTGAAAAGAACACAGACAGCTATTTTCAAATGAAACTGTAGGACTTAAGTGGGAAGTGAGTCCCTGCATGATGAGCAGAACAACAGTACAGCACAAGAACAGACTCTCCAAGCCTGCACTTAATCTCTTATCTGATCTAGGCCAACTACTTATCCCTCTGTCTATCCCAATGAGTCTTAAATGTCACTAATGTACCTGCCTCAACCATGTCACTTGGCAGTGCATTCAGGCCCCCACCCCCTTTTAGGGTAGGGGGTGAAACCAAACACCCCTGCCCATTTGCCACTGAATCTTCCTTCCTCCTTTTTTGCCCTTCCCTGAACTTGTGTCCCCTTGTAATTGTCATCTCCCCTGTGGTGGTGGTCTTCCAGCTGTTCATCTTGTCTATACCCCCCCTTAATTTTATAAACTTCTCAGGTTGTCATTGTCGTTGTCCTCCTCCTTCCTCCCTCCCCCCAGCCTCTATCCTTCCAGAGAACAATCTTTGTTCAACCCCCTCAGAGCTCATTAGAGATGCATAGAACCCTACAGTGCAGAAAGAGGCCCTTCAACCCAGTGAGGTCTGCACCAAACAATCCTGCCCAGGACCTACCCTCCCATATCCCTACATATTTTACCCACTAATTCCTCCAACCTACACATCCCAGGACACTGACAATTTTTAGCATAGTCAATCAACCTAACCTGCACATCTTTGGACTGTGGGAGGAAACTGGAGCACCTGGAGGAAACCCATGCAAACACAAGGAGAATGTGCAAACTCCAGTTACCCAAGCCAGGCATCAAACTCAGGTCACTGGAGCTGTGAGCAGTAGTGCTAACCACTGCACTACTGTGCTGCCTATGAGGCTAATGCCCTCCGTACCAGAGAACAGCCTGGGAAACCTTTTTCTGCACTCTCTACAAATTCTCCTGGTTGTGTGGTGACCAGAATTGGATACACTTCCAAATGTCACCTTACCAGCATTTTAATTTGCCAACTTTTTATACTTGTATCTGATGGAGGCTGCGTTGGAAAGATCTGAGATTTGTACATGTCATATTGTGCAAAATGTAATGCAAATACTTGTATCTGAGGTGCATTTTTGTATGAACTTTTCAAAGTAAAATCTTTTTAAGAGGATATTTCAATGTTGAATTTTAAATTGCTTTAATAGAAGTATTAAATAAATGAATCTGAGGGGTGTGAGGTTTTTAGCTTAAAAAAAAAACAGCTGATCAGTCATCACTGAGGGTACAAGATCCCTATGCTGGGTAGCTTAATGTCCCAGTAGGTGGTGCCTCCAACAGCATCTAGGTGTTGGCCTGGGCTCTTGACTGCCTTCAGGCAGCTACCTTGCTCCTGGTTACTGAGGAACCCTTGGGGCCCACTGCTAAAATTGTTTGAGATTTCCACCTCCCCATTGAGGTATAAATCCTAGCCACCATATCATTCCCATATCAGAAGACTTATGCCTGTTTTTATTCACTAGTACTTCTACATGACGGTAATTCCTTTCTTCCATTCTTCAACCCTCTAGGGGTTTCTCTTTGCAGAAAAGTGTTTTTTGCTTCCATTCTTTTGCATGATGGGTTTGTTTTTACCTTTTTAGTTGTACATTTTACTTTGGAATTCCCCTGACCAGGGAATTTGTAGTGGGTGGAGCAGGACCATGCAAAAGTCTGAACTTGGATGCAGTTTTCTGGTGTGGTGAGCATAGCCTGAAAATCCACAAATATTATCAAAAATCTTCCTCTGCGCAAAATACAACTATCTCTATTGGGCAAGATGCATATCTAAATCCCTTGCCTCTGTCCACAAACCCCCTTGGCACAATTGCATTCATTTTAAACCAGCAAGGCAGCTTCAGCCAGTGTCAGGACTCTATATAACTGGCTCTCACTGCCTCTGGATGCTACTGAGTATTTTTATAGGGAGGTTACTCTGGGATGCAGGCAAGTGTGACATCTCTGCCTCCTATGCCCCAAATCCTAAATGTGCATAACAACGTACCAGCCTCATGCCTTTCATCTAACCATAAAGGCTGGATTCCTTTCCACATCCCAGTCCTCTTCACCCTCCACTGGCACTATCACAACTAGCAGATCTGTCAGCTTGCATTTGACATCTATCATCTAACTATGAATAGTATGTGAATAGTTGAGGCATATGGGGCACTTTTTAATCAGTTGTGGTTATAGGGTATAAGAGCAGGGAGGTGATATTGGAGTTGTACAGAGCATTGGTTAGGGTACAGTTGGAGTACTGTGTGCAATTCAAGTCTCATTTTAGGAAGGATGTGATTTACACCACAGGTAAAGATTCACCAGGATGGTGCCTAGGCTGGAGCATTTGAGCTACAAGGAGAAACAGGATTGGCTTGGATTGTTTTCTCAGAGCAGAAGGCTGAGGGGTGCGGATGGTGAATAGGGAGCAGCTGTTCCCATTTGGTTGAGGGGACACTTTTTTTTTTAGGGAGGGGATTTGAGACAACATCTTTCCTGCTCAAGTGGGAATCTGGAATGCACTGCCTGGGAAGGTAGTGGGGGCTGGAAACCTGACCAGCTTTTTAAAAGTTGCACAGTTGAGATAAACAGTCAAGGATGTGGTATTAATATGCCTTTTAGTGGTTGTCAATGCAAGCTCTGTGGGCCAAGTGCCTTTTTCTGCACTACATGACTCTAGTTCAAATCCATGGTAAATATAGGGTTATGGGGCTAGAGTGGGAGTGAGCCTGGGTAAGATGCTCTTTTAGAGAGCTGATGTAGACTTGCTGGGCTGAATGGCCTCTTCTGCACTATAGGGCTTTTGATACATTAAGTGGGCAAGTCCTATAAGCATCTGAAAATTCAAAATACATTCCTGCCAAGCAAGTGGTGACTACAAGAACCATAGAAGCCATGCTGCTGAAAGAACACCCTTTTTTTCCAGACTGGTTTGCTCTTTAATATTCAGAGCTTGATTGTGATTCTACCCAAAGGCTTGGTGCAACTCTGCCTTGCTGAGGTGAAGGTTGTCTGACTACTGCCTTGTATTTCTAGGTTTCTCTTGTTTTTGTTATGTGAGCTGCAATTTCAAAGTCATCCACCTTAATTGAAGCCATGTGACAGTCTGATTACTGTTCTCAACCTTGCTTCAGTTGGCACTAAATTTTTTTTGAGCTTCTATGCTATGCAATTGTTTCTGCTGATCTCTTATGTCTCTCTGGCTGTGTTTTCTGCATGGCTGAACAGCCTGCCTCAAGACCAACAATGAACATTTGTTTCCCGTTTCTGTCTTCAGGTCCTGTATCTATGAATAAATTATGGCATGTCTTTTGATTTTGAGCTACTGTTTCTACTACTGTATTAACTCAAGATTGGGAAAAAGCAGCTATTGTTTCAATCAGCTTCAGTCTGGCAGGTTTAGATTTGAGGTGATTTCAATACAAGCTGCTTATGAAATGTGAAGAATTTGACATTGTGCCAAGCTTGCATGGAGGCTTTTAAAACTTTTAAATATGGAATCAATACATCCTACTAGAGATTGCTGTGCAGTAAACTGGAAGGTCTGAGGTAGGCGTTGTACAATTGTGATTGTATGCTTTTGGAATGCATCAGAAATGTAGAACTGAAAGATTTTGGCTGTAAGTTTTTTTTGGCCAAATCTGTTTCTTATACACTAACTTTCGCTCTCTGTTTCTGGGGCCTCTGCATTTGCATTTCTTTTTATTGTTCACTGTCTTCCATCCCCCATTACAACAGTCACAAGTCACAGTACTTTTGATTCTGAATTTGCAGTCAAGATTGTAAAGGGCAGGTTTCTCAACAAGGAGGCCTAATAGCGGAATCAATTGTACCTTGTGTAAGGGAAGGTGGCAGTGACAGGGGTTCCTTTCAGCTGCTTTGCTGCTGCCTAGCCCTATCATTTGTGTTCTGTCTACAACTCTGCACATACTGAAGCAGTTAGTATCCAGTAACTTCATTGCAGTGTTTAATATAAGCTCATTTTAGTGTCACAAGTAGGCTTAAACTTCAATAAGCAGCAAGGCCTGGAATTCCTCCTTGGGCTGATTTTAGCATTGTCTGGCAGTACTTGGAATGAAATAGAAGAGAATCCAACCATTGCCCCACGTTGTTCACTAATGGTAATGTCAGTGTTTTTTTCCCCCCCCCCCCCAACTGTCAACATCCTGCCCGTTACCATTGACTGGAAATCTATATAAATACTATGGCTATAGGAGCAAGTATGGAATACCCCAATTACTTGAGTGAGTACAGCTGCATACTATCCAGGCTAAACAGAGAAATGCACTTGACATTCTATCAACACATTGAAACTTCATCTCCCAATGCCAGCAGTGTGCACCACCTTCAAAAGCACCTTCTTAAACGCATGATCTCTAGCACGTAGAAGAAGGTAGATAGCACCCTGACTTCACCCTCATATCAAAATCCTAGATCTTCCTCTCAAGTGCTCAGGTACCCGCACCATGTGTTGTACATAAGGCATCAAGAAAACAGCTTTGCCACTGTTTTCAAAAGCTAGCACTTACAGCCATGGTGGTGCGGCATAAAATTTTTACGTGGAAGGTGAATTGTCATTAATTCAGGTAGGGTTTTTTCCATTTATTTGTTGCCCCTAGCCTGATCCATTTACAACTCTCAAAGCACGCAAACTCTAACCGCTGAGATTGTGAATATTAAAGCAATTGGTAAATCCCATGATGACTCAAAAGTAATTGCAACATTGTATTCACAACAACAAGGAATCATGCTTGTGGACGCCATGGGTGGGATTTTACAGCCTTGCTTGTCCCAAAACGCACATCCCACCCGAGCTCAACAAACCTTTCCTTTCCATAATCCGTGCTGCCCCCATTCTGATTCCTGTGGCAAGTGGGACGGTAAAATTCCAGCCAACGTCTGTTAAGATAATGCTCCTGAGATTACGGACTGACTAGATAATGGAGGATTGAAGATACGTTAATGACATTGGCAATCAGATGCCAGGGCAGCAGTACATTGACAGTGCTGTATTATTTTGTAATTTACCTAAGCCCCATTTCAAAACGATTTGCAAACGTAACAAAGGATGACCATTATTCATCTGCTATCACTTTTTGGAAGATAATCCAAAAGCAAACTCCTTTTTGTTTAAAATTATACCATTGCACTGCTAAGCTCATCCCTACCGACCTGATCCTAACTCTCTAGGCGAACTTCTGAGGTTTATACTCTTTGGCTGAAAGAAAGATCCTCATTAAAGAATGAAAGCCAAACCACTGAACCAGAGAAAAATAATAATGCAACTTGGGTATTCAGCCCTTGGGCAATCATTCGGATGTGTACACAAGGAGGGAAGTGGTGTGTCCAAATACCGCTGCTGTTTTTATTTAACTGGTTTCATGAATTGGTCAAATATAGACGATGTTGCAATTGTTACAAGTTCTGTTTGCTAGTATGTTTCTGGATCGAGTTTACTGCTTCCAAAAGGGGGGAGAAATAGCAACCTTTAGTCTATTTCCTCTGCCCAAGCCTTTCTTGAAACCACCTGTGTCACTTGCAATCTCTCTGGTAGTGGGGCAGGATTGCCTTGAAATACTTCATCCATTGTGCATTTCAATGAGGGTTATTTCACTATCTGGCATCTGTCCTCCTTGCACAGATGAGCGTTTTGATGGGTGTCTAAGTTATAGGAATGGCTCTGTTCACATGCTGAGGCTGATTGGTTTATTTCCCAACTTTACTGTGGAAGATAACCTTGCATTTTTAAGCAGTTTTCCAGTCAGTTGAAAGTTACAATAAAGGTGCTTTAGCTTCATTCCTGTTCCAAGTTTGTGGCAATAAAACAACCTGCCCAACAATTGATAGCTTGAGGTTCAGGGACTCCAATTTTCTATACCCTTCCCTGCCTCTGGGGCTTTGCCTGTACTCAAATGGACCATTCAAAATTAGAAGCACAGATGGGGGGCCAAGATACTACACCATGTTACAAGACAGGACCTGAAACATTTTGATAATTACATTTTTATTAAGGGATTCATTACCTAACAAAATTGGATACAGTGTACTAGTAGATTTACACCAACATCATTTCAGTTTTCCCTGATAGACTTCTGCTCCTTTGCTGAATTCATACACAAGGAGCTGTCAAATCTGCCAATGTTATTATAAACTCATTCATAAACACACTTTACAGTTTGTCGTGGATTTACTTCAGTCGCTCTGATGTTGGACTGAAATTTTGGGTGTAATTTTAACCTAACGTGGCAGGAAATCCACTGCATAGGTTGGAATGCTAGTTTTGCAGCATCTCCCAATGTTGACATACACCCCAACGCTGTTCCAGCTGATTTCATCAACATCCCAGCTGGTGGGCTAGCTTGCAATTGCTCCCCTTATTTCTACATTAAGCTATATGTATTTTGGGGACAAAAATACTGCTGAATTGTTCTGACCACGGATTTTTCCGAGTGGCCAAATGGGCCTAGAATTTGCTGCTAGCCTTTGCTGAGCTAGCTGCTCACAGTCACCATGGCAATCAGGATGCAACAACTTGCGTCAGTGGATAAAATCAGTCAGGATTCCAGCTCTGGCTCACTGCAGACAAGATCTACCTGATGATATTTGCAGCCTGGCTTGACAAATGGAGAATAATCCCTTTAGGCTTAGCCCAAGGGAAGGAAACAGTGGGGTGGGGGGGGGAGAAAAAAATGGTCGGGCCAATATTACCCTTGAATGCAAGGCATTGAATAACTTGGATCAAAAAACAGCTGAAACCGTGATGGATACTTCTTTTTAATTAAGTTTTATTTGTGTCATTTCATTTCTCGGTCATGAAATATCCCAGAATAGATAACATTCAACAAAGATACATCATAGGATGGATTTAATACAAATAAAAAAAATTCAAAACAAATGTGTTTTTTTAATAGAAAAGCTTTCTATCTTTATTGCTGCAGAGGAGGGGTAGTGGGTTGAGAAAAAAAATACAAGTGACAGAATCTTTTCACAAGGAAACAAGTTCATTAGTGTTGTGATGGGAATGTTCTAGTCTACCATGCTTCAAACCAGTATTGCAAAATATTTAAAACATTTGAACTATTTTACATATACAAAATAGTACAGATCCTTGGTTTGTTTTGCCTCCCCCCCTCTCAAAAGCCTACCTCTTTTTTTTTAATTTCCCCCCTCTAATTACAAGAAAAAGGTTGCATGAAAGCAAGGAATTAGGGAGAAAAATAGGTTGTAGGAGAAAAAAAAAATAGGATTAATTTTTATCCACATGCCTAACTTTGGAAAACACAGGGGAAAAAATTCTGTGAATGGTTTTCACCAGATTTGATTGGAGATCAGACCACACATCATCCACTTAGAATTTTTTTTTGCTGCAATACTGATTTTGTTCTTGAAAAAAAAAAGGGACTGGATGTTAAATTAGCGTTACAGTTCTGTGACACCACGAATGGCAGCTTCAGAATTCAGCACCGTCAGATCTTGACTGGATCCCTCTAGTTCACTAAACTGCCACAGAAGAAGAAACCAGAAGCCAAAAAAAAGCACCTTTATATTTGCTTCGAATTAAAACGAGGAGTGAGCATCAGGACTTAGATTTTTCTTGCTTCTGTCCCTGCTACTGTGTGTTTAGTCCCTTTAAGATCATTAGTGTGAGGTAGCTTAAACTGGGGAAGTTCTAGATTGTTGTTCCAAACTTCCTTCATCTTGATAGAAAAAGAGGGCAGGCAAAAGTTAGATACTGGAGCAGTTGGAATCTCAAAAGTCTGCAAAAAAAAAAATCCACAAAAAAAAAGCCCAGATCAACTTGTACTTTCCACATTTTTATATCAATTGTTCTCCATGTTACAGACTGGTTTTACAACATAGCACCATTTTTTTTATATTTTACACAGTCTCCTGCTAGTAACCTTTTTACAGACTGGTACAGCATGAAGATTAGTAATACCTGTGCTGGTACAATCCAGGGGAGGGACTTCAACAGATATCAGTAACACTTCCACCTGACCTGACGATCTTACAGGAAAACAATAAATAAATTAACCGTTTTCACAGTCTGTCCAGCTAGGCCATGAAGTCCAAAATGTAAGCGTGTGGATGAATGGAGTGATGGATTGAATCAGCCATTCAGTGCAGAAGTCCTAGAAGTGATTGGAAAGTACTGAGGTCCTTATAATTTTACAAGAAGCAGACTGAGCCAATGTCAACACCAAATTCCTGATCTGAGCCGCCAATATCCAAAGGTGCAACATCCACAATGGGCAAACGGGTTGTTTTCTGTGATCTGTATTCAATGACTGTCTTGCCCCACTTGCCAGTATGTTTCTGAAAAAAAGTATAACAAAGATTTTCAGCAATCAACTCAAATGTAAATTAAGTTTATGTATTCATGTCACAAGTAGGCTTACATTAACACTGCAGTGAAGTTACTGTGAAAATCCCCTAGTCACCACACTCCTGTTCGGGTACACGGAGGGTGAATTTAGCATGACCAATCCACCTAACCAGCACTGTGGGAGGAAACCAGAGTACCCGGACGAAACCCATGCAGACACAGGGAGAACGAGCAAACTCCACACAAACAGTGACCCAAGCTGGGAGTCAAACCCGGGTCTTTTGCGCTGTGAGGCAGCAGTGCTAACCACTGTGCCAACATAGTCTAAACATTCCAGTCAGACTGTTCAGGAGAGATGTTAAGAAGTATTTCTACACATAAAGGCTGGGACTCTCCTCCACAGATGGCAGTTGATGCTCAATCAGTTGCTAATTTTAAATCTGAGATAGATAAATTTTGGTTAAGCAAAGGTATTAAGGAATATGGGCCAAACTATGCGGACTTCAGCCACAGATCAGCCATGATTGCATGGAATAGCAGAACAGGCAGAATGGCCGACTCCTGCTCCTATGTTCCTGTGTAGGATTCTCTGAATCTTGGTGTTGGATCAGTAGCTTTGTATTAGCTCACAGCCCTGTCCCCTGCAATTACATTTCTCCCACCGTTTAACCCTGGTGGCAATCTCTGTTCTCATGAGGCAGTCCATCCTGCTCAAGGTGTCCCCAGCTTTTCCCAAGATGCTAACAGAAGTTGCATACCCCACCTTACAAAGGAAATATACCTGTCTTTAATGCACTGTTAACTCTATTTGACGTTCAATTTGAAATATATTTGGAAACATACCGTGCAGCCATCCTCCAAGACAGTGTATGTGAACCGGCTGTTTCCTTCAGCTCTGATTTCAATATCGTTTGAGCCTTGCAATAGAAGGGCCTTCTTCAGATTACCAGAAGCTCTATCCATGTAGGCAATGCTATTTTTGCAGTGATAGGTGATGTTTTGGGAGGCCTCGGTGGACAGCAGACGCAGGAACGTCATCTGGATGGCAGCAGTGTTGGCTGTCAAACTACCATCACCATAGCTGAACTGTAAGAGAAGGGAAAGAAAGAAGTAAAGTTTATTTATTAGTCATGAATAGACTTACATTAACACCGCAATGAAGTTACGGTGAAAATTCCCTAATCGCCACACTCCGGCACCTATTCGGGTACTTTGAGGGAGAATTTAGCATAGCCAATGCACCTAACCAGCACATCTTTCAGACTGCGGGAGGAAACCAGAGCCCCCAGAGGAAACCCACACAGACAATGTGCAAACTCCACACAGACAGTCACCCAAGTCAGGAATCGAATCTGGGTCCATGGCACTGTGAGGCAGCAGTGCTAACCACTATGCCACCATGGATTGGCCATGCTAAATTGCCCCTTATCATCCAAAGATGTATAGTTAGGTGGATGGGTCATGCAAAATCATCCCCAAGTGTTCAACGATGTGTAGTTTAGGTGGATTGGCCATGCTGAATTGTCCAGTAGTGTCCAAAGATGTGTGGGTTAGGTGGATTGGCCATGGTAAATTGCTCCTTAGTATCCAAAGATGTGTAGGTTAAGTGGATTGGCCATGCTAAATTGTCCCTTAGTGTCCAAGGATAGGCAGGTTAGGTGGATTAGTTATGCTAAATGTGCGGGGTTATGGGGATAAGGTGGAGTTGGGCCTGGGCAAGATGTTGCCAAGAGCCAGTAACACTCGAAAGACAGAATGGCCTCCTTTTGCACTGTAATTCTATAATTCTAATACTGACTGGGGTTCAAGGTGCGAATATATCATTTCAAATAATTATAAGATGGACACTGAATAAACTTGCCAAAGTCACTTAAAGGGCTTAACTCCCAGAGAAAACAAGTCAAAATTTGGAAAATTAGAGCACAGAGGGGAACTACTTTACTCAAAGCATAATTGAATGTAGAATAAGATTCCAGAAGACCAGTGTCAACAGATTCAAGAGACAACAAAGTGGCTTGTGTTTTCTCTCCTATTTTTCTCCCTCCTCTCCTGAAGGTTTTGTAGACTCTTCATTGGAATAGGATTCTATGGTCCACATCCAAGGTTCACTGGAAAGCAATGAAGGGTGAGGACCCTGACCACTTTTCCCCTCCCTAACTTGAGTGCCCCAGCTGAGACCGGCTAACTCAGCACAGACCTCCTCTGTCATAACATACGCAATGGGAGAGGGGGTGCAGAAAATCTGGGTCTAACGCTGAATGAGGTCAACTGATAAATAACTTTTCCTTTTAATGTGAGGGAGAATTACTCACTAACTCTATGAATGATTGATATTCAGCATCCATCATAATTCTATTGTTAATACCCCTACAAGAATTATTCAGGCACTTACATGGAAACCGCCATTCATAGTCTCGCCAAACCATACGTGTTTCTTGTCTTTACCCTTGCTTGTCCACCAGTTCTTACGTGGAATGCTTGTTGGGTTGGGATAGACGCAGGTCTCACCAGTTTCCATGTTACAGAAGACCTTGATGGCATCGAGTGTGCAGCCCTGGTTAGGATCGATCCAGTAATCACCTGTCAGAGAACGTATTTGTATAAATCACAGAGCAGGATTCAGGATGGCACCGGAATGTGGCGACTTCTTGCAAGCTGTGCCTAGCATACCCTCTAACTTTATCTTTTACTCTCGTTCTGTGCTTCTAAAACTGTACTCCAACTCTTATCTTTCTCCACACCCTAGCTATGATTGTAACACTACATTCTGCACCCTCTCCTTTCCTTCTCCCCATGCATGGGCGGCACGGTAGCACAGTGGTTAGCACTGCTGCTTCACAGCTCCAGAGTCCTGGGTTCGATTCCTGTCTTGGGTCGCTGTCTGTGTGGAGTTTGCACATTCTCCTCATGTCTGCATGGGTTTCCTCCAGGTGCTCCAGTTTCCTCCCACACTCCAAAGGTGTGCGGTTTAGGTGGATTGACCATGCTTAAAAATTGCCCCTTAGTGACCTGAGAAGTGTAGGTTAGAGGGATATAGGGGTAGGGCTTGGGTCAGATTGTGGTTGGTTCCAACTCGATGGGCTGAATGGCCTCTTTCTGTACTGTAGGATTTCTATGAATTCATTCTATGTATGGTACGTTTTGCCGGGAATCGAACCCAGGTTCCTGGTGCTGTGTGAGACAGCAGTGCTAACCCCCTGAATGTTGTGGTGCCATTGATTTGTGAAGATGTGGTGGCTTTCTCACTGGGTACAAAGATTAAAGACGAAATTCTAAATGTGACAGCTACTAAATTTACCCCCCCTTTCCCACGCGTGCTACATTTCAGGCCAATGTGTCACTGGGGGTCCTGACGACCACCTACCGCTCTTCCAGTCTGAGTGACAAAGTTTCAGGTCCCGGCAGGTACGGGCTGGGTTTTTCTTGCTTCCTTCTGGGCTGCGGATATTTTCAATCTGGTTGTTGAGAGACTTAAGAGTGGCATCAACCTCGGCATCATGCTGACGAAGGAACGGAGCAGCCTGGTCAGCCCGGAAGTATCGAAGTGGATCGGGAGCTTTCTCGGGTTGTGCGAGGCCAGCAAAGGCGGACATATCGATGCCAGGGCCTGGAGGACCAGGAGGACCAGGCGGGCCGGCATTTCCAGGAGGACCCTGTTGGGAAATATCCGGAGGAACGTTAAACCTTGGGACACAACGGAAGTGATGAAATCCAGATATGGGAAAGAGTAAGCTAGAGAAAGAGACCGTGGAGCAAGAAAGTAAGGAGAAGAGTTTTCCATGCCCTGTTGTGCCATTTTATTAATTGAAATATTTTCATATTACAAGCTTATCTATTATTTAAAGCAACTTTTGTGTAGGTATGATGCTCGTTGGGCATTATAATGTTACAGTGACTCCAATCAAGGGCAGCAAATGCACTGAATACAAAGAGTGGGTCGATGACGTGATACTCACAGCTGGGCCAGTTTCACCAGAACGACCGCGTGGGCCAGGTGGACCAATGGGACCAGTCAGACCATTCGCACCATCCTTACCAGATGGCCCAACAGGACCGGGAGGTCCCTGAAATAAAGAAGTAGCAAACACCATTAGAAGGTAGCTGTCGTTAACAGTCATGCTTTGACCCTTCTCTAACCAACAGCAATATAACTGCTCATTGCTAATCAATACAAGTACCTACTAAAGGAAGACCCTAATAAAAATAAGCCTTATTTTCTAAATTGTGTTGATATTTATTCTCAGCATCTTGCTGCAACTGCACAAGGTACTGGTGAGGCCACATCTGGAATACTGTGAATAGTTTTGCTCCCCTTATTTATGGAAAGTTATTATTTCATTGGAAGTTCAGGGAAGCTTCACTGGGATGACCCCCAGTATGGAGGGATTGTCTGATGAATCAAAGGGTAAACAGGTTGGGACTCATTGGAACTTAGAAGAATAAGAGATGGTCTTGTTGAAATATGTCAGATTCTTAAGGGGCTTGACAGGGTAAATGTTGAGAGGATGTGTCCCCCTCATGGGAGAGTCTAGGGCCACAGGGCATCATCTCAGAACAAAGGCGCCCCAATTTAAGGCTGAGATGTGGAGGAATTTCTTCTCAGAGTTGAGAGGCTTTGGAACTCCTTGCCACAGAGAGCTAAGGAGGCAGAGTCCTAGGGTGGGATTTTCTGGCTGTGCTCACCCCAAAACCAGAAAACCCCACCCGAGGTCAATGGACCTTTGCATGGTCTGCCCCCCCACCCGCCCACTGTGATTCCTGTGGTGGGCAGGATAGGAAAATCCCGCCCCCCACCTTGTATTTATTTAAGACTGAGATGGACAGATTCTTGATCAGCAAGGGGACCAAGGGTTCTGGGGAAAGGGCAGGAAAGTAGATGTGAGGAATATCATTGGATCAGCCATGATCCTGTTGAATGGTGGGACAGGCTCGAATGGCCTACTCCTGTTCCTATTTCTTATGGGTAACACTAGCGAGGCTGAATGTATTACCCATCCTTAATTGCTACAGTGGCAGGTTTTTATAATTGAATAGCTTGTTAGGCTGTTTGGGAAAAAATGGATTGGAGATGTGTGTGGATCAGGTCAGATGGGGCTGATATGATCCCTTCCTGAATCACCCAGAGAGATTTTTTAGGCAACTTCCACAGTAACTTTTCTCGATATCAAGTCACAGATGACCAGATTTATTGAACTGAACTTGCTTTTGTCGGATCTGAACTCCTGACCTCCATGTTGCTATTCCAGGGCCATAATATTGGGCTGCAGTGCACATTCAATCATATAAATCAAATCCAACCTTGCATTTTAATTTGAAACAAGGTGCATGTTTCAGAGAAGCTACACTGAAGATTTGTGATCATAAAAAGTTTACCAGAAGGAGGCCACTTGGCCCATCATATCGATGCTGGCTGAAGAAGGAGCCACACCCCCCCCCCCCCCCCCCCCCCATCCCACTTTCCAGCATTTGCTCTGTAACCCTGCAGGTTACGGCACTCAAGGTCCAGATCCAGACATCTTTGAGGGTTTCTGCCTCTCCTACCCTTTCTGGCAGTAAGTTCCATACCCCCCACTACCCTCTGGGTGAAAACATTATTTCTAATCTCCTTTCTAATCTTTCTGCCAATCACTTTGTCTCCCCTAATCACTAGCCTCCCTGCTAAAGTAAATAAGCCCTTCCCCTCCACTCTATCCAGGCCCCTCACAATTTTATACATCTCAATCAAACTTCCCCTCAGCCTCCTCTGAGCCAATGAGAACAACCCCAGTCTACCCAATCTTTCCTCATCACTCCAATTATCCAGTCCTGAGTGGCAACATCCTTGTAAATCTCTTCTGTACCCTCTCTAATACAATTACAGCTTTTTAGAATGAGGTGACCGGAACCACACACACACAGTGCTCAAGTTGTGGTTGGACTAATGTTTTACATAGTTCCAGCATAACCTCCTCGCTCTTATATTCTATACTTTGGCTAATAAAGGAAAGGAATCCATGTGCCTTCTTAACCACTTTGTCAACCTGTCCAACAACCTTCAGAGATTTATGGCCATTCGCTCCAGGGTCTCTCACTTCCTCTATGCCTCTCAGCATCCTCCCATTTATCATGTATTCCTTTGCCTTGTTTGACGTCTCCAAATGCATCACCTCATTTCTCTGGGTTCAGTTCCATTTGCCACTTTTCTGCCTATTGATCAGTCTATTGATATCTTCCTGTAGACCACAGCTATCCTCCTATCAACTACACAGCCAATTCCCGTATCACCTGCAAACTCCTTGGTCAATTCCGATACATCCAGATCATTAATATGTCTCACAAAAAGCAGGGGGCCTCATACTGAGCCCTGTGGAACCCCACTGGAACCAGCCTTCTAGTTACAAAAATACCCGTCCACAATTACCCTTTCTTTCTTCTGCCACTGAGACAATTTTGTACCCAGCTTGTTACATTCCCCTGGATCCCAGTGACTTTGTTATAACCAGTCTGCCACGTTGTACCTAAAAAAACCTGTGTTAAAATCCACGTAGACAACATCAACTACATTACCCTCATCAATCCAAAGAACAAAGAAAAGTACAGCACTGGAACAGGCCCTTCGGCCCCTCCAAGCCTGTGCTGATCATGATGCCCTAACTAAACTGAAAAAAAAACCCTCCTGTCCTTACTCGGTCCGTATCCCTCTATTCCCTCCCTATTCATGTATCCATCCAGATGCCTCTTAAATGTTGTTAATGTCCCTGCTTCCACCCCCTCCTCTGGCAACGCGTTCCAGACACCCACCCCTCTCTGTGTGAAAAACCTCCCCCGCACATCTCCCTTAAACTGTCCCCCTCTCACCTTGAACCTGTGCCACCGCACCCCCCCACCCCCCCACCCCCCCCCCCCCCCTGTGTAACTGACACTTCCACCCTGGGGAAAAAGCCTCTGACTATCTACCCTCTCTCTGTCTCTCATCATTTTGTAGACCAGGTCTCCCCTCAGCCTTCGTCTTTCCGGTGAAAATAATCCCAGTTTATCCAATCTCTCCCCATAGCCAACACCCTCGAGACCAGACAACATCCTGGTGAACCTTCTCTGCGCTCTCTCCAGAGCTTCTACATCCTTCTGGGAGTGTGGTGACCGGAATGGCATGCAATATTCCAAATGCAGCCTAACCAAGGTTATATATCACTTCTATGTGCTCTTTTATATATAATCCTCCACGTTACTGCCTCAAAAAGTTCAATGAAGTTTGTCAGATATGACCTTCCTTTAAAAAGTCCATGCTGACCATCCTTGATTTGTCTATATTATTCCAAGTAACAGTTTATCCTGTTTCTCAGAATTGGTTCTAATAGTTTGGCCATTGCTGAGGTCAGGTGGTTATTTTGAGGACATCATGAAACCGGTGTCACAATATTTACAGTGTGATACTCCACACGCTTATCAGCCTTTATAGAGAATTCAGTTTTGGAGATGTCTTTCTCACTTGCGTTTTACCTAAAGAAAACTGAGTGTAAGCTTCCTGGTAATCCTTACCCTAGGGCCAGCGGGGCCAGGAGCTCCTACAGCACCTTGATCACCAGCGGGACCCTAAGAAAGAAAGAAAGAAAACGGAAATGTTATATCTTCACATGGAATTTGCAACAATGGAACGAGCTGCAAAAAAGCTCCATCCACAGCAAGCTCAGAACCCCAACGTTCCTACATTTTAGGGACACAAACGCACACAATCTAAACGGGGAGGAACAGGAATTTGAGCCTTTGACCCGATTACGCAAGGTCTCCACTCCTTTTCTCGGCGTTGAATTTTAAGCTGGCCATAAAAACAGGTCAAGAACTCCAATATAGGGTCAAGGAGCAAGTCAACAGGCTGCATTTCTCATTGCCTCATCTTCTGGAACACCCAAGATGTATGGCACGGCAGTACAGTGGCTAGCACTGCTGCCTCATAGCGCCGGTGGACCTGGGTTCGATTCCCAGCTTGGTCCCTGTCTGTGCAGAGTTTTGCACTTTCTCCCCATGTCTGTGGGGATTGGCTCCAGCCTCCTCCCAAAAGATGTGCTGTTTAGATGCATTGGCCATGCTAAATTCTCCCTCAGTGTACCCAAACAGGAGTGTGGCAACTAGGGGATTTTCACAATAACTTCATTGCAGTGTTAATGTGAGCCTACTTGTGACACTAATAAACTTAAACTTAACATGCATCAGGAATTAAGCCTGGATCCTTCTGGGTTGTGTGGCTTTATTATACACGCACTTCCTCAATTGAGTATTGGGGGTGTGTGTCAATTGCTTGCAGCAGTTTGGAAGTAAGAAATAAAGAACTAGCTAATTTGGTGCCATACTTACTGTTGAGTTTGCAGTTTCGAATCCCATTTCAGGACTTAGGCATGTAATCTCAGGTGCTGTGTTACCAGAGATGGATGAAACATTAAGTAAAGATTAAAAAATGCTTGCTCAGGTGGAAGATCCGGTGGGGTGACTGGAGGATCAGAATTCTGCTGGTGTTCCAACTTAATGAAAATCACCAAAAAAATTTACAATTATTACTTTTGTTACGGGATTGGGCCAAGTGCAATTTTAGCAACTGAATAATTCACTGACTGGGAAGTATCTTTGCACGTCCTCAGCACACAATGGGACGCAAGTTCTTGTATCCTTACAAAGAAGAAGATGGTTTAAAAGGGGAGGCGATGGCCTTGTGGTATTATCGTTGGGCTATTAATCCAGACACCCAGCTAATGTTCTGGGGGACCCAGGCTTGAATCCCACCACAGCAGATGGTGGAACTTGAATTTGATTTTAAAAAATCTGGAATTAAAAATCTACTGATGACCACAAAACTATTGCTGATTGTCAGGAAAAATCCATCTGGTTTCCTTGATGTCATTTAGGGAAGGAAATCTGCCGTCCTTATCTGGTCTGGCCTACATGTGATTCCAGAGCCACAGAAATGTGGTTGACTCTCAACTACCCTCTAAAGTGGCAAGCCACTCAGTTTCAAGGGCAACTAGGGATGGCCAGCCAACGACACCCATGTCCCATGAAGGAATAAAAAAAAGTACTCGTATTGATTGCATTAACAAAATACTCACAGGAGGACCAGGTAAACCTTGCAGCCCAGTGAAGCCTCTGTGTCCTTTCTGTCCTCTTTCACCTGTCTCACCAGCTTCACCCTTGTCGCCGCGAGGACCTTGAGGACCCTGAAGCAAATATGAATGCAAGAGGTTAAAGCAAGCTTGTCAAGCCTGGGAAGGAGACTCATTGTATCATTTCTTACGAAAGGACATGCTGGAATGACAATATCAGTGCATGAATTTCACATGGGAAGTTGAAAATCCCATTGGGCATTAATTTAAATTGCTTTCCAGTCTCAGGTAAAGGTCCATGTGTTTTGATTGAGCTTATGGTCAGACACTAGGTGGGATTTTACAGCTTCGCTCGTCCTGAAATCAGGCCTGAGGTCAACAGGCCTTTCCATATTCCGCCCCGCGCCCGCTGTAATTCCCGCGGTGGGCGGGATGGTAAAATTCCAGCCATTGTGATCATGTTGACAGTTCTGGTTAAAGAAGTGCTTGCAATATTCATAGAATCATATAATTCCTACAGTGCAGAAGGAGGCCATTTGGCCCATCGAGTCTGCACCAACAACAATCCCACCCAAGTCTTATCCCCATAACCCAACGTATTTACCCTGCTAGTCCCCCTGACACTAAGGGACAATTTAGCATGGCCACTCCCCCTAACCCACACATCTTTGAAGTGTGGGAGGAAGCCCACGCAGACACAAGGAGAACGTGCAAACTCCACACAGTCACCCAAGGCCGGAATTGAACCCAGGTCCTTGGCGCTGTGAGGCAGCAGTGCTAACCAGTGTGCCACCATTGTAGGACTGTCTTTAAGGAGTTGTCAGCACCTGGAGTGATTCAGCAATTTTACTAATAAGCCACCTCCAGGATGGACCCCCAATATGGCCGGCCTAACAGAGGGCCAGGAGGTTAAGATCCTCAGCACCCCCACACGAGAGAGATAGGCATTGCTCATGCAGCTCTGGGATTGAGAAGGTGCAGAGGTAAGTAAGCAAATAGAAATCCGAGGGGCCAAGCAAGCTGGGCCCTCTGGATGACCGAGTGGGACAGTGGACCTGGCCCTCTGTGCACGAGGCCTTCCCTTTGGAGCATGGAGCCTTCAGCCAAAGGGAGGCCACTTCCATGGGCAACCTGGCCATGAGACTCAGGGGCCACTCTGCCACTGATACAATAGTGGCACGCCTGAAGAGTCACCTCTTATCACATCCTTAAATATCCTCAAACTATGATTGAGACAAGGGGTAAACCTTTTAGAACTTGATGTGAGGAGAAATTTCTTCACCCAGAGGGTGGTGAATGTGTGGAATTCACTACCACAGGATGTAGTTGAGGCCAAAACATTGTGATTTTAAAAAGAAATTAGATACAGCTCTTGGGGCTAAAGGGATCAAGGGATATAGGGGGGGATCAGGATATTGAATTTGATGATCCGCCATGATCATCATCAGGCCTCCTCCTGCTTCTAGTTTCTAAATTAGCTGCCCTCCTCCGTTCGGCGGGCACATCCATTCCACATCCATTTTCGCCACTGGCAAATGATCCTGGTGGCGGGACTGCCTAGGGGAGCTGCCCCAATATGGCGCCTCGTTATTTTCCCAAACCCAATCTCATGACCTCCCAGCCTTTGGAGTCAGGAAAACTGTGGCCATTAATTCTTCAGTGCATAGCATTCTCTTAGCTGATGATCACAGAATGGTCCCTGCACAGGAGGAGGCCTTTCATGTCTGCACTGTCTCTCAGAAGGTTGTCATTCTTAACGCAATAAATTTCTGTTTTCTATAACAGCAAACCTACGTATTTAACCAAACTTGTCCCGTCTAATTATTTGAAAAAGATCCCACATGATCATGTCTCACAATGTTAAATTATAAAAATTACTTACAGGCATACCACGGGCCCCAGCAGGACCAGAAGGACCCATTGGACCTTGAGCACCCTATACCAAAGAAAAATAACATTGTTAACTCAGTAATATGACACTAACAGGATGAATGGTCTATTCACAGATCGCCACTGAGCAGAATCACTTTACATTAGACCCTTAGGTAAAAATGTAGGAAACTAAACGTAAAGAATTTAACAATTGAATATCAAAGAAATCTGGCTCGTGTGGCTGGTGTTTTATCATTTTCCAGCTCTTGCAAATTAAACAATACCGATGTTCCAAAGATACTTACAGGTTCGCCTCTATTCCCTTGCTTGCCAGTCGGGCCAACAGGACCTGGAGCGCCTGGAGCACCAGGAGCGCCAGGGGCACCAACAAGTCCAGTTTGACCTCGGTCACCCTGTTAGGAAGAGAAAGCCATGGTCAGTAAATCACTGATCTCCGGAGGACTGCAATCTTTTTCCACAGATTAATTCGCTTTCACGACTTCAGGTTTATCAGACCATGAAATGCTTTGCTAGAATGAATGGTTGAAGTAGAGACCCCTTTACAAGAAGAAGGATGCACAGGGAAAGGCAACTGGGAGAAGATGGGGCAGTGAAATTAGTTTTGGGATTGCTTTGGCAAATCCAAAGCCAGCAGTGAAACAGCAAGCCAGTATGGGAGAAGTTGAAGGTTTAGCGGTAAGGTCGCTGGACTAGTTATCCAGAAGCCCAGGCTAAAAGTCTGGAGTCATGGGTTCAAATCCCTTCCAAGGCAGCCGGCAGAATTTAAATTCAATCAATAAATCCAAACTATAAAGCCAGTCTTGAATGGTTATCTGGGGTAGGTGGGAACGTGGGTTGAAGTTACCAGATCGGCCACGCTCTTCGTGAGTGGCAGAGTAGGCATGACTTGCCCCACTCTTAATTTGTATGTTCATAGGCTTTCTTCAATGCTACAAACTTTTAACAGGATAAGACACAAAAAGATTCAATACTAAATATGCTAAAATATGAAAAGGTCCCTTAAAGTCATGCAAACATTGACCATAGCAGAACGCAAATATACATACTGAATAGTTCTTTGGAATTCCCTACCCCAGAGGGTTGTGGAGGGTCAGTCGTTGAGTATGTTGAAGACAAGGACTGACAGATTTCTATATATTACAAGGGATATGGGATTAGTGCGGGAGTGGTTTCAATGGGATGTGTGGTCTAGTCCTATGTTCTGAATGGTTTTTGATCTTGATTCCAAAAGGGTAGAATTTTCCGACTGCGCTCGCCCCAAAACTGGAAAATCCCGCCTGAGGTCAACAGACCTTTCCATGGTCTGTGTCCCGCCCGCTACGATTCCCGTGGCAGGTGGGACGGGAAGATTCCCCAGCATTTCTTTCAGCCGAAGGTACAATCAGTGACATTAGTGATGTCTCCAGACACAGTTTAACCCCAATACCTTCCCCTGTCCATTTACAAACAACTGTGGTTTGGGGAGACAGGGTATGAAAAATTTGACCTGATGTTTGGAATAAATGGAGTCCCTTTCTCTGTCTGGCACTGGTAATAATTGAGAACGTTTCCAACAATCCAGCTGGCATTGGTAACATAAGGTCATAAGATCTATATATCAGAGCAGAATTAGGCCGTTTGGCCCACTGAGTCTGCTCCGCCAAAGCTGATAAGTTTCTCAACCCCATTCTCCTGCTTTTTCCTCCATAACCTCTGATCCCCTTACCAATCTAGAATCCATCTGTTTGTGTCTCAAATACACTCAGTGACCTAGCCTCTTCTGTGGCAATGAGTTCCACAGATTCACCACCCTCTGGCTGAAGAAATTCCTCCTCATCTCTGTTCTAAAGGGTCATTCCTTTATTCTGAAACTGTGCCCTTGGATCCTAGTCTCTCCCACTAATGGAAACATCTCCATGTCCACTCTATCCAGGCCTTTCATTATTCTGTAAGTTTCAATGAGATCCACCCCCAACCTCCATTCTTCTAAACGCCATCACGTATGACCATCCTTCTCAGGTCTAGGTGATATCTGGGAAAAATCTCTCACTGGAACAGGTTGAAACTGGGCAGAAACTCACCCCCCTCTGTCTGGCAAGGTACATTGCCCTCTCTGCCTGACATTTTTTGAGGTACAAGAAGACTCTCTTTTGGACAATATTGCCACATGGATTTCCATTTATATCAATGCAGTATCGGCTCTGTTGGATGAATGGAAACCCTCCTAACCTGGCCACTACCTGAGCACAATTAGTTTCTCTGTGTGTGCCACCACAAACCTCTTGGTATGTCATTGGCATTACACAGGTACACTTACAAAAGTGAACTCAACACATATTATCACAATTCAACTCAAATCAACTAAAAACGTAAAAGAAATAATGTAAAAGAAACATTTCTTTCTTTTAAATGAAATTTAACATTCTGAATCTGAGGCAGCACTGCTGCCTCACAGCGCCAGGGACCCGGGTTCGATTCCCGGCTTGGGTCACTGCCTGTGCATAGTCTGCACATTCTCCCCACGTCTGCGTGGGTTTCCTCCAGGTGCTCCGGTTTCTTCCCACAGTCCAAAAGGTTAGGGTGCATTGGCCGTGCTAAATTCTCCCTCCGTGTACCCGAACAGGAATGTGGCGGCTAGGGGGATTTTCACAGTAACTTCATTGCAGTGTTAATGTAAGCCTACTTGTGACACTAATAAATAAACTTTAAACGTTTAATTTTGACAAAGCTAATCAAATTTCAGTAAGCAAAGGAATAAACCGTTTACTTAGCTGTTACAGTCAATTTATTATAAGCTTTAATTGACCACCTAACTTGATTTGGGCCGAGCTAATGATCTGTTTGGATGCCTAAACATGAGGGACTAGGCCGTGCAATGGGTTAGTTTTGCCCTAGGCCCTTGGTTCAAATCTAGCTCAGGCTAAAGAGTTCAAAGTCTTCATTTTCTGAAGACTGATTAGCGTGCTTGTGTCACATGGGTCCAGGTCGTTTGACAGAATGATGATTTGGAAATTGCAACATAGGAAATGGCCATTTGGCCCACCCCAGTCTGTGATGATGCTTAACCTCCTCGATCGCTCGTCCAAATTCCACGGGGAAGGATTTTTTTTTTAAACCCTCACTGCGGCGTGCTTCATGACAGTGGGAGGCGACGCGCCGTTCGCTGGCGGCGCGGGATTTTACGGTCCCACTATTGCCAATGGGGTTTCCCCATGGAACGCACCCCTTGCTGCCGGGAAATCTGTGGCTGGGGGTGCGCCATTGGTAAGATCCTGCCGGCGTGAACAGCGGCAAGATTTCGGCGCATATGACTGCCCCATTCCCACATCCCTGTACTCCTTTTCATTTCAGCCACCTATTCTTAAACGTTGACATAGTGACTGAAGGTGAGACTAACAGTGGTGACTGAAACAGAGACTAGTGCAAGTTCAGTCCCCACCAAATATGGGTTCACAGTTCAAAGGCCTCAACTTTTATATTCAAGAGGTGGCTGGATATAACACTTGGGGCAAATGGATTATGGGGAGACAGCAGGATTAGGCTATTGAGTTGGATGATCAGCCATGATTGTAATGAATGGCAGGGCAGGCACAAAGGGCCAAATGGCCTCCTCCTGCTCCTATGTTTCTAAAGTGCTCCCAGTTAGTCTAATCTCACTCAGACAGCTCTATGGGTTGGAGGTATTCTGATATTGGGACACAGGCAGCTTGCTGGAGTAGAAGGAGCTCTGTGATACTCACTGCAATGGACTGTAAACAGCATTGCATTTGAGCCTTTGAATTTATCTATGACTAATTTCAAACCTGTTGTGACAAGAAAAGCTCACCAATTGTCTTTCATGTTAATGCATAACTGACTTATCTCACCTTCATGCCAGCTGCACCATCGCGACCTGGAGGACCGTCAGCGCCAGGGTTGCCCTGTAAGGAAAAATAAGGCAGGTCAGATGGGCAAGAGAAACACAAGACAAAATAACACAGTTACCAAATCACAATAGGGGTGGTACAGTGGTTAGCACTGCCGTCTCACAGCGCCAGGGACCCAGGTTCAATTCCAGCCTCGGGTCACTGTCAGTGCGCAGACAGCACGTTCTCCCCGTGTCTGCGTGGGTTTCCTCCGGGCGCTCCGGTTTCCTCCTACAGTCTGAAAGATGTGCAAGTTAGGTGGATTGGCCATGTTAAATTGCCCTTAGTGTCCAAATAAATGCAGGTTAGGTGGATTGGCCATGTTAAATTGCCCCTTAGTGTCCAACGATGTGCAAGTTAGGTGGATTGGCCATGCTAAATTGTCCCTTAGTGTCCAAAGATGTGTGGGTTAGGGTGATTAGCCATGTTAAATTGCCCCTTAGTGTCCAACGATGTGCAAGTTAGGTGGATTGGCCATGCTAAATTGTCTCTTAGTGTCCAAAGGTGTGCAGGTTAGGGTGATTAGCCATGCTAAATTGTCCCTTAGTGTCCTGGGATGCGTAGGTTAGAAGGATTAGCGGGATAAATATGTGGGGTTGCGAGAATAGGGCCTGGTGGAATTGCTGTCGGTGCAGACTTGATGGGCCGAATGGCCTCTTTCTGCATTTTAGGGATTCTACGAATTCGATTATAAAACAAAACATTGACATACCTCACGTCCAGGTTCACCAGAAGGACCAGTAAGACCAGGTGGACCAACTGGGCCAGGGGGACCTCGGTCTCCAGCAGAACCAGGAGCTCCTTGTTTGCCAGGTTCACCCTAGAAGGAAAAGCAAATCGCGGCGGTTACATATCAGAATGTCTTTCCATCAAATTTTCAAATATCTTAAGATTGGAAATGACTGTTGGCATCAGTGTTACATCCCTGTTCCGAGCGTTGGCCACTTAAGGAGTGCGACAGCGCTGAGTCCATCTCTCTTGCTGGGGTGAATTGGCTGATCAGTGTTACAGCTCTGAGTCGTGTCTTAAACCTGCTTAAAACCTGCACAGTTGCTCCTTAAATTCTAGTTGCGCCATTATTTTTTTCCCCACACACACACTGCTGTGTTCCCACCCTTGTTTCACTTTGTGGATCTGCTACAGATGAGAGTTACACAACTGCAGTTGTTTCCAGAGAGCACAGATGTTGGAATCAATGCGTTCGACTGGCTCAGGAGCGACAGTCCGAGATGGAAGGCTGTCCAGAATGACAGCAGCACTGCACTGGTAGACAACACATGACCTGTGAATGGTTCAGCAGTGTGGGTGTGGGAGCCTGAGAGTAAATTCAAAGCCTTTAAGACAGCAAAGCTGTCTCCTCAATGACAACATAATGACCAAGGTGAACAAAGTCTTTGGGTGGAATTTTTCATCTGCGCTTGCCCCAAAACCAGAAAATCCCTACCAAGATCAATAGACCTTTCCATGGTCCTCCACCCCCCTCCCTCAACCTGCTACGATTCCCGTGGTAGGCGGGATGGCAAATGCCCCCTCCTCCCACTTTGACTTTTGTGTGTTCTAGTGCCCCCGATTGAGGACTAGGCCAATTTGCTGACCACTGACATATCACAGAGGTGTATTGTTCAGTGTTACATCATTACACGCATTATCCATTCCATCATCTAGTGGCAAATCAGTGGAATTCTACCGGGTTTCTCAGAGCCCCGGGATTACCGATGGTACCATTTGTGCCCCAGTAGACATTGCTGTGAACAGAAAGGGATTTTATTCTATCATCGTACAGCTGGTGTGCATCTCCTGCAGCACAGAGTGATGCAATGGAATCCTCTTGACTTTAAGTCTGTGTCGTCTTTACCTGAAGGGGAAGGGCTGGAAGGATGGGAGACTGAAACATTCTCAGCAAGCGAGATTCGTGAGATCCAGCAGAGCTACGAGTACAGTGAGGGGCCTTATTACAGCCAAGTAATTCTGGAGCATCCAGTATTTCAGCTATCATAGACTAATCAGGTGACATCTTCCAATACAGCCCTTCCAATCAACTAACTTTGCCCTGTCAGCTTGCTTCAATTAATTATGGGTTTAAACATCACTCCAAGATTTGAGCACATGGCCTAGATTGAGACTCTAAAGTGCTCCTGAAGGAGTGTGGTACTCGAGTGAATGCAAAAGACTCGAGGCTCTATTCAAAGAAGGGAATTACCTTACTGTCCTTCCATTATCTCTTGCATCAACCAACACCACCAAAAGCACATTAACTGGTCACTCATTTCTTTTGCCACTTGTGCGATCTTGCTGTGCGCAAAATTGCCAGCCACACTGACCGAGATAACAACACCGTCTACACTTTGGAAACGAATTATCGGGAATGAAAGAGGAGCACTTCAATACATGTCGTCTCTCTTTTTCCTTTCAGTTTGCGAGGAAGAATGGATATAATGGAAGCTCCTTGAACAAGGAAGCAGAAGGAAATGCTGGTACGCTTGCAATGGCCTAGTGGTATTATCGCTATTAATCAGCTAATGTTCTGGGGGACCCGGGTTCGAATCCCGCCACGGATATATCAGCTGCTGTTGCACTTTCCTCTGCATCCTCAACTATGAGATACTCCCATCTGAATCCAGGATCCTGTGATATTCGAACCAAAGACAAATAAGCAACAATCACAACTTATATTTGCATTGCGCCTTTAATACAACAAATTGTCTCAAGGTGTTTCACGTGAGTTTTGGCAAAACAAAACCGTGACACTGACGCGGCAAAAGAAAGAGACAGGACGGCGGACAAATCCAACGCTTTTATTATGTGTTGGGTGAGTTGTGTCAATGCTTGCACCTTGTACCTGTGGAGTGCACGTCTCCTCTTCAACGCCTCCCTTGGAAGGAATAAGCAAGTTATTGGGCTGCTGGATTGCATTGCCAGGTCGTCCGAGTTGTAGTGGCAGGAGATTTCCATGTTGTAAGGACTCTGGTACCTTTGCACATGTGTCCGTCATGCCTATGGAAGCCACCTGTTCCTGTCTATTTCCTGGCATGTCCACTGCCACTCATGTTAGGATGCTGGATGATCTGGGTCATCATCAGAGCCAACTACTCTTTAAACTCCTGCCTACCACTGGACAGTCCCTCGACATGTCCACTGATTGTGGGAACAGGACTCTGGGCATCGACAAGGTTTGTGAATCCTTGCCTGTATCCAATCTCCAAGTCTGCTGAAGCTGACAAACAAAAGAGCTTCTTTAAGACTTGAATCCAAGGTTTCGATAGCAGAAGTGTGAACATGCATGAGAGATGCCCCCACTGTGCCTATCACTTGCAAATTCCACTTGAGGTGCGACAAGAGCTGCCATATTCACAATGGACAACTACAGTGCACGCAACCATATATCCATGACTGCACAGATCTAGGCAGTGTCTTCCCCCACAGTCCTTTCACATTCTTGGCAGTGAGTGTTCCATGGACACAAGCTGCACAGACTGCTCAGACAACAATGTCTGACTGGAAGCAGGTCTTATGAGGTCAAAATCCCTAGCTGTTGCAGCGGGGTCAGTAACCATGCTGGACCTTTGGTCGGCAAATGCTTAAGTCTGCCAAAAGCTTTTTCTCCTCCTCTCACCAGAGAGTTGCAACTTACCCCCGGGACCCCTGCTGAACCTCACCATCTACATCCAGTGAGTTGTGTAACTGGCCTTGACAGAGAGTGCTGGTGATACAGAGTGCTGAGAGTTGTGGCCTTTTGCGCAGTCGGGAGCTGCACTCTGTTGCGCCATTTCTGTGGAAAGAGAAGATATTGTGTCATTCCACGGGCTTGCCACGCACTGTCACTTACACTGAACATGACCTGAGTGATAAGTCATTCAACGGGATAACATTGTATAACATTAACGGTACTAGCCATGAACTCATTGGAGGCTTCCAGCTTTGTCCTTTCCCCCATTCCCTCTATACTGTCCCCACGTAATATATCCAAAGTGGTGTTCTTGAATAGGGTAGGGGGCTTCTATGGGCTGGTCCTGTGCAGCATGGTCCTCGCTGATTGAAGGCCATCTTGTCCTGCAAGTAGAAGAACAGTATTGATACATTGAATGTACACAGAGCACTGACAATGTCATGTAATTGTACAGTTTCTGTGACATATTTTGATTAACCGGGTCTCACCCTGCTAGGTTCACGTCTAAACAGTCATGGTTTAAGTCCCCTTTTGGAATTGTTGCAGTACACACAAATTTGCATAAGCACTTATATCTTATCCGTAAATATTCCAATTGATTCCAACCATCCATTGCTCTTGCATCTCATGGCAGTGCTGCACTGGCTAACCTCTGCATACCAGTTTGCATCGAGAAGCAGGAGAGGATATGAGAAGTTTGCCAGGGTTGACTCTCTTGCATGTCCACTTATGGCAGGTGCATATTAATATTGTTGACTTACCTTAGCCGATTTCTTGCGATCTGCCTTCTTCCTCCTGACATCTTGCTCTGGAAGCAGCATTTACGTGCTCCGCGAGTTCTTTCCATACCTGCTGTTTCAGGCGTTGGAGGAGGAGACCCCTCCGTGCAGGCATTTGTTCACTCACTCCATTTATTAAAAGCCTTTAGCGCCTGGTTGGCCAAAATGGGACTTCCAGGTCAACTCCATTGTCCGAGGGGAAACTGCTGTGGAGATAGCGGCACTGGGCTGACACGCGCAATTTCAATGCTTTAAGTGGCTGCTTAGCGCTCAACCTACACCACCGAAAAACAGATTAATTGATCATTCATCTCGTTTGCCGTTTGCAAAATGGCTGCCATGTGACAGCAACAGTCAGACCGTTTTATTGCTTCTTAAGCGCTTTGAGCTGCTGAGACACACGATACAAACCTCTTTACAATGCGCCAGCAATCGCTGACGCTCTACTTCCGACAGATGCTGCATTTTTGCGATCATTATAGCGCATGCCATCTTGCAGTGGAAAGAAATTCAGCAAACTTGTATTTTGCAACCCTTACGAACCTTATGCAATGCTCAGTTAAACCTTAATTCGTGCAAAAACTTTGCTAGCCTGTCATTAAAGACAAATAATGATAGTCCCTGACCAATGTCTGCTGGATGATGGTGTGGCAAACCTAGTTCTATGAAACATTCACCACGCATTCTATTCAAATATACTTTACATTTACATGCACATCATAAACAACAGGCAGTTTGCAGAGTTTGGGCCTTGATTGTTACCGAGTTAAGCCACCAAAACCGTGGCCCAGTAACCACCAGGGCCCAGTACTCAACATGATCCAGTACATAACAGCATCAGTATTCGGTGTGACACAGTGCCCACTTGGAGCCCAAGACTCAACATGCTCAATACTCAAGTGTGATCCAGTCTGCACTGATAAGACATAGACAGTGTGACCAATCACAGGCTGGGATCCACTACACAATGTGAACCAGTAAGCAGGGCATAATGGAATGTACTAGAGACTTGACCTTATATGGTATACTATACAGAGCTGGTTTCTATATTGTATATTCTATAGGGTTAATATCTATACTGTACATTCTATAGGATTAATATCCACACCATACATTCTATACTGTACATTCTATAGGGTTAATGACTATACTCTACATTCTATAGGGCTGGTCTCTGTACAGTACATTCTGTAGGGTTGGTCTTGATACTGTACATTCTATAGGGTTAATCTCCATACTACATATTCTATATGGCTGGTCTCAAAACAGTATGTTCTATAGGGTTAATCTCCATACTATATATTCTATAGGGCTGGTCTCTGTACTGTACATATAGGATTGGTCTCAATACAGTACATTCTGCAGAGTTAATCTGTAATTCTCAATTTATATGGCACAGTGGGTTAGTACTGCTGCCTCACAGCGCCAGGGACCTGGGTTCGATTCCCGGCTTGGGTCACTGTCTGTGTGGAGTTTGCATGTTCTCCCCATGTCTGCGTGGGTTTCCTCCCACAGTGCTGGTTAGGGGGATTGGCCGTGCTAAATTCTCCCTCAGCGCGTACCCGAACAGGAGTGTGGCGACTCGGGGATTTTCACAGTAACTTCATTGCAGTATATTGGGACTTAAGCCCAATAAACCTATAAGCTTGTAAGCTATTGGGACACTAATAAATGAACTTTAAAATATTTTAAATGACTGGTCTCTGTACTGTTTACAACTCGTCTCTGTACTGTACACACTAAAGAGCTAGTCTGTCTCCAGAAGATATTACTGAGCTAGTCTTTGTAATATATTCATCATCAGATTTGTCAGGATACTCTAGGAATGAGGTTAGGATCTCTGCAGGGCTGGTTTCGATATTGTAATTACGGTGTATTGTGTCTTTACTGTAGATGTATATGTACAGACTGGAGAATATTATAGTATAAGACAGCTCATTCTACTGTATATATTGCAGACCTTTTTACTGCACTGTATATGTTACAAGCTACTTCCCTGTACCCTAAATATTACAGGATGCATGCATATTATATATGATAGAACTAAGGGGAGGTGACGGCCCAGTGGTATTATCCCTAGACTATCAATCCAGAAACTCAACCAATGTACTGGGGGACCCAGATTCGAATCCCGCCACGACAGATGGTGGAATTTGAATTCAATAAAAAATATCTGGAATTAAGAATCCACTGATGACCATTGTTGGAAAAACCCATCTGGTTCACTACTGTCCTTTAGGGAAGGAAATCTGCTGTCCTGACTCGTTCTGGCCTACATGTGATTCACAACAATGTGGTTAACTCTCAACTACCATTTGGACAAGGGCATGGGCAATAAGTGCTGGCTAGCCAGCAACACCCATGTCCAATGAATAAATAAAGGATATCAACACTGTATTTATTACAGGACTGCTCTATGTATTTGATTAGATTATAAGTTTCAATATTACTCTGTGAATGTCCATTGTTATTTTGACAATGAATTAGGCTTTGCTGACACCTATTAATACTACCTCAGCTCAGTTACGCTCTGGATCTAATGAGTATGGGCATTGTTGAGTCTGATCAGCGTTATCCTTACTGAGAGTAAAACGTGACCCACTGCTGAGTGAAGAATTCCTCTCAGTAAGGTGGTGTTAGGAATAATTATACTTAAAGTGAAGGAGTCAGTTTCATGTAATATCATGCTATACTTACAGAAGGACCAGGGAGACCAGGGAAACCTCTTTCTCCGCGCTGACCAGGCAGACCTACAATACCACGCTGACCAGCCAAACCTTGTGGACCTGAAGGACCATCTGGACCCTACCAGAGAATGAGAAACAACAGCACTTATTTGCATGAACTTGACACAGTAAAGCAACAGAAAGCATCAAAACAAAATGAACCAACAAAATATATCTTAACTCAAACTGTAACTGCAACAAGCACTAGCTAATTCTCAATTTATGTGGCATGGTGGTTAGCACTGCTACCTCACAGTGCCAGGGACTCGGGTTCAATTCCCGGCTTGGGTCACTGTCCGTTTGGAGTTTGCACATTCTCCCCGTGTCTGTGTGGGTTTCTTCCGGGTGCTCCGGTTTCCTCCCACAGTCTGAAAGACGTGCTGGTTAAGTGCATTGACTAAATTCTCCCTCAGTGTAACCTG
Source organism: Carcharhinus amblyrhynchos (assembly GCF_965287045.1). Lineage (NCBI taxonomy): Eukaryota > Metazoa > Chordata > Chondrichthyes > Carcharhiniformes > Carcharhinidae > Carcharhinus > Carcharhinus amblyrhynchos. The sequence continues at coordinate 7,495,455 of NC_137359.1, read as the reverse complement.
AACACTCAATAGTAAGAGCATGGAATGCCCTGCCTGCAACAGTAGTGGACTCGCCAACATTAAAGGCATTTAAATGGTCATTGGATGAACATATGGATGATATTGGAATAGTGTAGGTTAGATGGGCTTTAGATTGGTTTCACAGGTCGGTGCAACATCGAGGGCTGAAGGGCCTGTACTGCGCTGTAATGTTCTTTGTTCTATGAACAGGCGCCTGATCTTGTCTGATTTTCTTTGCTCTCAGGCTCATCCAGACTCGAAACATCAGCTTGATTCTCTCTCCGCAGATGCTGTCAGACCTGCTGAGATTTTCCAGCATTTTCTGTTTTTGCTTCAGATTCCAGCACCCACGGCATTCTGCCTTTATATTAGAATATGGGCAGATCCGCAGTTATCTCCCTCCTTCCATTATCAGCCAGGGGTAAGAGTTTGTTCCCTCAACTGGAACAAGATTTCCACTGTGTATTACAATGATTTACTTCCACTTTCTGAAAAGGATCACCGGAGAGTGGCAACTTGGGGATTTTCATAGTAACTTCACTGAGGTGCTATTGTAAAACTTTGTGAACATGAATAAGTGAACTTCATTCTATACTTACAGGGGGACCATCTTCACCCGGTTCACCTTTCTCCCCAGGAGCACCAGCTGGCCCTTGAAGTCCGGGGTCACCAGCACGTCCAGCTTGACCAGGATCACCACGTAGACCTTTAGGACCATCTTTACCTGGAGCACCAGGAGGACCCACTGGGCCTGGGTTACCCTGTAGGAAGCAAAGTAGCCATTAACACATCGAAATGAGGAAATCTGTCGAGTGTACTTGTAGGGATGGATAAAAGGAATCGCAAGTGGGTCTTTAATTAAATCTAAAATGATACAAAGTGCCTTTTAATACTGGGCTGACAATTGCATCGCTACATGTGCACTAGCAAAATGAGGTCCTTTGGGCCAATTAATTTAGTATTCGTTTGCTTTCTGGATTTATATTGCACTGACAATGAGACCTCCATATCCATGTTCCAATTAATATCCCTCACCCTTCCAACTCTCCTCCTCTGTCATTGACTTTAGGAAGCGTGGAGGACATCTCTCTACGTCAATGGGAACAAAGTGGAAATGGTCGAGAGCTTCAAGCTTTTAGGTGTCCAGATCACTAACAACCTGTCCTGGTCCCCCCATGCCGACACCATAGTTAAGAAAGCCCCACCAACGCCTCTACTTTCTCAGAAGACTAAGGAAATTTGGCACGTCAGCTACAACTCTCACCAACTTTTACAGATGCACCATAGAAAGCATTCTTTCTGGTTGTATCACAGCTTGGTATGGGCTCCTGCTCTTGCCAAGACCGCAAGAAAGCCCAATCTACCATATTCTGCCAATTGCAGCTCAGTTTCACAGGACATTGCAAATTTAAAGCATAGTCAGCCAGATTATGACACTCTGCTCATTCCCATCGCACACACAGGCATTTCCATTTCTCATGCTGAGTGTTGGCAGTGAGTCAATGGTATCAAAGTCAAGCCTGGTGCAGTCATCACCTGATGCACTCGCATTCATTTTCCAGCAGAGGGCACTGGACTGTGATCAGGCAGAGGAACCCAGGTTGACATTCCCCCCTCCGCCCCCTTAACAATATAACTCTGAACATGACTTACATTAGGACCAGGTGGACCAACCCTACCAGCAGCACCAGGGAATCCAGTTGCACCCTAAAACAGAGAAAACAAAATTGAATATCAGACCATAAGATGCAAGTAGGCTATTCGGCCTATCGGGTCTCTTCCGCCACTCATGACTGACCCGATCTGATAATCCCTCAATCCCTTACCGTTAAGCCCTGAACATACTTAATGACCCATCCTCTACAGCTCTTTGCGGGACAGAATTCCACACATTCACTACCTGCAGAGAGAAGCACCCTCTGTTTAAGCGGATGATGCCTTACTCTGAGATTATGTCCTCTGGTCTGAGATTTTCCTATAAGTGGGATTGTTCCTTCATACGGGACAGCCTAAGGCCACAGGGCATCAGCTCAAGGTGGCTGGCTAAGCCCCCTGGGAACCCTATTTGTCTCAATAAGGTCACCTTTCACATGGGGTGTGGGGGGGGGGTGGGAAGACAGTCAGTGATAGGGGAGAGTGTACATGGGAGTGTGGGAGGGGGAATGGGGGGGGTAGAGAGTCAGTGATAGGGGAGAGTGTACATGGGAGTGTGGGAGGGGGAATGGGGGGGGGGTGGAGAGAGTCAGTGATAGGGGAGAGTGTACATGGGAGTGTGGGAGGAGGGATTGGGGGGGGTGGAGAGTCAGTGATAGGGGAGAGTGTACATGGGAGTGTGGGAGGAGGGATTGGGGGGGGTGGAGAGTCAGTGATAGGGGAGAGTGTACATGGGAGTGTGGGAGGGGGAATGGGGGGGGTAGAGAGTCAGTGATAGGGGAGAGTGTACATGGGAGTGTGGGAGGAGGGATTGGGGGGGGGGGAAGAGTCAGTGATAGGGGAGAGTGTACATGGGAGTGTGGGAGGAGGGAATGGGTGGGGAGAGTCAGTGATAGGGGAGAATGTACATGGGAGTGTGGGGGGTGAATGGGGGGGGGGTAGAGTCAGTGATAGGGGACAATGTACATGGGAGTGTGGGGGGGGGTAGAGTCAGTGATAGGGGAGAGAGTGTACATGGGGGGTGAGGGAGGAGGGAATGGGGGGGTAGAGTCAGTAATAGGGGAAAAGTGTACAGGGGGGTGTGGGAGGGAGAATGGGGGGGTAGAGTCAGTGATAGGGGAGAGTGTACAGGGGGGTGTGGGGGGGGAAATGGGGGGTGTGGGAGGGGGAATGGGGGGGTAGAGTCAGTAATAGGGCAAGAGTGTAGAGGGGGGTGTGGGAGGGAGAATGGGGGGGTAGAGTCAGTGATAGGGGAGAGTGTACAGGGGGGTGTGGGGGGGGGGAATGGGGGGTGTGGGGGGGGGGAATGGGGGGTGTGGGAGGGGGAATGGGGGGGTAGAGTCAGTAATAGGGCAAGAGTGTAGAGGGGGGTGTGGGAGGGAGAATGGAGGGGTAGAGTCAGTAATAGGGGAAGAGTGTACAGAGGGGTGTGGGGGGCGAATGGGGGGGTAGAGTCAGTGATAAGGGAGGGTGTACAGGGGGGTGTGGGAGGGGAGAGTCAGTAATAGGGGAGACTATTGGAAGCAAATGAAGGCTAGATTCAATGATTAAGTCAGGAAGTCAATGACACTGTACTTTCTCCATGTTATCTATGATGGCCAGTTCTGCTCAATGTGCAGGATATGGTGTACACTACACTGGGTTTTTAACATCAGCTGAATGTTACTGAATAGGGTCACAAACAAACAGAGTGTTTTCTGCCGTTTCATACAACCTGGTGAAATAAATGGCTATCAAAGGAGAGAGGCATCATTTTGACCGAATGTGGTGAAGTTCAAGTAGAATAGAATTGCTGCATTGAACTGCAGTGAGACAAGCCCCACAGATCTGCTGCAGCATTTTCCACTTATAGAAGTCATGCAGCTACTCAGGAAATTGCTCTATTCAATCGGTGGAAACCACCAAATGACTACATTTAAGAGATCGGACAAATAATAAATAGCTGAAGATTTTTGTAAGTTTAAGAGCCAGTTGCTTGCTTCTGATTATCAGCAGTTTGCAACTGTTTCCAACTTGGAACTGGTCACCTGAGCTCATGTTCCCAATAGCTTCTTGCTTCCAACTTCCAACCTTCAGCTCCTGGCGTTCAGCCCTTTCCAGCTGCTTATCCCCAACTTCCAGTCCTTAGTTCCTGCCTTCTCCCAATAACTGCTGGATACTAATGTTTGGCTGTCAGCCCTTGGCTTCAGGCTGTGAAATCCACACTGCGGACTCTGGGCTGCCGTCTCTCCTGGCTTTAAGTTGTGGATCTCCAGATTTTGCTCCCAGCAGTTTCTAGCAACCTCCCATTGGAAGTTCCCAGATTCCAACTGGTCTCTCCCTCCCATGGCAAATGTCAACTTCCAGCTGAAGCCAATACCATTGACTGACCAGTCTCTGACTGCCACTTGCTGACTCCTGGATCCCATCTCCAGGATCTAACTAACCCAACTCCTAATAAACAGAGATCTTCAGATCAACCAGTTCAGTCTGGGTGAAAAAACATTTGAATATCAAATAACCTATTCACAAATTCAGGATCGGACAAGTTACATTTAAACTGTTGTCTGAATGTCTACACTAAATGGAGGACTTGAATTCTAGTGAATTCTCGAGCAACACTCTGAGAGCATGATAGTTTTCAAGCCATAGAACCCCTACAGTGCAAAAAGAGGCCATTCAGTCCATCTCTGCCTCCCCATTTATGGCAATGGCCAAATGGTATGATCGCCAGACTATTCATCCAGAAACTCATCTAATGTTCTGGGGACCTGGGTTCGATTCCCACAACGGCAGAAGGTGGAATTTGAATTCAATAAAAAGACATATCTGGAATTAAGAATCTACTGATGACCATGAAACCATTGTCAGAAAACCCCATCTTGTTCACTAATGTCCTTTAGGGAAGGAAATCTGCTGTCTTTACCTGGTCTGGCCTACATGTCATTCCAGACCCAAAGCAATGTGTTTGACTCAACTGCTCTCTGAAATGGTCTAGCAAGCCACTCAGTTCAAGGGCAACTAGGGATGGGCAATAAATGCTGGTCCAGTCAGCAAGGCCCATGTCCCATGAACGAATAAAAAAAAATTGAGTCTACAATGATTCTCCAGAAGAGCTCTCCAGGCACTCCCCTCCACCCCATCCCATAACCCTGCACATTTAGCATGGTCAATCCACCTAACCCACACATCTTTGGACACTAAGGGGCGATTTACCATGGCCAATCCACCTAACCCACACGTCTTTGGACACTAAGGGGCAATTTAGCATGGCCAATCCATCTAACCCACACATCTTTGGAGTGTGAGAGCAAACTGGAGCACCCAGAGGAAACCCATGCAGATACGGGGAGAACACGCAGACTCCACACAGACAGGCCGGACTCGAACCCGGGTCTCTAGTGCTGTGAGGCAGCATCAGGGGCAACATTTATCCATTTGGAATTTTGCTTTAAAGTTTGAACGGAATGAAATCATACTTACAGGGGGGCCCTGGGCACCACGAGCACCTTTAGGTCCAGTAACACCTGTTGGACCCTGAAAGAAGGAAAGGGAAAAAGATTTTACTGTGAATTCAGAGTGAAATCTACTGGTTGAACAGAACTATTTTGAATATATTTTGTTCTCACCTGTGGACCGGGAGCACCTGATGGACCCTGTGGACCAGGGGCGCCCGCATCACCTTTCTGCCCAGCCTCACCAGGCTCTCCCTTGGGACCTGCCTGACCATCTGAACCCTATAAGAAAAAAAGGGCAACAACATAGAGGTCAATGTGGGGATCCTGTAAATGGGGAAACGGTGACTTCAGCTGACTTCCCTTAACCAGAGACAATGAACAAGAGGTTAGGATAAGATTTTGCCTTCATCGGCTAAGGCAGCCTACAAAGATGGAGAACTGGCCTATCATTAGCCGAGGATTCCAGAGGGAGATTTGGCCTTCATAAGCCAGGGGGGTTAGATGCCAAGACAGAGATTCCAGAGAGAGACACAGAAATCAGAAAATGCTGGAAAATCTCAGCCACTCCAACAGTATTCATGGAGGGAGCATTTCTGGATGAAGAACTCTTGACAAAGAGTCATCCAGATGCGAAATGTTGGCTCTATCCTCCCTCCGCAGATGCTGTCAGACCGGCTGAGATTTTCCAGCACCCTCAGTATTTTACTGTTATTCTTGAGAGAGATTTGGTTTCCATCAGCTGGCATGGCATTTGAGACAGAATTCCATCCCTGATCAGCCAGGGTAGAGATCCCAGGAGGAGATCTGGCCATCAGTTGGGGTAGATCCCTTTCCTTATCAGCCACATAAGGGATCTGGCTTTTAGCCCGGAAGGGGGGATCCTTTTCCTTATTGAGTACATCAGCTGATGGGATGAATGGGGTCAATTCTGCCCAATAAGTGATATTAATGTGACTCTCCCAGTGGGGATATAATGCACTGATTTTTGCACTGAGGAATTGGTGGGTTTTGAGTAAGATTAGCTGACCAGTTGCTGGTCACCCACCTGAGGGGGACAACACCCGTATAATGCACGCAAAGAAATTACTTCCATGTAGAGCAAATCACTGATGGGTCAAATTTGACCAGCTTATGTGCCATCTCAAATTTTCTTATCGTTTCTGAGTCCATACTTACAGGAGGACCAGCAAAGCCAGAGGGACCAGGGGGACCTGTCTCACCACGCTCACCCTGAAACACAAAAAAACACACACACCCGTCACAGCACTGAATAAATTGATCATCATACAGACCCTCCAGTGCAGAAGGAGGCCATTCGCCCCACCGAGCCTGCACCAACCACAATCCTATCCGGGCTCTTTTCTCGTAACCCCACACATTTACCCTGTTAATCCCCCTGACACTAAGGGGCAATTTAGCATGGTCAATGAACCCAGCCTGCACATCTTTTGACACTAAGAGGCAATTTAGCATGGTCAATCCTCCAAACTTGTGTATCTTTGGACACTGAGGGGGCAATTTATCATGGCCCATCCACCTAACCTGCACATCTTTGGACACTAAGGGACAATTTAGCATGGTCAATCCACACAACCTGCACATCTTTGGACACTAAGGGACAATTTAGCATGGTCAATCCACCTAACCTGCACATCTTTTGGACTGTGGGAGGAAACCAGAGCACTCAGAGGAAACCCACGCAGACACGGGGAGAGTGTGCAGATTCTGCACGGACAGTCACCTGAACCTGGGTCTCTGGCGCTGTGAGGCAGCAGTGCTAACCACTGTGCCATCATGCCATTCTCAATGCAAGTTGACCCAATTCAGGTTGATGTAGAGCAAGGAGCATCTGGTTCCCTTGCTGCCAACATAGTTAACCATGAAAATGAGTGGTTTGATCTGTTGTGTGGAATTTTAACCACCGGTACATGACCGAGAGAGCTCTCATCAGTCAAAGAATAGCTGAGATATTACTCGGAATGAGCAGGAACAGATGAAAGAAACTGTTTGCACTTACAGGGGCACCACGAGACCCAGCAGCACCTGTAGGACCACGAGGGCCAGCTTCACCCTAAGGAAGAAACAAAAGAAAAGAGAATCATAGAGTGCAGAAGAGGCCCTTCAGCCCATCGAGCCCGACACAAGCACCTACACTGGTGAGCAGCAGAACTTTGCTTCCTCGTAAACATTTCAGTAAATGACCGGAACTCTACCACCTCCCCCGCCACAGAATCGGAGCGTGCGAGTGTCCCACAATGGAAATCTCCATTGTCCTCGGGTGGGAATTTCCAGGCTCGCCAGAGCGAGGCCGTAAAATCCCACCCAGTCCTTGAAGTGAGAGTCAACAGCCTCTGCCCCAATTCGGCAGTCCTTTGTTAATATATTTACATTTTGACATATTAATAAAGAGCTCTCTGTGCCAAACGCAAACCTCAGCAATGATTTTACCTTCTCTCCGTTGGGACCAGCAGGGCCTGGGGGACCAATTGGACCAGTTAAGCCCTAGAATAGAAGAAGAGAGAACACACACACAGTCAGATTGCTCGAGGTGGACACTGTCACACACGTGCGCTGTCACTGACGATCACATTTATTCCAGAAGCTTCTTCCAGCCAGCCTACTGGCTGAGATCAAACATCAGTTCCAGCCCAAAGTGGGCAGCAATGCCCCATCACATCAGCTTACATCTCATTTGTCTCTCTCGTGAGGGGGACCACGAATTGGATTCAATTCAAACTTGGTTTTCAGAGGAAGGAATGGATTTGGGTTTGCCCACTCCAATGGCTTTGTAAATTTAGGGACGGAATTTAAAAAAGTTACTGCCTGCCAGAGCTAAGAATTGTCTCAGTTTGAGTGTCGCAGACTGTGTAGTGACTTCAAAAAGGCCATTGAGGCCTTTTCATAGAATCCCTCCAGTGTAGAAGGAAGCCATTCAGCCCATTACGTCTGCACTGACCACAAGCGCATCTATCCCCATCACCCCATGCATTTACCCTAGCTAGTCCTCCTGACACTAAGGGGCAATTTAGCATGGCCAATCCACCCAACCTGCACATCTTCGGAGTGGGAGGAAACCCAAGCGCCACGGACCCAGGTTCGATTCCCGGCTTGGGTCGCTGATCATGCAGAGTCAAAACATTCTCTCTGATGTCTGCGTGGGTTTCATCCAGGTACCCTGGCTTCCTCCCGCAGTCCGAAGGATGCGCAGGTTAGGTGGATTGGCCATGCTAAATTACCCCTTAGTGTCAGTGGGGTTAGCAAGGGGATTAGCGGGGTAAATACGTGGGGTTACGGGCATAGGGCTTGGGTGAGATTAATGTTGGTGCAGACTCAATGGGCCGAGTGGCCTCCTTCTGCACTGTAGGGATCCGATGGGTTCTATATAGATTCATATGGTGTCCACAGAACATAGTCACCCATTCAGAGCAGGAACGGTCCAGGTTTTGTCCAGTTATAAGTGGTGTCAGTAACTTTGAATTCTTGCTGTAGGAAGTAAACTTTGTTTAATAAAAATGTATTTGTGAATTAAATTTGATTCAAATGTAAATGGCAAGAGTTTCCCATAGGAAGAGGAAGAGAAACCTTTGGGAAGCAGGGTGTTTGGGAACACAAAAAGAAGTTGGATAACTGAGTTCCACTGTTGCTGCACTAAGTCCTTTCTGAGAACAAAAGGTACATTTTTAATCACTGAAAACAGTGGAATTACGATTCGAACTGCCAGTTTCCAGCTCGGTCAATTCCTGCACACAAAATCATTACGCCTCTGGTAATCAAAGCATTGTTTCATTACAAGCAATGGAATTTAAATGTGTGTGTCTGTGAACGAGATTTAATTGTAGCATAATTATAAACGTGAGGTAGCAATAATTCTTGAATGGGTGTAAATTGAGAGAGGGAGATACTCAGCGAGACCTTTGTGTCCTTGTGCATCAGTCACTGAAAGTAAGCGTGCATGTACAGCGGGCTGCACAAAATGCACAAGGCCTTTTATTCTCTCTGTGGGCTGCCATTAGCAGCCTTTTCCTGGTTTCTGTGGCTATGACTCATCTTTCATTTCCCCCACCCTGCAGTATAAATATCTTCCACTTTCTCTGCCTTTTAGCTTTGACAAAGGGTCATCTGGACTCAAAACATTAGCTCTTTTCTCCCCTGACAGATGCTTCCAGACCTGTTGAGATTTTCCAGCATCTTCTCTTTGGTAAAGAAGGCAAATAGTATGTTGGCCTTCATAGCGAGAGGATTTGAATACAGGGATAGGGATGTTTTACTGCAATTGTACAGGGCGTTGGTGAGGCTACACCTGGAGTATTGTGTGCAGTTTTGGTGGGGTCCTTATCTGAGGAAGGATGTCCTTGTTATAGAGGGAGTACAGCGAGGGTTTACCAGGCTGATTCCTGGGATAGCAGCTCTGTCATATGAGGAGAGACTAAGTGGGTTAGGATTATATTCACTGGAGTTTAGACGACAGAGAGGGGATCTCATAGAAATTTATAAAATTCTAACAGGGTTAGACAGGGTAGATTCAGAAAGAATGTTCCCGATGGTGGGGGAATCCAGAACTAGGGGTCATAGTTTGAGGATAAGGGGTAAACCTTTTAGGACTGAGGTGAGGAGAAATTTCTTCACCCAGAGGGTGGGGAATGTGTGGAATTCACTCCCACAGAAATTAGTTGAGGCCAAAACGTTGTGTGATTTCAAGAAAAAATTAGATATCGCTCTTGGGGCTAAAGGGATCGAGGGGTATGTGGGGGGGGGGGGGGTGGTGGAAGTGGAACTGGGGGGCGGAAATCAGGATATTGAATTTGATGATCAGCCATGATCATAATGAATGGTGGAGCGGGATCGAAGGGCCGAATGGCCTCCTCCTGCTTCTAGTTTCTTTGAGAATCCTGGGATTGGTTACAGAGTAATCATTTTCCCTCTAGGGTGGCAGTCGCTTAGAACACTGGTTGCTTATCTTTTATACGTCATGGCACACCTCTGTACGATAAAAAGATTTTGAGCTACATCTCCTATTTTCTTCCCTGACTTCGTTTTTAAACTTAGCCCCCTGCAACCTCTCGCCTGTTATTTTTTTCAACCACTTGCTGTCTCGCTTGCTTCTCCCAGGGTTTTGGCGCCCTTCCTTGAGTTTTTGCCTTTGTCTTCAGCTCCAAGACTCAGTTGGTCACGCAAATGGGTTTGACCAATGTAACAAATCTACACGTGCGGCTCTTTCCCAGCTGGCACTTGTGCGGGAGGCCGAGATTTGTCGGGTCTTGGAGCTGCCGACCACAGAACTTTAGTTTAATCACGTGAATTTTGAGCCTTTTCTTCGTGGCACACTTGGGCAGGGGGGCGCTTTTAGACACGCTGGGTCTACAAGTTCCTGGCTTGTATAACCAAGCAGAAAATTTATCACAGCTTTTGTTCTTTTTGTTAAAAAAAGGTGCTTTTTTTTAAAACCCCCTCAGATAAGCAGAAATATTCCAGCAGCTCCTCTTCGCAAGGTGACATCTTCTGATCCCGCAGAGGTCAACAGATGTCTGAATGGAGAGGCCCATCTGCTGTGGGAGAACAGGCCAAAGGCAGGCTGGAAAGTCCCACCCGTAGGCTGGGATTTTCTGGCCCTCCTCATGGCAGTGTTTTACAGCAGTTGAGGCAGAATCCTCCAATCCCTGATGAAGTCTACCAGCGTGTCCATACCATACAACCTTACAGTGGAGAAAGAGGCCCTTCGGCCCATCAAGTCTACACCAACCACAATCCCACCCAGGCCCTATCCCCATATCCCTACCTATTATTACCCGCTAATCCCTCTAACCTACACATCTCAGGACACTAAGGGGCAATTTTATCATGGCCAATCAACCTAACCCGCACATCTTTGGACTGTGAGAGGAAACCGGAGCACCCGGAGGAAACCCACGCAGATATGAGGAGAATGTACAAACTCCACACAGTGACCCGAGCTGGGAATCGAACCCAGGACGCTGGGGCTGTGAAGCAGCAGTGCTAAACACTGTGCTACCATGCCGCCCATGGGCTTTGGTTCCCCTGTAATTTATCATTGCTTTAAGAATGATAGATGTGAGCTAAGTAGGTGCAAGTGTGACAAAGACTCTGCACATGTGGCAGCGATGACATGCTCGGTATGTGTAGGTAAGTAGATCGATTCATACATGAATTCTGGGCCAAGTATTATAGAATCATTATGTGAACGTGCGCATCAGCACAATCAGACATTGGGTGGGAAACACAAGTCAAATTCTCGTGTATTCATTGACCAGAATTCTCCGACCTCGCCCGCGGCTGGGATTCTCCAGTCTCTCTGTGGTGAGTGGAGATTTCGCTGAGCGCCAAATTCTCCATTGTTGCTGGCCGCGCCGAGACTGGAGAATCCTGGCCAATATGTGTCTGAGGCTTGTACCAGGCACACCAATCACAGAAAGAAAAGGAACATTTTACTTACTCGACCGCCATCTTTTCCGGGTGCGCCCTCTGGGCCTTTTTCGCCATTGTCACCCTGAGGGACAAATGAGAAGGAGGGGGGATATTAGTACTGTACTTGGAAGAGAATATAATGTTTCTTCAGAAGGAACTCTTCAAATGCAGACAATAAAAATACTTACTCCAACTTATAAATCAAAGAACGGCTTTAATAAAGAAACTTCATTACTCCAAACTTGGGGCCTCGCCCTGGGCCACTTCAAGCTTCACACAATTCCCAACAGGTTCTAATTTATAGTGACTCAGCTGACTTACATCACTCTGTGATTGGGTCAGTTGACCCTTGTTACCACTGGCCACATTACATCCGATACAAAGTTGTCACCAGTTACATTCTAACATATAAGGCAATGGAATGGCAGTTGCATTATTTGCTAAACTCTCTTTAAAAACTGCCGTGAATTTGACTCCACGTATAAAGGTGATGGGAGAATTTAAGAAACTTTACATTACAGGGAAATGCCATTAGATCCAAAAAAGGCTGGGCCTTATACCTTCTTAAGACTTTTATCTATCCAGCCGAATATTTATTTGAATTTGTTGATGTGGTTTACTTCAATGGCCTTATATCACAACTACGTGATCCTCTGAGTGAAAAAGTTCTGTTAACTTTCCGACTTGCTTTTAACTTCTCCATTTTGAAACTTGTGTCCCTTACCCCCCTCTGAGTAATTTGCCCGATCACTTTTCCTTCTCAATCTCAAAGTGAACTTTCGCCTTTCCGAAAGGAAAGAGAGGAGGCTTACCCTATCGCCCTTTGGACCAGGAATTCCAGCTGTACCCCGCTCGCCTGGCATACCCTGGAGACCTGGGGGACCTTGAGCGCCGTTGGGACCAGGAGCACCACCTGCACCCTGCAAAAAAAATGAAGCAAGGGCCCCGTGTTAGTGAACAGACCATCAGCGCTGCTCGGGCAAGATTCGATTTGTCGAAGAGTAAAGGTAGAAGCCTACCTTAGGGCCATCAGCACCTGGAGCACCTGGGAGACCACGAGGACCTTGCAATCCCTGAGAGCCTGGGGCTCCGCGCTCACCTGGGAAACCACGTTCACCCTGAGGACAAGGAGACAAGAATATGTGCACAGGATCAGGAAAACTGTCACAGAACATCAGTGGGAACATACGTAATGCGACACTCCAGCAGCGACAGATATAAAGTGTACACAGGTAGGCTACCTAACACTAGAAAGCGTTGCAAAATCAGTGGAGTGTGTGCAATAGGTGGGGGCAACGTCCCTATTGGCATGTCAAACTGGTTGAATTGAGCCGCTTGGAGACAGCACTTCTGATGGAAGGAGGGGGTGCAGAGGAGATTCACTAGGTTGATTCCAGCGTTGAGAGGCTTGGCTTATGAGGACAGACTGAATGGACTGGGGCTATACTCATTGGAATTCAGAAGAATGAGGGGGAAACATCATAAAGGGATGTTTCTATAAGATAAGATAGAAGCAAGGAAGTTGTTTCCACTGGAAGGTGAAACTAAAGCTAGGGGGCATGGCCTCAAATTAAGGGGAAGCAGATTTAGGACTGAGTTGAGGAAGAACTTCTTCACACAAAGGGTTGTGAATCTGTGGAATTCCCTGCCCAGTTGAGGCTCCCTCATTGAATGTTTTTAAGGAAAGGATAGATAAATTTTTGAACAGTAAAGGAATTAAGGGTTATGGTGAGCTGAGTCCACAAAAAGATCAGCCGTGATCTTATTGAATGGCGGAGCAGGCTTGAGGGGCCAGATGGCCTACTCCTGCTCCTAGTTCTAACTTGTGTAGGGTAAAATGTTTTGTCACAGTGTAATTATAGGTAACTGGATTGGAATGTGATGGAATAGAATACATGGCAGTATACTCATATGTAATGGGGGGGGGTCAATAATGCTGTAATAGTGTTTAACCATATTGGATGTACACCTATATCAGTAAAGCAGTCTGTAATGGCATAGGGGCCTGCAACAAGGATATAGAATAGTATAATATTACAGTATTGGCATACCAAACAGTATGGGGATATCGAACAGCATTCGAGAGGGGAGGCAATAGCCTACTGTTATTATCGCTGGACTATTCATCCAGAAACTCAGCTAATGTCCTGGGGACCCGGGTTTGAATCCCGCCATGGCAGATGGTGGAATTTGAATTCAAAAAAAAAATTCTGGAATTAAGAATCTACTGATGAAACCATTGTCAGAAAAACCCATCTGGTTCACTAATGTCCTTTAGAGAAGGAAATCTGCTGTCCTTACCCGGTCTGGCCTACATGTGACTCCAGAGCCACAGCAATGTGGTTGACTCTCAACTGCCCTCTGAAATGGCTGAGCGAGGCACTCGGTTCAAGGGCAATTAGGGATGGGCAATAAATGCTGGCCCAGCCAGTGATACCCAAATCCCACAAATGAATAAAATAAAATGGGGGATACGGAACAGGTATTGGGGATACGGAACAGGTATTGGGGATACGGAACAGGTATTGGGGATACGGAACAGGTATTGGGGATACGGAACAGGTATTGGGGATACGGAACAGGTATTGGGGATACGGAACAGGTATTGGGGATACGGAACAGGAGCTGGAAATATAACAGTATTCCCCCTCCTTCTGGTAAGATATCCTTCCAGGACATTGGCTTCCTTGGAATCATTTTAAAAAACTCTTCATCAAATCCTGCTAAAGGTAAACCTCATTTGCAATGAGACTTTCTTCGCAGGACTGAAACGCTCCTTCAGTAGTCATGATTATGCTTGGCAGAATCTCCATTGTGTTTGCTATTGCCTTTTGCAGTCCAGCTGATGAGGAAACACTCTCACTCTTACCGCCTGCTGTCAGGCGGAGTTTACAGACTGACCAGCAATGTATCTGATCACGTTATGAATGCACTTTCTGTGACCACCTAAGGGCTGGAGTGGGATTTGAATTCAGAGGTGAGGCCGCAAAGATCTCAAATATATAACATCATGGTGTACATCCCAGTAACGTGATGTGTAACAGTGTGGCTGGCTGCCAAGAGGGTGTAAATTTACAAAGGAGTGTAATAGTGTGGAACAGAACAGGCCTAAAAGTTTTGTATGTGTATCATAGTGGAGTGATAGACTTGAACACCTGAGTACCACAATAGTAGTACTGCGATAGTGAAGGGTTCTGTAAGGGATATATGAGTGTGTAGCAGTATAGGGCTCATTTTTGTCCATTATATTTCAGGGTATTTTTTGTGACATTATATGGTTTTGCAATGGTAAAAGTGTCAGTAACAGTTACAGGGCTGTAACCACACAGATTTCATCATAAACAATGCTAGAAACCTTTTCTTATTTAAAAAGACATGATTTTTCCATGAGAGAGAATGTGGATACTTACTCGTGGACCTGTCAGACCTGCAGCTCCTGCCTCGCCAGGAACGCCCTGTCATAGAAAAGAGGAAAAATGCCGGTGAACGAAGATCGACCATAAAGACCACACAGACATGACCGAGATTGTCTGATCTCACATACCCTGCTATCGCTGCTGGAGGGAATTGGGTGCTCGGCTGCATCTCCGTTCCCTGTGATGGTATGGGAGAATCCCAGCCACGGGCGAGAATTCCGGCCGAGCTTGCATTGTAAGGTGTAGAAGCCATCTCATCATTGGAGCAGCCTCTGTAAGTCTATCCAGCACTATTTCTTTCTTTGGAACTGTATTATCACCAGTACATTGTCCTCTACAGTGAGGACTAATGCAGTTTCCTCTCAATGGGCACGATCTTACGGCTGCTCCGGTTTCCTCCAACAGTCCAAAAGACGTGCTGGTTAGGTGCAGCGGCCAAGTTAAAATCTCCCTCAGTGTACCCGAACTGGAGTCACAGAGGTTTACAGTATGGAAACAGGCCCTCCGGTCCAATTTGTCCATGCTGCCCTTTTTCTTAAGCCCCTAATCTAATCCCAATTGCCCACATGTGGCCCATATCCCTCTATAACAGATATAGTATAACATATAAGAATGTGGTGACTAGGGGATTTTCGCAGTAAGCCTACTTGTGACACTAATAAACATCTGATGTGACTCCAAATTGTGGAACTCCTCACCTCCTTCCAGTCTTTCCTTCCTCCAAAAATCTAGTTTTTTTAAAAGGCCAAATCCAACGTCCCTTAATCAATTGCTAGTTCATTTTAAAAACAACTTACTGTGTGAAACACATGGACATGTTCTGACATGTGATAGTGCTCAGTGTTACGTGTTGTTTTCCTCCTACTGATCTTTTATAGCTTGGTGGTGCCCCTACAATGTGGGCGTTGGCCCCTAAGGGTTCGAAACCGAACTGCTAAATCTTTAAGCTTGAAAGGATTCATTGCCTGCAGTTAATGGATGATTTACCTGATCTCCTGGCTTGCCACCTTCACCGGGAGGACCTGGGGGACCTGGTAGACCCTGCAACAATAGAGAAACCATTTGATTAACGCATAAAGAGAAATCTGAAACTTGAGAGCAAGAAGTAGTGAAAAGGATTTGTGTGGGCTAGAGTTATATTAATCAGAGATTTTGGTGAATAAATTCAACAGGTTATATATAATAGGGCTCTTCCAAGATGCTCCAGAGCGTGGCGACTTCTTGTGAGCTGGGCCCAGCACTAGCCTCCAATTCTATGTTTTACTCTCGGTTTATGCTTTGAAAACTATCCTCAAACTCTTAAAAACTCTGTAATAATGCTTTAATTCAATTTCTTGCAGATTTGGTCGTTCTTAGAAAGTTAATCTTTGTGACAATAATAAATCTAATATTAAGCTGATCTTTCTCTACACCCTAGCTATGACTGTAACACTCCATTCTGCACCCTCTCCTTTCCTTCTCCCCTATGTACGGTATACTTTGTCTGTATAGCGCGCAAGAAACAATACTTTTCACTGTGACAATAATAAATCAAATTGTCATAAATTAGCATAACGCTTTTAAATGAGTAACAGCAGCGTTAACGCTAAAAGATTTATAATTTAAAGTAACATGAATGACTGCTTGAGAAAATGAGTCAGCTTGCACGTTATGAATTTGAAACAAAGTCAGGCCGCATGAAATGAAGCTTTCTGACTAAAATTGAGAAGACTTGATCTTACAAACCTGGAAGCCTGGGGGACCAGGAGGACCTTGTTCACCTCTCTCACCAGCAAGTCCCTGCAAAGTGAAACAGGAGCAGTGTCAGAAGTCGATAAACACCTCAGCTGTTGATGCAGCGTGTTATTCAGGCAAGCGGCCATGTTGAAGAGTGCAGCACAACGTGAGAGATCATGCTCGATTCTCGTTTTAAAAGCTGCCCAGCACTTCCAGTGGGATCTTCCCATCCCGGCTGCCGGCAGGAGTTACCGGTGCCGCCAAAGTTGACGGACCTTTAGCCGGCTTGCCGCAACTCTGCCTTTATTCAAAATGAAAGTTAACTGAAGTCTAATGCTTTTTCTAATGGAAATGTTACAATATTCAAGTTGGATAAGATGTGGAGGCTCTGTATGCAAGGGCATGGAGCTGATACTGAAGACAGTTTCCATTTTTAAAGTGGATCAAAGAGTTCTAATTTAACAGTCTGATCTGATCAATTAAAATGTTAAATAATCCAAGGTATTTGAACTCACTGAAGGACCAGGAGGACCCTGAGCGCCCGTCTCGCCATCTTTGCCAGGCAAACCCTATGGAGGGGAAGGAGAGTTGGCATTAAGTATAGAATAGTGAAACCAAAGTCATACGCCAAAACTTGCCCGCCCCAATTCCGAGGGTCCCAGAACGGAAATCTCCATCAGCCTCGAGCAGGATTTTCCCATCTCGCCCGAGTAAAATCCCACCCATAACATCTTCATTTACAAAAATACATTTCAATGTTGTTATTCCTGGTGAAGAGCACAGTTTAAAACACTCAGCATGAGCGATTGCCAGCACCAGAATTCACCAAGCTCACCCAGTGCCTGGGATTCTCCAGACCCGCTGGAGATTTGGTTGGACGTCAAATTCTCCATTCTCGCTGGCAGCGGGAGCGGGGCGTACAAGACCAGAGAATTTGGGCCTCAGTGAGATGGTAATTGAATGTACCATACTCCATTATCAATACATTATGCTACCATATTACCTTACAGTGCAATATGGTATGCTTTATTATGTGCATGGTGCTATGTATGGTGTACATGATACACCATACCATTCAGCTATTATACATTGTGCTATGACATACTGTGCCTATCCCCCTCACTTGCTCCCTCTACACCCTCTCCTCCCCTTCCCTCACATGTGTCCCACAGCCAATGTCAGCCCAAGATCCCCAGGGCTGTCCCTGAGGGGTGGAAATTGTACTCTTAACTAATTAAGGCCGCACCCCCAAATCTCACACTGGCAAAGTGCTGACTGACTTGAAGTTTAAAGGAGTGGGGCAGGGGAGGCAGGAGGCACAGATACCCCATCCACATGTCAAATCTACCTCGACATCTCCCTTGCGATATTTAGCATTTAATGTATTTTAACATAGTTAAATAAAATTAGGCCAAATTCTTTCATTCAGTCATTAACCAGTGTGAAAATATACAGTCCAGGGTATTGGTAAACCCAGTGTATCCATTCAACAACATCTAAGACTAAGGAAATTTGCCATGTCAGCTACAACTCTCACCAACTTTTACAGATGCACCATAGAAAACATCCTTTCTGGTTGTATCACAGCTTGGTACGGGCTCCTGCTCTGTCCAAGATTGCAAGAAACTACAAAGGGTTGTGAACGTAGCCCATTCCATCACGCAAACCAGCCTCCCAGCCATTGACTCCAGCAACACTTCTCACTGCCTGGGGCGGCACGATGGCACAGTGGTTAGCACTGCTGTCTCACAGCACCAGGGACCTGGGTTCGATTCCTGGCTTTGGTCATTGTCTGTGTGGAGTCTGCAAGTTCTCTCCACGTCTGCATGGATTTCCTCTGGTTTCCTCCCACATTCCAAAGGTATGCAAATTGGCCATGCTAAATTGCCCCTTAGTGCCAGGGGAATTAGCAGGATAAATGAGGGTTGCAGAATAGGGCATGGGTGGGATTGTGGTCAGTACAAACTTAATGGGCCGAATGGCCTCCTTCTGTACTGTAAGGATTCTATGAAAAGCAGCCAGCATAGTCAAGGACCTCACACACCCCGGACATTCTCTCTTCCACCTTCTTCCATCAGGAAAAAGATACAAAATTCTGAGGTCACATAACAACTGACTCAAGAACAGCTTCTTCCCTGCTGTTGTCAGACTTTTGAATGAACCTACCTTGTATTAAGCTGATCTTTCTCTATATCTTAGTTATGACTGTAACACTACATTCTGCACTCTCTCCTTTCCTTCTCACTTATGTACTCTATGAACGGTATGCCTTGTTTGTATAGTGCACAAGAAACAATACTTTTCACTATATATTAGCGCATGTGACAATAATAAATCAAATATTAAGTTGGTCTTTCTTCACGCTCTGTGACTGTAACACTACATTCTGCACCCTCTCCTTTCCTTCTCCCCTATGTACTCTATGAATGGTATGCTTTGTCTGTATAGCGTGCAAGAAACAATACTTTTCACTGTATCCCAATACATGTGACAACAATAAGTCAAATCAAATCCTTAGACCACATCCTGGATCAGCTGGTCTTTTCTAATGCCTTGCTATTTCCAGTTGTGTATGCAATATCTTTAATCACATGTAACAGAATGTTATCTGACCATCAGTCATATCATAGCTGCTCTAGCTTGGTCACAATGTACATCAGTGCTGCCTGTGGAATAGCACCCATTGAAGAGATCATTTGAGAGCAATAGCTTTCATTTGTTGAATAACAGTCATTCTGCAAAAGATCGGGTTACTTACCCTCAACCCAGGAGCGCCAAGGAGACCCTTCTCACCAGCCTTGCCAGCCTCACCCTAGTGAACAAGGAAGAAAATAATGCCTTTATATTCAATATTGGCAGAACCTTAGGGAAAAGAGTTTTGCTTTATCAGCTCAGGAAATCAACTGAAACTATCAGTGGGCACAGTACAATGGTGAAAGCAGAGTACAGTGTAACACAAACATAGTCTAACGGCCTACAGTATAACATGCAGAGAGCAGAGTACAGTATAACACAGACACAGTCTAATGGCCTACAGTGTAACATGCAGAGGGCAGAGTACAGTATAACACAGACACAGTCTAATGGCCTACAGTGTAACATGCAGAGAGCAGAGTACAGTATAACACAGACACAGTCTAATGGCCTACAGTGTAACACGCAGAGAGCAGAGTACAGTACATGATTTTCTCACCGTTGCACCTTTTGGACCAGGGAAACCCATGACACCAGGCTGTCCCCTAGTACCCTGTGGACCAGGTGGGCCAGGGCGGCCATCTTCACCAGGGGCACCCTGCAGACAAAACAGACAAAAGTGAGCTCTTCACATTACCTTCATACAGTTCGTTCATATTTATTTCATTTCATTTACAGTAACATATATCCTGTTAATTCATAGAAGGGAACCAGCAAAAGGGTCCTGAAGGAGGAAAACAAGTCATTCTTAGAATTTGCAGCACAGTGGTGCGCACTACTGCCTTACAGCGCTAGGGATCCAGATTCGATTCTGGCCTTGGGTCACTGTCTGTGCAGATTCTGCATGTCCTCCCCGTATCTGTGTGGGTTTCATCTGAGTGCTCCGGCCCCCTCCAAAGATGTGTAGGTTAGGTGGATTGGCCATGCTAAATTGTCCCTCAGTGTCCAAAGATGTGTCGGTTAGGTGGATTGGCCATGCTAAATTGTCCCTTAGTGTCCAAAGATGTGTAGGTTACGTGGATTGGCCATAAATATGCAAGGTTGCAGGGTTAGAGCAGAGGGGAGAATCTGGATGGCTCTCCTTCTGCAAAGAAGGGATTCTATGGTTCTTTAAGATAATTTTCTGAGTGGCTGGACACTCCTTGTGCCTGCTCACAACAGTGAAATGGTCTAATTCCTTTGCTTAGAAGAATGGGATAGTTTAATTGTTTGGTAATCATACTCTCCTGCATCAGAAGAATGGAGAGTGGAATGATCTGTATCTCAATCTTCCTTCAGTTGGGACCCATGACTGCCTCCATGGCACATCAATTGCATTCATGTCAGCAGCAGTAATGGTTAATTAAGCAGGCAATCTCAGTGCTCTGATAGACCCAAGCAAAAAGACAGATAAAAGCAGGAAACCTTTGATTTCAACTTACAGGGGCTCCGACTTTCCCTTGGGGACCAGCATCTCCAGGGCGACCAGTAAGACCCTAAACAGGGAATGCACAAACGAAAACAGTCAAAAGTCACAGATAAGAATACTCAGAACTTTCATTCACCACTAAGAGATTTCTGCTATTAACAGAATCACTAACATTGGTGGGTTGGGGGGGAGCGATTTTCCGGCTGCGCTTTCCCTGAAAGCGGAAAATCCCACTCGAGGTTAATGGACCTTTCCATGGTCCGCCCCTCGCCTGCTCTGATTCCCATGGGGCGCTAAAATTCCAGACATTGCTTCTATCTGATACTGCCACATGTGGCAAGGAGATGGCCGAGTAGTATTATCGCTAGGTATTAATCCAGAAACTCAGCTAGTGTTCTGGGGACCCGGGTTCGAATCCCACCACAGCGGATGGTGAAATTTGAATTCAGTATAAAGAAAATCTGGAATTAAAAATCTACTGATGACCATGGAACCATTGTTGGAAAAACCCATCTGGGTCACTAATGTCCTTTAGGGAAGGAAATCTATCGTCTTTACCCGGTCTGGCCAACATGTGACTCCAATGTGGTTGACTCTCAACTGCCCTCCAAGGGCAACTAGGGATGGACAATAAATGCTGGCCAGCCAGCGACGCCCATGTCGTACAAACAAATAAAACAAAATGTATTCTCAGTGTACAGTGGAACGTGAGGCTTCCCCAGTTGCCTAAGTTAATGTAAGCACACTGAATGTGCCCATATTGTCTCTGAACTGGGGTCAGCCATTAATGTTTCTCTTTATTGTAGTGCAGGGTAGAATCTTGTGGGTGCACTGGGGAGATTGGGGGGTGGTGGTTGGGATAGCCTCACCTGCTGAGCGCTGCAGGCCAGAGGCCTGTAGCTGTTGTGTACTCAGCAGGCCTTGGTGGAGATGGCTGTTGCTGGGGCCCAGGATGGAGGGCACTCCTGAGGCCCAGGTGCGTATGGCAGTTCGACAGGGAGCGGTCGGCAGCGGAAGGCAGAGGTTGTCTCTCCCTACCTCTGCCCCCAGTTACCAGCCTGAGATCAGGAACTCACATCCGACCTGGGCAAGATGACATTGCTGCACCTTTCTGAACTACAAGTTAATTTTTAACAATTTACTCTGGTCTGATGTTGGCCAGTGTGAATTCATGGGTTCTGCTCTGGCTCCTGCCATCACGGAGCGTCTTTGAATGCAGGACCCAACCTGAATCCCACAAGCCAGGACACCAACTGTGGCTGCAGTTTTGTCCCCCGAGAGTGGCGCTCGACAACATCAGTCAGTCCATTTGGGTACACACTTGCCCAACTCGGGAGTTGTTTCCAGAGCTGGAATTCAGCATCCCCCCCACCCCCCACTTCTCTTGCTATCCAATGACAAAATGCTAGAATGTCTTTTGAAGGTGGGATGATTGCAGCATCCATACAACAAGTGAAAGGATTCCTCCAGATGCTGAGTCTGGAGGTCTCACATTGCTCCTGTGGTTTGGAACAAAGGGCATTAGAGATGCCAACCAACAGCAAACCTGTCTTGACAATGAAGTGATGTTTTCTTCCAAGTAAGCCTTGGCACATGGGCATAATATTGTCTGCCATCCTGTGTCTCCTTGAGCTTGCGCTATTACAGCGAGACAATGAGGCAATGTGAAAGACATCAGAAACAGTTCATGCACACTTGTTACGTCAAATCATTGCTTACTCTTGCACCCGGCAGGCCAGGCTCACCAGGGCGGCCAGGATCACCATTAGCTCCTTTAGGACCATGAACTCCAGGAGCGCCACGCTCGCCAGGGGCACCCTGCGATAGGAACCAAAAATAAAGGATTAGCATGTTGAAATAAATCTGAAATAAAATGCATCATTCAAGTTATTTTCTCGTGTTCCTGGGCAGGGTACAAAAGGTTTGCTGTCAGATGA
Organism: Carcharhinus amblyrhynchos; assembly: GCF_965287045.1. Lineage (NCBI taxonomy): Eukaryota > Metazoa > Chordata > Chondrichthyes > Carcharhiniformes > Carcharhinidae > Carcharhinus > Carcharhinus amblyrhynchos. The sequence continues at coordinate 7,472,771 of NC_137359.1, read as the reverse complement.
ACAATCATTTTTTTCTTGTCTTCCCTGGCACAGTGGTTAGCACTAAGGAAAGGCGGATTACTTGAGGAAAAATTGTACTGAGCGAACTTTGCTGGAATTTTTCGAGAGGTGACAAAAAGTCGAAGAGGAAAATGCGGCGGATGCAGTGTACATGGACTTTGAAAAAGGTGTATGATATAATGCCACATGACAGACTTGTGAGCAAAGTTACGGCTCGTGGAATAAAAGGGACAATAGCGACATGGGGACGGAATCGGCTAAATAATAGGAAAGAGCGTAGTGGTTAATGGAAGGTTTAGAACACAGAACAGTACAGCACAGGAACAGGCCCTTCGGCCCACCATGTTGTGTCGAACATGACGCCAATTTAAACTAATCCCTTCTGCCTGCCTTTGCGCCATACCCCTCTATTCCTTGCATAATCACATGCTTATCTAAAAGCCCCTATCACATCAGCCTCCAACACCACCCCTGGCAGCGCATTCCCTCCATCAATACCTCTCACAATTTTATAGACATCTAATAGGACTCCGTTCAGCCACTCCAGAGAAAACAACCCTAGTTTGTCCAGCCTCTCCTTATAGCACATACCCTCGAATCCAGGCATCATCTGGGTACACATGTCATTGAAGGCAGCAGGACAGGGCGTGTTTAACAAAGCATACAGAACCCTAGGCTTTATTAACAGGGGTAGGCAGAGTACAAGAGCAAGGATGTCATGTTGAACTTGTATAAGACGCTAGTTAGACATCAGCACCAGTTCTGGGCATTGCACTTCAGGAAGGACATGCGGACATTGGAGAGAGTGTAGAAAATGATTCCTGGGATGAGGAGCTTCAGTTAAGAAGAGAGATTGAAGAAGTGAGGATTCTTTTCCTGAGAGAAAAGATTGAGAGGAGACTCGAATGCTCAAAGTGAGGGAGCTGGACAGAGTAGATAGGGAGAAACCATTCCCGCTCGTAAACGGATCGAGAGGGCACAGATTTAAAGCAATTACTCAAGGAAGCAATGGTGACATGAGGAAAATATTTGATGCAGCAAGTGGCTAAGGTCTGAAATGCATTGTTGGAGAGTGTGGCGTTGGCAGGTTCAGCTGAAGCATTCATAGGGGAACCAGACAGTTCTTTGAAAAGGAAGAATGTGCAGGACTTACGGGGAGAAGGCAGGAGAATGGCACGAGGTGAATCGCCGCTTGGTGCAGGCACGATGCGTGTCGTAACAAAAATAGAACGGCAAATTATTACCAAAATGGGAACCAGATTCAAAATGAGTCCACGTAGAGGGATCTGGGTGCCTGTGTTCATGAATCGCAGGAAGTCGGCATGCAGGCGCAGCACAGAATAAAAAAGCCAAATGGGATGTTGATATTTATTGCAAAGAGACTGGAGCATAAATGTAGAGAGATGTTGCTGCAATTGTATAGGGTGTTGGTGAGACCACATCTGTGTCCAGTTTGGGTCTCCTTATTTGAGAAAGGATGTTGGAGGCAATTCAGCGAAGGTTCACCAGATTGATTCCAGGGATGAAAGGGTTTACCTAAGAGGAGAGATTAAACAGTTTGGGCTGGAGTTTAGAAGGGTGAGAGGGGATCTGATCCTATGTTCCAAACAATTTCCTGAAGATACTTTGACTTCAGAGAAGTACCTGATCTTGGGGTCATGACCCATTGAATGTGAATTCTGAGCGCTCATGAATTAACAGATCATTTTCCTTATTGGAAAGGAAGTGTAACTCTGGTCTTGACAACGTCAATGAACTGTGTTACCTACCTTAGGACCAGCAAGACCATCCTGACCTGGGAAACCACGGTTACCAGGAGCACCCTAGCAATGAAAACAAAAGAATGAATGAGATTACAGAAGGCACAATGAAATATGAATAGAAACAAGTCCTCACAACTAAAATATAACACAGAGGGTAGGTTGTGCACGTCGAGTTTTCATTTCAGATTTTGCAACAATGCCTTTGATTTCTTCTCAATGCGATTGCCTATGCATCCTGAAATATATACTTATAGGGTCAAAGCAAAGATAGCGATCACTTAATAATGCTATGTTTACTAAGGACGAGAGCTTCAAATTTTTAAATGTCTAGATCACCAACAACCTGTCCTGGTCCCCCCCAATGCCGACACTATAGTTAAGAAAGCCCCCCAACGCCTCTACTTTCTCAGAAGACTAAGGAAATTTGACATGTCCATTACGACTCTCACCAACTTTTACAGATGCACCATTCTTCCTGGTTGTATCACAGCTTGGTATGGGCTCCTGCTCTGTCCAAGACCGCAAGAAACTACAAAAGGTCGTGAATGTAGCCCAGTCCATCACGCAAACCAGCCTCCCATCCACTGATTCCATCGACACTTCCCGCTGCATCAGCAAAGCAGCCGGCATAATCAAGGGCCCCACGCACCCCGGACGTTCTCTCATCCACTTTCTCCCATCAGGAAAAAGATGCAAAAGTCTGAGGTCACGTACCAACTGACTCAAGAACAGCTTCTTCCCTGCTGTCATCTTTTGAATGCACCTTGCATTAAGTTGATTTTTCTCTACACCCTAGCTATGGCTGTAACACAACATTCTGCACTCTCTGCTTTCCTTCTCTATGAATGGTATGCTTTGTCTGTATGGCACACAAGAAACAATGCTTTTCACTGTATCCTAATCCATGTGACAATAATAAATCAAATCATTTATTAAGCTGATCTTTCTCTGCACTGTCTGTAACTGCAACATTACATTCTGCACCCTCTCCTTTCCTTCTCCCCTATGTACTCTATGAACGGTATGCTTTCTCTGTATAGGGTGCAAGAAACAGTATTTTTCACTGTATCCCAATACATGTGACGATAATAAATCAAATATTGAGTAGACCTTTCGCTACACTCTAGCTATGACTGTAACAGTATATTCTGCGCCCTCTCCTATGTACTCTATGAACGGTATGTTTTGTGTATCGAGCGCAAGAAACAATATTTTCACTGTCTCCCAATACATGTGACAATAATAAATCAAATCAAAGGCCATCACTGAATGGTCAACATGGTATAAATATTGATTCTTTTATCTTTGATTTATAGTGGGTTGCTGGGTGTAAAACTATCGGTTCAAATATCTTGGTGCCGAGGGCATTGTGCTGGATCTTTGTCAGTCTGGGCAATGGGATTTGCTGACATGCGGTGTAAGGAATGGACGGAACTCACTCTTTCACCAGGGGGACCGTTCGGGCCAGCAGCACCAGGTTCACCACGAGGCCCTCTCTTGCCTTCTTCACCAGCCGGGCCGGGAGCGCCTTGAGGACCAGCTGGACCCTATAGGAGACATCAAGAAGAGGATGAGTCTTTCCCAGTTACTCACCAAGGCTAATTCTGATCACACTTGTTTAGAAAAAAATTAACAACAGTGCCAACTTCAAATATAATTTCAAATGTAAAAACAGAACCAAATCAGAACAAGCCAGTCCATTCCCATCTCCCACTAACCTTCCCATCATCAGACCGGAAAATATAGGAGCAGAATTAGGCCATTCGGCCTATCGAGTCTGCTCCGCCATGGCAGTTAAGTTTCTCCACCCCATTCTCCTGCCTTTTCCCCCCTAACCTTTGATCCCTTTACCAATCAAGAACCTGTCTTAAAGACACTCAGTGACCCGGCCTCCTCTGTGGCAATAAATTCAACAGCTTCCCCATCCCCTTGGCTGAAGAAATTCATCCTCATCTCATAAGTTCATTAGATGTAGGAGCGGAATCAGGCCATTCGGCCCATCGAGTCCGCTCCGCCATGGCTGAGACGCCATTTTCCTGCCTTCTCCCCATTCCCAATTAAAAATCTGTCCAACTCCTCCTTATATGTACTCACTGTCCTAACATCCACCCCATGGTTTGGGGTAGCAAATTCCACAGATTCACAACCCTTTGGGAGAAGCAGTTTCTCCTCAATTCTGTTTGAAGTTTGCTACCCCTTATCCTAAGACTATGACTTCTTGTTCTCGGTTTTCAAGCGTCTCTTTACTCTGAGGCTGTGCCCTCGGATCTTAGCCTCTCCTACTACATCTTCTCCACGTCCAGGCCTTTCAGTATTCTGTAAGTTTCAATGAGATTCCATCCCCCTCCTTCACCCTTCCAAATTCCATCGAGTAAAGACCAAGAGTTCTCCAAAGCGCCTCAAGCCTTTCATTCCCGGATCTCTTTTCCTCTACATACACTTACCTCTCCCCTAAGACTCCGACAATTTGATTATTCTTTGAATACCAAATTTCTCCAGAATACCTCCTCACATTTCTTACAGTTTGAATCAAAAGGGTTACCCATACTTGGAACGCTTAATACTTACAAATTCTCCTTTCGGGCCTGCTTCTCCCTTGAATCCTGGGACACCGGGTTCACCCTGTTGGACAAAACAAAGATCAGGATTAGATGTCAGGGATCGGGAAGCAGGAAGGGATGTTCGCAAGCTGTGGGGCAGACTTGCTGCTCCATGTCATTCTGGGCCTGCTGTTGAGGCCTGTCCAACGAAAGCTAGGATCCAGGGCTTTAGACACTGACCCTAAGTTTAAAACTATAGCACAACAGTGGATGTGAGAAACTGTCCACTTGAATTGGAAATGTCCAAGCGCTATTTTACATTCAATCCTTCCAACTTTGGATTGTGTCCGATGATGATGTTTTGGGGTCTGATGGCATTGTGGGGAAAGACTAATGCCATTGGTTGGTTGCAATTTAAGGGCAGGTAACGGACACATTTATCACACTTGTTAAATTGGTCCATGTTTCAGTCTTATTATCATGTCCAATAGAATCATAGAATCCTACAGTGCAGAAAGAGGTCATTCAGCCCATTGAGGCTGCACCAACCACAATCCCACCCAGGCCCTACTCCCATATCCCTACATATTTACCCACTAATCCCTCTAACCTATGCAATCCGGAACAGTAAGGAGCAATTTAGAATAGCCAATCAACCTTTGGACTGTGGTAGGGAACCGGAGCACCCAGAGGAAACCCAAGCAGACACGGGGAGAATGTGCAGACTCTGCACAGGCAGTGACCCAAGCTGGAAATCGAACTCAGGCCCCTGGAGCTGTGAAGCACCAGTGCTAACCACTGTGCTACCATGCTGCCCTTATAGGCCTACTGATAGCATTATAGAATCCCTACAGTGTAGGAGGTGGCCATTCTGCCCATCGAGCCTGCACCGACAACAGTCCCACCCAGGCTCTATCTCCATAGCCCCACATATTTACGCTGCCAATCCCCATGACCCTGAGGGGCATTTTACCATGGCCAATCCACCTAACCTGCACATTTTTGGACACTAAGGGGCAATTTAGCATGGCCAATCCACCTAACCCACACATCTTTGGACTGTGGGAGGAAACCAGAGCACCTGGAGGAAACCCATGCAGACACGGGGAGAATGTGCAACCTCCACACAGACAGTGACCCAAACCAGGAATTGAACCCTGGCGCTGTGAGGCAGCAGTGCTAACCACTGTGCCACCATAGCATTCCCATTGACATCACCCCACAATGGTGGAAAACCCATGGGTGCGCTGACGGCAGGACCGGAGAATGCTGCCAGCGTGAACAGCTGGGGAATTCCAGCCTTCATGTTTCATGTCCATTCAGAAAGGAGTTACGCTCTTAAAGGCTGAATATTTACACTTACCTGTTGACCTTTAGGACCGAGGGGGCCAGTCGCACCTTGTGGGCCTGGGGGACCACGTGGCCCAGGGAAACCAGGAGCACCAGCAATGCCAGGAGCGCCCTAGAAGGAGAAGATGGCAAATTAGCATCGACCAGTAGACTGGGAGCCAGTGAGAAGATCCTGGGCTCTGCCAACACGAATCTTTCGGTAAAATAGGTAATAAACAGCTTCATAGAATCTCTACAGTGCAGCAAGAGGCCATTCGGCCCATCGAGGCAGCACCAGCTCTCCGAAAGCAGCCCAACACACCCCAATGCTGTTCCTTTGCTCCGAGATAGTTTCCCCATTCCTCCCACCCCACGGGAATCGGAGCGGGCGAGGGCCGGACAACGGAGAGGTCTGTTGAGGTCTTGGAGCGAACATGGCCAGAAAAATCCCACCCGAAGCAGATCACATGGGATGGTATTGTGTAAAAATCTCACTGAAGAGCCCAGTGTGTAGGCCATTTGCAGAGAGTAAATGGGAAAGAAACTCAAGTCAAAGTTTGGGTTTAATAGTCTGTAGAAGTATAGGACAATTGGGCTTCTCTACACCAGAGGACAGTAGCTTCTCAATTGTTGAGAATATCCAGCAGAGAGGTTGATAGGTTATCCAGTTCTAAGGAAATTAAGGGATGTGGGGATTGTGTGGAATGGTACAGTTGAGATCAGTTCTGATCATGTGTGCAGTAGCAGACTCAAGTCGCTGACTCCTGCTCCAATTTCTTATGTTCTTCTGGTTATTCCTTGAAGGAAACGCGTCTGCATCCAGCAAGTCCTTCTTTAAAGGGACAGGATTTTTCGGAGTTTCCATCCCAGCCAAGGAAGGCATCCCTGCTAATGCTGGCTGCTCCGCAGCTGCCCAATGGTTAGAGGGACGTTCGTTGGCTATGGGTGAGACTTTTGCCCCCATTCGGGGAGGAAGTCCCACCGCCAAAAGTTGCGGCAGCCACTGGAAGGCCCAGCAGCGCCAGGTTCAACAGTGGCCGCTCCCGGAACGGCAGCCAGTTCCCAGAGAAGAGGAGCTGAGACAGGGGGCAGATTGAAGGTGGATCAGAATTCTACACCTTGCCCGCGGCCGAGATCCGCCGCTGCGGTGAATGGGGATTTGCCCAAGTGCCACATTGTCGCTGGCAGTGGCAACGGACCCGTATGGTGTATCGGCCAGACCTGGCTGACAGGCCCAGAGGGGGAAGCGAGGGATTAGGAACAAAGGAGCAGAAGTTGGCAAATTCAGCTCTTCGAGCCTGCCCCGCCATCCAATCCGATCATGGCTGAGCTCTCCCTGCTCCCAAATCCATCTCCCCATCTGTTCCCCATATCCCTTTATCCCATTTTAAAATTAGAAATATATCTATCTGTCTCTTGAAACCATTCAATGATTCACCGCGCTATGGGGCAGTGAGTTCCAGCGGGTTTGGGAGGGACCGGGGAGGAGTTAAAGGAAGGTACGACTTGGGTGGAGGGAATGGGCAGGGGGAAATGGGGAGTGCCTCTGATAGGCACAGGAAGCCTCCCCAAAAGGAGATACCCTGTACCACCTCCAATGCCAGCCTTCCCAGCGAAAGATGCCACGCTACCCGCTCCACTGAGGTCTCTCCCAACACCATTGCGGCGGAGATGGGATGAAGCATTCAACTGGCCATTAAGTGGCAACTTAAGTGCCTCAACAGGCTTAAGAGGAGGCAGGCCACCCAAACCCTCCACTCTCCTGCTGGCAATGGAAGACAGGTCACGGGCAGGCAGTAAGTTACAGGGAAGCCAGGCAGCTTACGAACCCTGTGTTTAGACTCACCAGCAGGAAACTGTAACAGCATACCCTGGCATTCCCTTTACACAGGCAAGCACTCATCCTCGGCCATTTTTACTCTTGATATCTCACTGTCCAACTGCATTGGCCTCATGTTGTATCTAAGACCACACTGAAAGGGGAGGTGGGAGGGTGGGGAGTGGGGTGGAATGTTCCCATTCTGCCTGCCACGAGAATCGGAGACGGCAAGGGGCGAATCCCACCCGTGGACCCCGGGTGGGATTTTCCGATTTCGGGGCGAGCGCTGCCGGAACATCGCGCCCTGGGCGTTATTGACCCGATTGTTCAAAGATCAATATTTGGTTTGCCGGACAAGCTATTGTCAATTGTAAGAGCACGTTCCCCATCATCAGTTTATTTATTTGTGTCACAAGTAGGCTTACATTAACACTGCAATGAAGTTACTGTGGAAAATCCCCTAGTCGCCACACTCCTGTTCGGGGACGAGGGAGAATTTAGCACGGCCAATCCACCCAACACGTCTTTCGGACTGTGGGAAGAAACCAGAGCACCCGGAGGAAACCCATGCAGACATGGGGAGAATGTGCAGACTCCACACAGACAGTGACCAAGGCTGGATTGAAACTGGGTCCCAGGGGCAGTGAGTTCCAGCGGGTTTGGGAGAGACCAGGGAGGAGTTTAAGGACCTTGGGTGGAGGGAGTGGGTGGTGGGGGGAGTGGGGGAGTTGTCTAATGCCAGTCAATCCCTGCTAAAGACCATTTCAGTCTCCCTCTACACCATTGAGTCACAGCTCTAGAATTCCCTACACTTTTTGAAAAATGAAGTTAGGATTAAACAGTTCCCAGTTCAAACTTATTTTGACATTTAGGAATTTCAATCGATCATATACTCTTAATCATCAAGAAGCTCAGAAGTAAGCAACACTCACAGCAGAACCTTTAGCTCCAGGAATTCCATCAGTACCAGGGTTACCCTGAAAGGAGAGACAGAGAGAGGACACATTATTGTAACGCAGCAACATCAAAACCCAAAATGGGCTTCCATTCGAAAATAAAAGGTTAAAATGATACAGGAGCCGGAATTTTACTGGCTCGGAGAACAGCACTCTCCATCAGCCTCGAGCAGGATCGTACAAACCTCGGGTGGACGTGCCGGTAAAATTCCCACCTTATAAATGACATTGAAGATTCACGGTTTCGATTCCACCGTTTCTCATGTCTAGTTTCCAATATTTTGAGTCAGCAATCTACAAATTGAATTGGACGTAAATTCTGAACAAATTCGCTCAGCAAGTTAAACTAGTCATAGAGGTTTACAGCATGGAAACAGGCCCTTCGGCCCAACTTGTCCATGCTGCCCATTACAACTGGACCTTTGGGTTTGAGTCGGGAAATATCTAACAACTTGGTGTGAGCTGTGACTATCCACCACAGTCAAATAGCCTGAGGACAGTCAACAAACAAAGATTGCCCACTTGTTATTCGATCTGTGATTGCGCAATGGCCGATAGCGCTCTTCGCGCAGACAGCGAGAATTCCAAAGCGCATGGACGATGGATTCAGGAACTTACCGGAGCTCCAGCAGGGCCTGGGGATCCAGGGCTTCCGGACTCTCCTCTTGATCCCTGAGCGCCCTCGGGGCCACGAGCACCAGTTGGACCAGCTTCTCCCTGTGTGGAGTGAAGAGGGAACAGACATCAGGACAATGTGCAGATAGGCGTGCCACTCTCTACCACCATCCAAAGATACGTCAAGGGATTCAAGAGAGAGATAGATAAATATTTGATCAAAAAAAGAGGTTTATTTAGTATCATGAACTTTTGCAGCATTGCTCCTTCATCAGGTGAGTGATGTTGTATCTTGAGGAGCAGCACTCCAAAAGTTCGTGATATCAAATAAACCTGTTGGACTTTAACCTGGTGTTGAGAGACTTCTTACTGTGCCCACTCCAGTCCAACACCGGCATCTCCACAAAAAGGGACATCACTGAAGCAGATGGGCTTTTCCGACAATGGTTTCATGGTCATCAGTAGATTCTTAATTCAAATTTCACCATCTGTCATGGTGGGATTTGAACCTGGATCCCCAGAACATTAGCTGAGTTTCCAGATTAATATTCTAGTGATAATTGCTAGATTATCTCCACTATTGAAAATAAAGCTTCCCTAATGTAAAAGGGAAAGTCTTGGGTTATGGGTAAGTTGCAAATATCTGTACCCAATGAGTGACAGTGCCACCTATTAAGGTTCAATGATTCATCAGCAGAGTCATTGAAGTCGTATAAATTAAATCACATTCATTTACAACACCCTCAAGAACTCCTCACCAGCTAAGTCTTTCATTTCCCCTAACCAATGTGCCAAACATACTGAGTGGCACAAGGTGCAGAATGCTACTGGAGATGGGGAGGGTTAATCTCTCAATAAATAATCTCAATGGCACATTATGATTAAGGGGCACGGCCAGTAGAATGGACAAATGTCATATCCATCATCGTAATCTGTACCAATTCACCTGAGTATGGGTCATAAATGTATCGGTAAAGGTCTTTAGCTATATCATTTGGAATGACTTGTATCCATGCACTAGTTGTGCCTCATAGTCTATAAAGGCCGACATACCATTTGCTTTCTTTACTGTCTGTTGTACCTGCACGCAATCTTTCTGTGACTGATGCACAAGGACCAAGGTCTTGTTGAGTACCCACCTCTCAACTTACTCCCATTCAAATAATAATCTGTCTTCCGATTATTGCTACCAAAGTGGATAACCTCACATTTATCCACATTATACTGCACCTGCCATGCAGATGCCCCACACTCAGCCTGTCCAAATCACACTGAAGCATCTCTGCATCCTCCTCACCCTCCCACCCAACTTTGTATCATCTGCAAATTTGGAGATAACACTATGGGTGAATTCCCTCACTGAGGGTGCAGGAGATATATATGTATACGTAAGGGTGCAGGTCCCAGAATTTAGACACCTTTTAACCTAAGTGCACAATCCACAGAGTTTGTATAGTATTCCAATGAAATTGATACACAGGGAAATAATAGAATATGGGGAAATTGGTGATGTATTTAAGAATGACCTTAAGGAACAGGGAAGGATGATGAAGTCTAACAAATGTCCATCTTTTTCAGAAATCATTTTCACTGACCCTGTTTTACAAACAGATAGGTAGTAAAATTCCAGCCAATCATGCGGCATTTTGTATAAAACCTTTTGGAAGATCACACAGACCATATTCCTTCATCAGCCTCCTCTGTTACTCCATCAGAAAGTTCCCTAAACATGACCTTGTTTTGAACTAATCTGCACTGTCATTCCTCAATTAATCCACACTCTTGCAAGTGACTCCTCGAAAAGGTTCCCCATCACTTGAGATTAAACTGACTGGCCTGTGGTTCCTGGGCATGTCCTTGCACCCAATGCGGGTAACAATTGCAATCCTCCTGCCCTACACTACATCCAGGGCTGATGGGAAGACTAGAGCCTGCATCTCTGCAATACAACTTCCCCAAATATCTTTGGATCATGGAAGCACAGAATCCCTGCAGTGCACAATGAGGCCATTTGGCCCATCAAGTTTGCAATGACCACAATCCCTATCCCTTAACCCCAAGTATTTACCCTGCTAGTTCCCCTGACACTAAGGGGCAATTTAGCATGGCCAATCCATCTAACCTGCACATCTTTGGACATTAAGGGGCAACTTAACATGGTTAAGAAGGTGGATCACCCACCACCTTCTCAAGGGACAATTAGGGATGGGCAAGATGGTCAGCCAGCAATGCCCACATCCATTGAATGAATATCAAAATGAAATAAAGGTCGAATAAGTGTGAGATCAAGTGGTGAGAATTGCACCAATTGTACTCCAGATGGCACTTTCGAATCATAGAATCCCTACATTGCAGAAGGAGGCCATTCTAATCTGCACTGACCACAATCCCACCCAGGCCCTATCCCTGTAATTCCACATATTTAATCACGGAATCCTATAGTGCAGAAGGAGACCATTTGGCCCATCGAGTCTACACTGACCACAATCCCACCCAGGCCCTATCCCCGTAACCCATAGCTAGTTCCCCAGACACTTGGCTCAATTTAGCATGGCCAATCCACCTAACCTGCACATCTCTGGAGTGTGGAAGGAAACCGGAGGAACCCCACGCAGACACAGGGGGAACGGACAGTGACCCGAGCCGGGAATTGAACCCCAGGTCCCTGGTGCTGTGAGGCAGCAGTGCTAACCACCGTGCCGCCCTTACACAGCAGCAAGATGCATCTGTCAAATTTTAGTTTGGAAGAACACAAACACTTGCATCAAGTCTGAAGAGAGCAGCAGTTCAAGACAGTTCCAGAACCCTTAGTTATAGTTAAACAGGACCATTGGACTAAATCTGCTGGAGTAACACGAGGGGACTGAATTGAAGTGAAGAATAATGTTCAGATTGAGCCTGATTTATTGGGAAAACACTCTTCCCTACTGCATTTCTGGATCATTTACTGGGGTTCCATCTGAGAACCTACTTTGCATTTTAATTTGGAATTTTAGTGAAGGGTCACGGTGAGATGTGTCGGCAGTACGGAATATTCGATTAGCTGTGGGCCATCAGTGAAAGGTGAATTAGAGTTTTCCCAAATGTTACACCAACCAGCATCAAAGAAAGCTATTTGGATTACGGTAATGAATCATACAGTGCAGAAGAGGCCCTTCGGCCCATCAAATCCACACCGACACGTTCGAAACACCTGACCTCCCATCTAATTCCATTTCCCAGCTCTTGGCCCTGAATGTTATGATGTGCCAAGTGCTCAAACGGGTACTTTTTAAAGGATGTGAGGCCTCCCCCACCCTCCCAGGCAGTGCATTCCAGGCCCTCACCACCCTCTGGGTAAAAAGGATTTTCCTCAGCCCCTAAACTTCCTGCCCCTCACCTTGAACCTATGTCCCCTCGTGACTGACCCTTCAACTAAGGAGAACAGCTGCTCCCTATCCACTCTGTCCCTCATACTCTTATACACCTCGATCAGGTCCCCCTCAGCCTTCTCTGCTCCAGAGAAAACAACCCAAACCTATCCAACCTCCCTTCACAACTTAACTGCTCCATCCCAGGCAGCATCCTGGTGAATCTCCTCAGCACCGCCTCCAATGCAATCACATCCTTCCTATAATGTGGTGACCAGAACTGCACACAGTGCTCCAGCTGTGGCCTAACAATGGGCATGTCACTCAGAGATCATAGGTCACTTCAGCAAATGGTGAAACCAAAAGCATCCTGGGTCATCTGTGGCCTCTTTTAAGGGGATCATCTGTGTCAGGCAGCAGAAGAATTAAGCACAAAAACTTGCGCTTAATTTGCGAGGGATTTTTGTCATAAAAATCCAACTGGCTCACTAATCTCCTTCAGGGGAAGGAAGGCTGCCACTCCTACCAAGTCTGTTCGCCGCGTGATTCCAGTTCGCCGCTGCGATTGACTCTGATACTGTTCTCAGGGCAAACAGGGCTATGCAATAAATGCAGTGTAACAGTTTCCCACGACCAATGTGCTACATTTACATATCACCCATCAGAAGTGCTTTAAATAGTGAATTGCTTCTGAAGCATAGAGCCCTACGTGAATCATTTTCCAACAAAAGCAGCAATGAGATGACAAACAGTGGCCGGAACTTTTCAGCCATTTCCGCCGGCGGCTGTTCCGGTTCCACCGATGGCGGGAACCTCCGCCACGGGTTTCCTGGCTGCAGGAGGGTGGGTGAAACAGGAAACTCCACTGACAGCGGGTGGACTGGAAGATCCCACCATTGGGCTAATGGCAGAGATGCTGTGAGACGCACAGCTGGAGGTGCAGAAAATCCCACCCAGCATATTAACTGTTAAAAGGTCAAGTCGATATTAGTCCCAGGTTACTGCTTTCCGCTTTGAGGGGAGAGGGCTGACTGGTAGCGATTTAACCTGAGGGTAACCACACCTCAGGCGAGGGGCAAGGCTGAGAAGGCAGGCAGGGACTTTGTGAATAACCTCAGCCAGAACTAGGGGTTATAGTTTGTGGATAAGGGGTAAACTTATAAAATTCTAACAGGGTTAGACAGGGTAGATTCAGAAAGAATGTTCCCGATGGTGGGGGGAGTCCAGAACTAGGGGGTTATAGTTTGAGGATAAGGGGTAAACCTTTTAGGACTGAGGTGAGGAGAAATTTCTTCACCCAGAGGGTGGGGAATGTGTGGAATTCACTCCCACAGAAAGTAGTTGAGGCCAAAACGTCTGATTTTAGGAAGAAATTAGATATCACTCTTGGGGCTAAAGGGATCGAGGATATGGGGAGGAAGGGGGAATCAGGAAATTGAGTTGGATGATCAGCTGTGATCAGAATGAATGGTGGAGCAGGATCGAAGGGCTGAATGGCCTCCTCCTGCTTCTAGTTTCTAATATCACCTTGTGGTGCCATGATATATCACTCCCGTGAAAAATATTCGGCTGTGTGGTGCTATAAAAATATAAGCTGTTGTGAGGAGATAGTTTTGTGCAGAACACACATTTCTATTGAGATGAAATGATATTTTAAAATGTGTCTTTTTTAATCTAAAAAGGTAAGGGAAGGGTAAGGAAAATCCAAGTCACGTGCGGGCCTTCCACGCACTGTCTGGGCCAGGTTAAAGGATAATAGGTAAGCTCTCTGACGGGAGAGTTAACCATCCTTGTTTTTCCGAATTGATTGGCCATTCTTTCCCAACGATAACATCTTGGGAGTCTTTTAGAGTATGTATTTCGAGAGACATCGAGGTGACCGGGTCCTGTCAAGTATCCCACGTGCAGGGGGGTGTCAATAAATCACGCTGGTTGGTCTGCATCTCCGGCTATGAGTGGAATCTTATCGTCCTGTCTGCCATGGCCATCGTAGTGGGCAGGATTTGGGCCACGCAAAGGACTTTGAACGGGATTTTCCAACTTTGGGGCCGGTAAATCCCCTTGTGTCCCAGTTATGCAACTGGTGAAAGAACCTTGCCTGTGGCCTCAAATTCCACCTCCCAGTTTATCTCCTGGGTGACCTCCAAACTCAAAGGCTTATTTTATTTAATCAGCCTGTGGCTCTCGAAAGCTGGAATTCCTGCTCGTTATCCTGACAAGTTTCTTTCTCGCCCTCGATACATTTCTCTCTGTCTTTCACTCCTCTGGACTGCAAGGGGAAGGACGGGCAAGGAGAAAGAAAGGGGGCCTCTGCATCTCTTAATATTCAGAGCAGTTCCCCCAGCCTCCCCACCCTGAGAGAGGAATGTCATGAGCACCACTGCTCATTCAGGCTGTCAGCAGCACAGGACAACTTCAGTCATAAACTGGTCTCCACTCACCTTCGAGCCTGGAGCGCCTGGGAAACCGGGAGCACCAGCTGGACCGACCGGACCCTGAGGGGGGGGAAAAAGAAATATTTAATCAACGCAGAGGGAGACAAAACCGACATCTGAAAAGAATTAGCCAGCTTTAAGAAACAATACAAAAGATTTATTTTTTATCTTTCACAACCCAAAAGGGTGCCAGTGGATTGCTGTGTTCCAACCTTCAAGAAGAAAACTAACTTAGAATCACAGAATCCCTTCAGTGCAGGAGGAGGCCATTTGGCCCATCAAGTCTGTACTGAATACGATCCCACTCAGGCCCTATTCCCGTAACCACCCCCCAAGTATTTCCCTGCTAATCCCCCGGCATTAGGGGCAATTTAGCACGGCCAATCCACCCTAACCTACACATCTTTTGACACTAAGGGGCAATTTAGCATGGCCAATCCACCTAACCTACACACCTTTTGACACTAAGGGACAATTTAGCATGGCCAATCTACCTAACCTGCACATCTTTGGTCACTAAGAGACAATTTAGCATGGTCAATCCACCTAATCTACAGACCTTTCAGACTGTGGGAGGAAACTGGAGCACCTGAAGGAAATCCACGCAGACAAAGAGCAAACTCCACACAGTTTCCCAAGGCCAGAATCGAACCCGGGTCCCTGGCGCTGTGAGGCAGCAGTGCTAACCCCTGTGCTGCCCAAAACTTAAACATCTTTCTTTGAATCCATGAGGTTTGAATGACAGTACCTTATTGTCTGGGCTGGGTTTAATTGTGACTATATTGCAATGGACAATGAGCCAAATATTTGGAATTGTTTTACATTTTACCTTTGAAAAACCAACAAAGGTGACAAAAATGAAAGTGGGCAGTGAGTACAAATGCTCTTTTTTTTATATATGATTACACGTTTTTGACAGAGCGTCTACACCTGGATATCATTGAATCATAGAACCCTACAGTGAAGAAAGGGGCCATTCGGCCCATCGCGTCAGCACCAACCACAATCCCACCCAGGCCCTACCCCCATATCCCTACATATTTACTCACTAATCTCTCTAACCTACGCACCTCAGGACATTAAGGGGCAATTTTAGCACGGCCAATCAACCTAACCCGCACATCTTTGGACTGTGGGAGGAAACCGGAGCACCCGGAGGAAACCCACGCAGACACGAGGAGAATGTGTAAACTCCACACAGACAGTGACCCGAGCTAGGAATCAAACCCAGGTCCCTGGCACTGTGAAGCAGCAATGCTAACCACTGTGCTACCGTGCCGACATACGGTTTAAATGTCGATGTAACCTGGGATACTTACAGGAGGACCAGCTGGACCAGGTAGACCATCATTTCCGCGGGCTCCCTGTAAATCAAAGATACAGGATCAGCACTCAAGCAAAATTGCGTCGTCTTAAATACATTATTACCTGCAAAGAGCTCAGGATTTGACTGTGTGTTACTACAGATGCAGCAATAATCAGTGCGCCGAGGGGAAGATGTTCCGATTCTTTCCGATGGCCGGAATTCGCCGGACACTCACGTCTCCTCCAGCGAGGACAGAGGATTTGACTTTCGCGGGAAGGGAGAATCCCAGCTGTGGCGAAATTGGAGAACCCTGGCCATTCCAGAATCTGGCTCTCCCAATGAGCGTTTGACTGCCCTTTTCCCCTTCCCTTCTCCGCCCCTGCCTTTATCCGACCAATTTACAAAGCAAACGTTTTTTTAGCTGATTGAAAGCTGCGACCCCGCGCAAATTGGCTGTGTACGCGTCAGGCGACACGCGCTTCGATATCGGTGACTGCCGTTTCTATTAATCCAGTCCGAAGATTGGCGTCCTACTTACGGCTGAACCAGGAGGTCCGGGACGACCCCTCTCACCAGGCAGACCACGTGGACCCTGCAAAGCAAAGAGAGAAGCCCCTTTGAGTCTTGTGCCGGCCACCCCATTGCCACTGGCAAATCGTCGATTGTGAAATATGACAACAGAGTGATGAATTGACACGGTTAAATTGCAAAAAAAAAGGTTTCATCCCTCGCGGTTTTCTGAAAAAAAAGGACAATTCTTGGCAGTTGAGTGGGTAATTCAGACTCACCAGTGGACCAGGAGCGCCATTCTCTCCAGCTGCACCTGCTTCACCCTGTTTGGAAATAAAAGCAAAGAGTTAGAAAATGGTCACTGGACAAAGTGCAGCTTAAAGAACAGAAAATCTCCAAACATTTGTGAATGACTATCCTCACGGAGTGGGTGTCCCATCTTAAATTGTCAGCTACTTTGCTGTTAGGCTTTTTTTTAAAAAACGTGCCACAAGTAGGCTTACATTAACACCGCAATGAAGTTACTGTGAAAATCCCCCAGTCGCCACGCTCCTGTTCGGGTACACTGAGGGAGAATTTAACACAGCCCCTAACCAGCACGTCTTTCAGTCTGTGGGAGGAAACCGGAGCACCCAGGAGAAAACCACGCAGACACGGAGAGAATGTGTAGACTCCACACAGACCCAAGCCAGGAATCGAGCCCGTGTCCCTGGTGCTGAGAGGCAGCAGTGCTAACCACCGTGCCGTGATCTCTGACTCCATCCCAACCACCATTTCAATGACAAACCACTCCCTTCCCACTCCTGAAACAATGACTGAAGGTAGGGCTGCTCATCCTGCCTTTCTCTCTCTCCCATTTTGTGATACAGCCCTTCCCCTACAGCTGCCACCACCACCGCCGCCCCTGGGATCTGTCTCAAAAACCCTTCAAAACCTCAACAAGTTTTTTAAATATTACTGGCATGGTGATTTCAGGCATTTCTCTAGTCAAAATCTTCACTCTGGTCTGTGAAAACTTTGAGGTGGCCTGGTCACTTTTAATTTTCCGTTGCCCCACTGGACACTTGGCAAATCCCAGCAGCACTCCATTCTGCAGAAGAGATTCCCCTTTCTCTCTGTCAGAAGCTGCAGGTGTGGGAAGACCCCTTTGAAGTCCTCTGACTGACAGAAGTCACTTTCACTGGTGGGGTGGGGGGGGGCGTGCGCGCGCACAGGGAGCTTCCCTTTTCCACAGCTGCTCACTCAGCCCATTCATTCCTAGTCTCTGAGCCTTCCTAGAAAGCACAAGTGCTTGGAAATCCTTTGAATAATTGATTTCTGGGACAAGAAATTCCTTAGCCCAGTGCACTTAATTAATATATGGAGGATGAAATTTATTTACTTTTTTGCAAATTCCAAAATATGCTGATTTTAAACAATGATTTTTTTTAAACTTTGTTTATTAGTGCCACAAGTAGGCTTACATTAACATTGCAATGAAGTTACTGTGAAAATCCCCCAGTCGCCATACTCCTGTTTGGGTACACTGAGGGAGAATTTAGCATGGCCAATCCACCCTAACCAGCACATCTTTCGAACTGTGGGAGGAAACCGGAGCAAATGGACACGGGGAGAACGTGCAGACTCCGCACAGGTGCAAGCCGGGAATCGAACCTGGCTCCCTCGCGCTGTGAGGCAGCAGTGCTAACCACTGTGCCACCGTGTCACAGATTCTTGAAAGAAAGTTCAGGTCACAATATGTGCTGGCATTAACTTCAGCCAGGGCCTTGAATGTGGGTTAGATCAAATCAGACTAACATGTTTCAGTGCAAGCACATTTTAACACAGGCCTATCCAAGACCAAGGCACTGAACATAGAACAACACAGCCCGGGAAACAGGCCCTTCAGCCCAACAAGCCCGTGCCGCCATTTTAACATTGTGAGTCCCCTCTCTACCCATGACCCTTGTCTATGCTTATGGCATTCCACATTGGAAACCAGATTGAGGGGAGACTAGGCTTCATCCCGATTGGGATATTTAGCATATTTTTCAACACATAAGTGTACAAAATGTCTATATACAGGCCTGGCCCAGTACTTCTGTCCAGTCTGTGTTCTGACACAATCCATTTCTGCACAGGCCTACCCTCGAATGAACTCAATCCTATCCCAACTTGGTATCCCTCTGTCTAGTTTTATCTGAAACTGGTACATTTCTCTGGATCTGAAACTAGAATATCTCTGTTCGGGGAGGTGTTCCAGAAGATAGGAACATCAAACATTCTGAGTTTGATCGCAAGTTAGACTTAAGTGAGTATTTTCTGTACCTTTACGCCTGCAGCACCAGCTTCACCTTTGGCACCATCAAGACCTGGGTAACCCTGTGGAGTAAAAACAGAGGCTCGAATCACTTATTTAATCCAATGGCTTTGAAATCTAATTTTTTTTGCCGTGTGTTACTGCATGCATTTATGAACAAAAGGTTCGCGCGTCCCATTTGGCGGAGGTACTGACCCTGTGACCTTTGACACCTGGAAGTCCTGGAGTTCCTGGGAAGCCACGAGCACCCTGGGAAAACAGAGGAGACAAGGAGACTGAGGTACAGGTTCGGCGACATTATCGTAAATTGTCCGGAGAGCATTCCATTTTCTAAAGAACACCTCAAGTTGACTTTGCTTCGGCCTGTAGGACCTGGTGCGGATACTTAATTTCCCAGTATTTACTTGTTATGAATAGATAATGGCTGGAATTTTACCGGCCCGACCCGAATCCGGGGGCGCGCGAGGCTCGGAGAACGGCATTTTCCGTTGGCCTCGGGCGGGATCGGACAAATCCTGCGGGTAAAATTGCACCCAATGTTGCCAAAGAGTTTGATAAGCCTTTAACGTCATATCGTGCAAACTGGATTGCAGTTATATGTCATGTAAATAGAATATGATCCTGTCGTCACTGTTAGGGTCTGAGACACCGTCACATATACTGGTTTGCAGTTACAAAATTGCTCAGGTTTGCACTTCATTGGGTGCTAAATGTAACACAGCATGTTCTGGCTTTCATATCAGTGCTGGAACACTGTATTCATTCAATGGGCGGGACTTTACGTTCTCGCTCGGCCGTAAAATCTCACCCGGGATCAACGGACTTTCCACAGCCCGCTCTGTTTCCTGTGGCGGGCAGGACTGGAAAATTCCAGCCATACTGTAAACTCTGTTTATAACTCCTGACGGAGATTTTGAAATGCGGAACCAAATTGTCACTCAAATGGACAAACAATTAATGGTCATGAAGGGACGTGTTTCCCTGGATGATGGAAGAGGGGCACTGCACAACAGAAAAGGCGAAATCTTTGCATCCATAGGGACCAGAAGTGCAATCTGAAGAGTTACTTTAAAACAAACTAAAGTTCCTTGGACTTTTCCGGATTGGATTAACCCTAGTTCAACTTCTTTTCATTTCTTGTGCGTCATTGTGATTTGTCGCGTTCCCGTATGGGCCGGGATTCTCCGATGTTGCCTGTGGCTTAGCGCCAACATTCCTGCTGGCAGCAGCGGCAGAGCGTGCCAGACTGTAGGCCCTGGAGCCTTGTCCCTTCCTGCTCTGGTTTGTGAGCAGAGTGTAGATTTTATAAGCCCATGAGCCAGGGTCATGCCTGTCATATCAGCTTGAAATATTGAATCCAAGGTATTTACTGTTTGGTCAGTTAGGATGTTGCCATACCTGTGGCCCTGGGGGTCCACGTTCTCCTGCTTTTCCGGGTTTTCCAGCCTCGCCCTGCGGGAGAAATGGAGTCACCGTGTTAGCCCAACCTGTGTTACTGTGCGGTACATTAAAAGGTGACAATTAAAGGTGTTCATCAGCTGAAGGGAACTTACATCATCGCCAGGTTTACCAGGAGGGCCAGGAGGGCCGCGGGGACCCATGGGACCCTGCAACGCAAAACAAAAATCATTTCAAACAAAGAACCAATAAGTGACATTTCCCCTTCCCCGACCCTTCCACATTAGACCATAAGATATTAGGAGCAGAATTGGGCCATTCAGCCCATTGAGTCTGTTCTGCCATTGCTGATAAATTTCTTAATCCCATTCTTCCACCTTTTCCCCATAACCTTTGATCCCCTTACCAATCCAGAACTTATCTATATCTGTTTTAAATGTACTCAGTGACCCGGCCTCCTCTGTGGCAATGAGTTCCACAGATTCCCCACCCTCTGGCTGAAGAAATTCCTCCTTATCTCTGTTCTAAAGGGTTATTCTGAGGCTGAGGCAGATCCTAGTCTCTCCCTGTAATGGAAGCGTCCACTCTATCCAGTCCTTTCTGTATTGTGAGAGTTTCAATGAGATTCCACCCACCCCCCATCCTTCTAACCTCCATCGAGTACAGACCCAGAGTCCTCAAACATTGTCATATGAGCGATGACATCACTGAAAATGACATCCAAACTCAGCGAATAGCCATGGGAAGATATTCCGTACGCCCTCATACACACCCAGACTGCTGCCATTCCTCAAACTCCAACTCTTCCCCTTGCACTGGCTAAACACACCACTCAGACTGAAGTTGGCTTCCTTTTGGGTTCCCACAGTTCTTCTACTCATTGGATATCGTTTCTGAGCTCAGGGGAAAGAGACTTCCTTCCTTTCGAAACAGGGCCTCAAATTTCCAAACGTATGCCACAGTAAAGGATGCGCTGGGCCATTATGCCTTCCAAAGCTGAGATTCTCAGCTTCATTCTTAAGAGCTGATTCTTAACTGTGTTGGTAAATGGTTGGCTTTTGTGTGAGTTATGGTTATCTGAGTCTGTAAAGAAATGGATTCAGTCGCGTCCCTTCGGCTACTTACAGCAGCACCAGATTCGCCGGGTTCTCCGGGTGATCCTTGGAAACCTTGAGGTCCCTGCCGACAAAACAAAGCCGTTATTGATAACTCTCAGGAGAGCCCGCGTGCCTCAATTCACAGGACATGCTTCCATATGATGCCTTCTGTGTAACTCTCTTCAACTCGTCCTGTGCTACGCTCATGGGGTTAATCGTCAGACATTAACCGCCAGAAGAGGTTTACATAGTCAATACTTACGGGAGCGCCTGTAGGTCCTGGAGGTCCTCTGGGTCCCATGGGGCCCTGTATAGGAAAGACAGCACCAGTTAGAGGTGGCAGAGACACATGGTTTATTATTCATAAGGTAGCTAGTCATTTTATAGGGGTGTGTGAGTGGTTGTGCACAGACATGGAGGTAAAATACTTCTGGGCTCATTGCGCATGACATGTAATGCTCGCTTTAAATGGATCTGGGGTTTGATACATATGATGTTACTTCCACACAGAGTTAGTTCTGTGTCTAAGGGTAAATGTCTGCAAGATTCCCTGGGAAACAGTTAACAGCTGATTCAGGTGTGACTCAAAATACACTACTCAAGGCACAACCACAGGGTTCTTGAAGCAATGCATGACATAAAGCAATCAGGCTGAAGCTGATAATAATGATCAGTGTCACAGGAAGCTTTAGTCTGGTGATGAATGTAGATTCATTTAACTGTGCGGTGTTAGATAGTGGTTGCACCTCAACAGTGTGTGGGACAGATTGGCTAACATCATCCGGGCTTATTTAACAGTGAGGATCTACACAAAGGCAGGGAGATGAATGTTCTATTTGTGTGTTTGCATGGATAGATTCTTGACATGGGATTCAAAGGGTATGGGGGGGTAGATAGGAAAGTAGAGGTGACAATCAGACCAACTATGATCTTATCAAATGGCAGAGCAGGCTGAAGGGGTCGAATGGCCTATTTCTGTTTGCAGAGGTCCTCATGACTGTGAGGTTTTGGTGGTTGCCAATAAACCAGAGAATAAACTAATCAGAGGGTGGAATTTTCCCAACTCCCCACCACGGGAATCGTAGCGCGTGGGACAGGAGTTAGATGGTTGGAAGGAATCTGGAGTTTATTCTGTTGATTGTATAAGGTGGGGAAGTGGGGGGGCACTCATTGAATAATTACCTATACACATATATTAACTTATTAACACTGGGTTGTAGAGCTGAGAGCTGTACATTTGTAAGCCGGAATTTTACTGCTTTGTCTGCCACAGAATCGGAGTGGGTGAGGGGCGGACAACAGAAATGTCTGTTGATCTCGGGCAGGAATTTCTGCTCTGGCTTGAGCGAGGCAGTAAACTCCCACCCTAAGTAACGTCTCACTCAGCGAATAAATCTAACCCTGTGTAACGATTTGACTTCGGGTTGTCAAATGGCTGTCAGAGGCTAAACAAATTCTTATAGGCAGAAGGGAATGTATTGTAAGATACATAAGGCAGTAAAGCATCAACAGGCATTTAAGAGCGCGGGGCAGTTCAATGAATAGGGAAGTAACGTGGTATGTTCATTTCAGAAGTGTGGGTACATACGGACTTTTGTGGGAAATGATGGTAGTACTGTATGTGGATATAGGTAATGCTGTACAGAAGAAGGGTTATAAATATCTGATTATATACATCTAAGCATAGATATTTAGCCCCATACGGGGTCCAGGGGAAGTTCACGAGAATGATCCCGGGAATGAAAAACTTGACGTATCAGGAGCATCTGAGGGAAACATTTTACGTATCATGGGAAGTGTAGCGGGCGGGACAAGAACCATGTAAAGGTCCATAGGAATTTTCTGGCTTGGGCGATCGTGGCTGGACTACTGGGTTTGTACACAATGGAGTTTAGAAGGATGAAGGGGGGATCTCATTGAAACTCTCAGAATGTGGAAAGGCCTGGATAGAGTGGACGTGGGGAAGATGTTTCCATTAGAGGGAGAGACTAGGCTCTGAGGGCACAGCCTCAGAATAAAGGGATGACCCTTTAGAAGTAAGATGAAGAGGAATTTCTTCAGCCAGAGGGTGGTGAATCTGTGGTTTCAGAGGGGGCCAGGTCACTGAGTGTATTTAAGACAGAGATAGATAGGTTCTTGATTGGTAAGAGGAACACAGGTTATAGGGAAAAAGCGGGAGAATGGGATTGAGAAATATATCAGCCATAGCAGAGCAGATTCAATGGGCCGAATGGCTTAACTCTACTTCTATATCTTATTGTCTTATGGTTGTGGTGAGCTGCTTATTGGTAGGTGTGAGAAAAGATGACCTATGTATATGTAGTCATGAACTGATATGTTGAAATGATATGGCCCATAGATGTTCAATGTTGTCTTTTAGGAGCAGAATATAATAGATATATATATATAAAATATATAGGTGGAATGGTACTAATGGATAGATGAGTGGTTATGAATTTCCTGTATGAAGGAATTTGATTACAGCTAGATATAACTGTACGTGTGCATGGAGAGTTAGGTAGGTACAGGTGGTGGGGGGAAGGAATGCAATGTTGCGGGGATGTGGGTACATGTAGTTGTGATTGAATCTCATAGAATATCTATGCACCGCCAACAATTCCACCCAGGCCCTTATACCTGTCACCCCATTTTACCCTGCTAATCCCCCGGACCCTAAGGGATAATTCAGCACAACCAATCAACCTAACCAGCACGTCTTTGGAGTGTGGGAGGAAACCGGAGCACCCAGAGGAAACCAGAGCAGCCAGGGGGAGACTCCACACAGACAGTGACCCAAGCTGGGAATCAAACCCAGGTCCCTGGAGCTGTGGGGCAGCAGCGCCAACCACTGTGCCGCCCCTGTAAGTATGTGCAGGTAGCTGTGGATGGTAATGTATGGAGTGGTATCTGGGTACAAGTCATTTTGGATGGATATGTGTGGGAGGGAATGTGGATATGGTCATACATAAATGTGTACTGGTATAAATTAGTTTATAGAGGATGCTAATACAAGTAGTTAGAAATGTCTAGGGGTGTGTATAAAGGTAGGATACTGTTTCTGGGGGTGTTACGTAGTGATAGTTTTAACTTGGTCCAGCCCACTTAAACAACGGTCACTGATGGAGAGAGGTATCTATTTTTCACTGTGCACAGGCCAGTGAAGTAGAACGGTCAAAATGTGTTGCAAAAACACACTAAAACCTTGCTACAAGTTAGCTAGTTCGATGAATCAGTAACTTGGGACACAAGAGGGCAGGATGTTCCGGCCACGCTCGTCCCCAAGGCCTGAAATTCCTTCCCCCCTCCCTGCTCCCCCCAGTGTCTGCGCGGGAAATATTCTGCCCAGTGGGTTTGTTTGAACTTCCTGCTGAGAGATCAGATGTCCCGCATTGTGTTAAAGAGATCAATGTCTCTGAACTCCTATGAGAGTGCTTATAAATTTGAATGTAGGAAACAAGACACTCGACGGGAAGGATAATATGGGATATTGGATAGAGAAGGAGACAATAAAGGTTTTCGTTTTAATAAAAAAACTTCCCTGCAGAGGAGCAAACACAGGGCTAATGTGTGTGTATGGATGAAATCCCGAAAGTTCAAAAATTACCCGGTTTATCTGGCAGGAATTTTTTGGGAACTTGAAAGTTAAATTAGATGGGTGGCACGGCGGTATAGTGGGTTAGCACTGCAGCCTCACAGCTCCAGGTTCGATTCCCGGCTTGGGTCATTGTCTGTGTGAAGTCTGCGCATTCTCCCTGTGTCTGAGTGGGTTTCCTCTGGGTGATCCGCTTCCTCCAAAGATGTGCAGGTTAGGGTGGATTGGCCATGCTAGATTTCCCCTTAATGTCCAAAGATGTGTAGGTTAGGTGGATTGGCCATGCTAAATTGTCCCTTAGTGTCCAAAGATGTGTAGGTTAGGTGGATTGGCCATGCTAAATTGTCCCTTAGTGTCCAAAGATGTGCAGGTTAGGTGGATTGGCCACGCTAAATTGTCCCTTAGGGTCCAAAGATGTGTAGGTTAGGGTGGATTGGCCATGCTAAATTGTCCCTTAGTGGGCAATTGGGATTAGCTTAGTGGTTAAAAAAAGGGGCAACGTGGACAAGTTGGACCGAAGGGCCTGTTTCCATGCCATAAACCTCTCTGACTCTATGAAAGCATTCTCAAGGGACTGCAGCTTATAGCACTAGCAAGAATAAAGCTCAAGATTGATGGCTGAGGATTAACACACAATTTAAAATGATCGGCCTACGAAGGAGAATGTTGTGGAGCTGCTTAAAGGGGGCTTGATAGAGAGACAGAAAGGGAGGCATGTTTGAGCGAGTTTGAAATGAACTTTGGTTGCTATTTAAAAAAAAAACTCTCCGAGGCAAAGGAAGGCGGGGGATGCGCTCAAAACACCGAGCTTCAGCTGAACGTCCCATCGAAAGGAAAGGCAGGTAAAGAAGGTTATATCCTGAGTGAGGGGCTGGAAAATACGTGCTCCATCCAAAGACTTTTTCAAGTTCCGTCCGCACCCTCCCCCCCCCCCCCCCCCCCCACCCCAGCCAAACTGTGAGGCCAGAGAATCAGGGCCACAGACAGGAATCTCATGAGTACGTTCTGAATGTGGCGGCAGGCTGAGATTGAAAGCAATATGTTTAGAATCAGGATTGGTATCTGAAGCAGGGAAGGAATAGGCAGAAAATGATTTAAGAAGAAGGGTTTTCCAAAGAATATAGGGTAAATTCACGAATCTTGTGATCTCAGTGAAACTTCACTCTAATCCTATCCCATGATCCCAGTGGGATGTTGCTGTATTCCTATCCCATGGCCCCATGGGGCATTGGTATAATCCTATCCCATGGCCCCATGAGGCATTGGTATAATCGTATCCTTTGGCCCCATGGGGCATTGGTATAATCCTATCCTTTGGCCCCATGGGGCATTGGTATAATCCTATCCCATGATCCCATGGGGCATTGGTATAATCCTATCCCATGATCCCATGGGGCATTGGTATATTCCTATCCCATGGGGCACTGGTATAATCCTATCCCATGATCCCATGGGGCATTGCTATCATCCTATCCCATGATCCCATGAAACATTGCTATCATCCTATCCCATGATCCCAGTGAAACGTTGCTCTAATCCTATCCCACGATCCCATGGGACATTGCTGTAATCCTATCCCACGATCCCAGTGGGACGTTGCTGTAATCCTATCCCATGATCCCAGTGAGACGTTGCTACAATCCTATCCCATGATCCCATTGGCTGTTGCTGTAATCCTATTCCATGATCCTATGGGACTTTGGTGTACCCCTATCTCATTATCCCATTGGGCATTGCTGTACCCTATCTCATTATCCCTTTGGACATTGCTGAAACTGATCCCATGATCCCACGGGATGTTGCTGAGACCCTATCCCATGGGATGTTGCTGAGACCCTATCCCATGGGACATTGCTGTAACCCTATCCAATGATCCCATGGGGCATTGCTGTAATCCTATCCCATGTTCCCATGGGACATTGCTGTAATCCTATCCCATGAGCCCATGGGACATTGCTGTAATCCGATCCCATGGGACATTGCTGTAATCCTATCCCATGATCCCATGCGGCATTACTGTAACCCTATCCAATGATCCCATGGGGCATTGCTGTAATCCTATCCCATGTTCCCATGGGGCATTGCTGTAATCCTATCCCATGTTCCCATGGGACATTGCTGTAATCCTATCCCATGAGCCCATGGGACATTGCTGTAATCCTATCCCATGAGCCCATGGGACATTGCTGTAATCCTATCCCATGAGCCCATGGGACATTGCTGTAATCCTATCCCATGATCCCATGCGGCATTACTGTAACCCTATCCCATGATCCCATGGGGCATTACTGTAAACCTATCTCATTATCCCTTTGGGCATTGCTGTAACCCTATCCCATGATCCCATGGGACTTTGCTGTAACCCTACCTCATGATCCCATGGGACATTGCTGCAATCCTATCCCATGATTCCATGCAGCATTACTGTAACCCTATCCCATGGGACATTGCTGTAATCCCATCCTATGTGGCATTACTGTAACCCTATCCCATGATCCCATGGGACATTGCTGTAATCCTATCCTATGTTGTATTACTGTAACCTTATCCCATGATCCCATGGGACATTGCTGTAATCCTATCCCATGATCCCATGCAGCATTACTGTAACTCTATCCCATGATCCCATGGGACATTGCTGTAATCCCATCCTATGTGGCATTACTGTAACCCTATCCCATGATCCCATGGGACATTGCTGTAATCCCATCCGATGTGGCATTACTGTAACCCTACCCCATGATCCCATGGGACATTGCTGTAATCCCATCCTATGTGGCATTACTGTAACCCTACCCCATGATCCCATGGGACATTGCTGTAATCCTACCCTATGTGGCATTACTGTAATCTTATCCCATGATCCCATGGGACATTGCTGTAATCCTATCCCATGATCCCATGTGGCATTACTGTTACCCCATCTCATGATCCCATGGGATGTTGCTGTGACCCTACCCCATTATCCCATGGGACGTTGCTTTAATCCTATCCCGTGATTCCATTGGGCATTGCTGAAATCCTATCCCATGTTCCCACTGGACGTTGCTGTTATCCTATGCCACGATCCCATTGGACATTGCTACGATCTATCCCATGATCTCATTGGATGTTTATTGTAATCCTATCCCATGATCCCAGTGGGACAATGCTGGAATCCTATCTCATGATCCCAGTGGGCTATTGGTATGACCCTTGACCAGTGGCAAGTCCAGCCTTTGGCAGGATATTTTTTGAACTAACATGAAAGACTGAAACATATTTATTCACATTCCATATAATCTGCGCTCCAAATTCCCCGACTTTGTGATGTTTTGGCCAAGGGAAAGAGGAGAATCAGGAGGAAACACCTATGTTGGGTGTGAGTAAAGGGCATTCCACAGAACTGAAAATTGCAGCATGTAATCGGACTGAAGTTTGAGCTCTGGGCTACATTCCGAGATTGTATTCCATTTACCAGAAGAGTGAATGAAGAGGGATTCTTCAATTGACATCGAAAGACAGAAATGGTAGGCCACCTATGGTGAGTGCCACAAGGAAAGGCTCTGGGTGGCACTGGCTGGGTACGCCGAAGGCTGTAAAGTGTGACTGGGACGTGTAATGGAATGGGCAGCTGCAACTGGAGGGCCTACTTCCAACAGGAGCTGGAAAGAATGGATACAAAGCTCCAAAGTGGGGAGGGCGCAGAGAAAATAATTGTTGGGTGTGACTGTGGAGGCTGAGGGAGTTATAGGTAAGTATACATGGACTAGGATGTGTATATGGGTGTTGGAAGTTGTGTATGAAAGGGGAGCTGTGGGTATAACGGGGGCCAGGGTAGATATGAGGGTTAGGATTGGCGATTTGGCAAAACGCCTAGTTCTCCATTCTCGCTGGCAGAGGTGGTGGGGCGTATGAGATCGGAGAATCCGGCCTTAATATTGGATGCACACCATTCGTGAATGTTTGGTTAAAACCCGCTCATTTTGATGCAATCAGTAGTCGCCAAAGATGTGTAAAGATTTGCCATGCTCAGGACATTGCAGGCAAATAAACTCTTACCATTGGTCCTTGCATGACACCCATCTGAGCACCTCCTGCCTTCTCATCGAATCCTCGTGCCATCTGGGAAGCAAAGTTCTGTTGGAGCAAGAAGGAAAAGGTTAAATTAACCGGGTAACTGTCAAAATATGTGACATCTATCCCAGAAATAGCAATGAAAAACTCGCGGGGTAGCGTGGCCCCTTTAAGGGGGCGGTCCCTGAGGGCCACCTGATAGGGTCAGACCCTATGAAGGGGCAGCGTGGGAGGCCCAGCCAATCGGGTGCAAGGGTGCACGACCTGGGTGGGGGAGGGACCTCAGTTGGAGCCGGGGAGGAGGGGAGAGATGGAATACAATGTTGGTAAGTGTGAGGATATCCACTTTGGTAGGAATAATGGTAGGAAGGACTACTACTTACAGGGCGAAAAGCTGCAGCATGCTACGGTGCAGAGGGACCTGGGGGTCCTTGTGCATGAGTCGCAAAAACCCAGCCTACAGGTGCAGCAGGTGGTCAGGAAGGCAAATGGGATGCTGGCCTTCATAGCGAGGAGGATTGAATATAAAAGGGAGGTCTTGCTGCAACTGTACAGGGTGCTGGTGAGGCCGCAGCTGGAGTACTGTGTGCAGTTTTGGTCGCCGCACTTGCGCAAGGATATATTGGCCTTGGAGGGAGTGCAGAGGAGATTCACTAGGCTGATACCGGAGTTGAGGGGGTAGAGCTATGAGGAGAGGCTGAATAGACTGGGCTTGTACTCGTTAGAGTTTAGAAGGATGAGGGGGGATCTTATTGAGACGTATAAGATGATGAAAGGGATGGATAGGGTAGAGGTGGAGAGGTTCTTCCTGCTCAGAAAGGATAGCAGGACTAGAGGGCACAGCCTCAAGATAAGGGGGGAGCAGTTTAGAACGGAGTTGAGGAGGAACTTCTTCACTCAAAGGGTGGTGAATCTCTGGAATTCTCTGCCCGTTGAAGTGGTGGAGGCTACCTCGCTAAATATATTTAAGTCACGGGTAGATAGGTTTTTGGTAGGCAAGGGAATTAAGGGTTATGGGGAGAAAGCGGGAAAGTGGAACTGATCCACTTCAGATCAGCCATGATCTTATTGAATGGCGGGGCAGGCTCAAAGGGCTAGATGGCCTACTCCTGCTCCTATTTCTTATGTTCTTATGTATGAGAGTCGATATGTACTCCCAGTCGCCTATACATGTATCGATGGTAATAAACCAGTTGTAACTTAAGGCCACAGCAAGATATTGCGTTCTCCTTCCTTTGTTAGGCCTGACATGAAATCCCAGTGCTGGGATTGATGTATGTGGACCCACATTACAAATCAGTCCATTCATTGGTGGACAATCTAATCATTGGAAGTGGGAAGTACAAAGCTGAAATTGAGGCACATGACTGGGCAGAAGAGCCAGAGGCTTCACTGTGTTTAGTTGAGCATTATTTAATCACAGAATGGTTTAAGGTTTTTAAGTTTATTTATTTGTGTCACAAGTAGGCTTACATTAACACTGCAATGAAGTTACTGTGAAAATCACCACACTCCTGTTCGGGTACACTGAGGGACAATTTAGCACAGCCGATGCACCCTAACCAGCACGTCTTTCGTACTGTGGGAGGAAACCCACGCAGACACGGGGAGAATGTGCAGACTCCACACAGACAGTGACCCGAGCCGGGAATCGAATCCAGGTCCCCGGCGCTGTGAAGCAGCAGTGCTAACCCACTGTGCCACCCATAAAAGTTGGGTGGTCGGTCGCCAGTGACAGGGATCAAACACACAACCTTGGCATTATTAGCATCATGCTCTAACCATCTGAGCTAACCGGCCTGTAACTTCCCTGCAAATGTGTTCCTCTATATCATTAGCACAAGTCAGTGGCTTGTCGAATACAGTCAGGTGGGCAATGGTGGTGCAGTGGTTAGCACTGCTAGCTCATGGTGCCAGGGATCCAGGTTTGATTCTTGGCCTTGGGTAACTGTCTGCGTGCAGTTTGCACATTGGATGGTTGGGATATTCTTTTGGCGAGTCAGTGCAGACTTGATGGGCCAAATGGCCTCCTTCTGCACTGTAGGGATTCTATGATTCTTCTATTTTTTAGCTCTAGATAAATAGATTCGATCTGCTAGGACATCCTCCCTCTCTCAAGCACAGAAAGTTTCAGCCCTCCTCCATTCTTTCCTACTCTGTCTTTCCGGAACAACTTGTTTTCAGGAATATTTGGTACCCAGTCTTTCTTTCCTTTGATCCAGGTCTCTGGAATTGCCACAACATTTTATTCCTGTGTGGCAGCTCACGAACCGATTTACCGTGCTTTGTGCACTTATGTCCCTGCACTAATTTAGACTTCTTTGCATTCCAGCTTCGTCTGACTCTTAATACCTGACATTTTTTTACTCAAGTGCCCTATATCTCTGCCAATTGTTTCTGCATCTTGTTTTCCTTTTCAAATGCTGTACCCTGGTCCCCAGGAGACTGTTAAAATAAGTTTGAACTTCCACAAACCACTCAAGTGGGCATGGCAGTACAGTGGTTAGCACTGCTGCCTCACAGCACCAGGAACCCAGGTGCAATTCCGGCCTCAGGTCACTTCTCCCTGTGTCTGTGTGGGTTTCCTTCGGGTGCTCCGATTTTCTCCCACAGTCCAAAGATGTGCAGGTTAGGTGGATTGGCCATGCTATATTGTCCCTTAGTGTCCAAAGATGTGTAGGTTGGGTGGATTGGCCATGCTAAATTGCCTCTTAGTGTCCAAAGATGTGTAGTTTGGGCCGATTGGCCATGTTAAATGCACAGGGTTACAGGGATGGTGCAGGGCGATAGATCCTGGGCTGGATGCTCTTGCAGAGAGTTGGTGCAGACTGATGGGCTGAACGGCCTCCTTCTGCACTGTAGGAATTCTATATGATTGGATGATGGGCAGAGGTAGACAATGCCACAGACCTGGCATGGTGTCCATTCTACTAAGGCCATTGATTTCCAATCGAGGTTTTGTTTTGGCGCGGTGGAAACTTAAAACCCGAGGAGTTACAATTCAGACTGGAACGGCAACCGGATTGGGTGTACTTACTCCGCCAAAGTCTGACATTCCTGATGATCCGGGTGGTCCGGGTGGGCCAGGATTTCCAGGGGTTCCAGGTTCTCCATCTCTACCGCGGGGACCAGGCACACCCTGAAAAGAAGCACCTTTCATTCAGAGATTAAAATTATAATCACTGTTTAAATAAACAGCTTTATAGTGAGCCGGGGAAATGCTTCTCTGAAAACACATGCCGCATTCACATTCTGCTCCCAGGGGCTGCAGCTCCCGACACACATTTCTTTTACCCCGACTCGTGCTGCAGTCCAATCTGGGACCCTGTAACTCGCCATTTTACCAAAGATACACGGGACTGGGTAAAAACAACATGCTAAAGTCACTCACAGCTTCACCCTTCTCTCCACGTGGTCCCCTTGGGCCTTGCTCTCCAGATGGTCCCTGATGAAAAGAAAAAGCACAGGAGGAATGTTGAGATGCCAAACGCTTTCCGAAAATGTCAACAGCCAACAAATGATGGGAAGAAGGAATCGTTCCACATTAAGCGCTCACCTGTGGGCCTGGAGGTCCTCTTGGTCCTACAACCTGGGACAAAGAGAAAGAAATAGTGTATGAGCATCGAGATTCCAGACTTCTCCGTCCTCGTGGACTAGTATTTTAGCAGTAATAAAGTCTTTAAAACCAAAATAAAACTTAAAAATATTGAAATTCAAATGGTATGTTGGCCTTCGTAGCGAGAGGATTTGAATACAGGGATATGGATGTTTTGCTGCAATTGTATGGGGCTTTTGGTGAGGCCACACCTGGAATATTGTGTGTAGTTTTGATCTCCTTATCTGAGGAAGGATGTCCTTGCTATAGAAGGAGTGCTGCGAAGGTTTACCAGGCTGATTCCTGGGATGGCAGGTCTGTCATATGAGGAGAGACTAAGTCGGTTAAGATTATATTCACTGGAGTTTAGAAGAGTGAGAGGGAATCTGATAGAAACTTATAAAATTCTAACAGGGTTAGACAGGGTAGATTCAGAAAGAATGTTCCCGATGGTGGGGGGAGTCCAGAACTAGGGGTCATAGTTTGAGGATAAGGGGCAAACCTTTTAGGACTGAGGTGAGGAGAAATGTCTTCACCCAGAGGGTGGGGAATGTGTGGAATTCACTCCCACAGAAAGTAGTTGAGGCCAAAACGTTGTGTGATTTCGAGAAGAAATTAGATATCGCTCTTGGGGCTAAAGGG
This sequence comes from Carcharhinus amblyrhynchos, assembly GCF_965287045.1. Taxonomy (NCBI): domain Eukaryota; kingdom Metazoa; phylum Chordata; class Chondrichthyes; order Carcharhiniformes; family Carcharhinidae; genus Carcharhinus; species Carcharhinus amblyrhynchos. The sequence continues at coordinate 7,439,469 of NC_137359.1, read as the reverse complement.
ATCGAGGGATAAAGGGGGGATCAGGATATTGAACTTGATGATCAGCCATGATCAGAATGAATGGTGGAGCAGGCTCGAAGGGCTGAATGGCCTCCTCCTTCTAGTTTCTATGTAATATCAAAATGGTGTCTTTAGCACTTATAATGTGTACCACTTTCAGTAAGTTTACTGATCTGATAAATGCTGAGGCAAATGCTGAACCGAGGACTAAATTTTCCTGTTACTGAACCTGTGGGCACTACAGCGGACGATGAGGTGACAGGGTGGACCCAGGGTTAAGCAGAAAGTGAGCACAGTTTTCGATATTTAAAAGCAACAGTATAACTTACATCTTTAATGTCCCCTGGTTCACCTTTTTGTCCCTAATTTCAAAGAAGAAAAAGTTATTAGTACTCAAAACTGGTGATTGGGAACAATGAGACCAATTTTCCCATCCGGCCCGTCGCGGGAGTCGCCGCGGGCGAGGGGCGGACCACGGAAAAGTCCGTTGTCATCAGGCAGGATTTTCTGATTTCGGAGCGAGCATGGCTGGAAAATCCCGCTCAGTGTCAAATCCCGCCACAGCAGATGGTGGAATTTGAATTCAATAAAAAAAAAATCTGGAGTTAAGTATCCACTGATGACCACAAAACCATTGTTGGAAAAACCCATCTGGTTCACTAATGTCCTTTAGGGGAAGAAATCTGCTGTCCTTAACTGGTCTGGCCTGCATGAATTTTATTTTCTTTCTGTGCAATAAATTTTTATTTATATTCATCCCTGGGACATGGGTGTCACTGGCTAGCCAGCATTTATTGCCCATCCCTAGTTGCCCAAGGGCAGTTGAGAGTCAACCACATTGCGGTGGCTCTGGAGTTACATGTAGGCCAGACCGGGTAAGGACAGCAGATTTCCTTCCCTAAAGGGAACCAGATGGGTTTTTCCAGCAATCACTGAAGCGTCTAACTGTATTTGGGGTGATAGCGGTAGCTGGACTCAAGGCAGTACCTGTGATTGCATTCAAGGTGTTGTCTTGTGACTGTAGTCAGGGTAGGGTCGGTGACTATAGGTGGAATGGGGTCAATAGCTGTGGGGGGGGGGGGTCAGTGACTGTCATCAGGGTAGGCTGAATGACTGTGGACAGATAAAGGTCAGCGCCTGTTGTCAGGGCAGAGCGAATGATTGTAGTCAGGAAAAGGTCAGTGATTGTTGTCAGGGCAGGGTGAATGACTACAGTCAGAGAAAGGTCAGTGACTGTTAGGGCAAGTGAATGACTAGTCAGAGAAAGGTCAGCGACTGTTGTCAGGGCAGGGTGAATGACTACAGTCAGAGAAAGGTCAGCAACTGTTGTTAGGTCAAGTGAATGACTGTAGTCAAAGGTCAGCGACTGTTGTCAGGGCCAAGGTGAATGATTGTAGTCAGAAAAAGATCTGTACCTGTTGTCAGGGGCAAGATGAATGACTAGTCAAGAAAGGTCAGCGACTGTTCTCAGGACAAGGTGAATGACTATAGTCAGAGAAAGATCAGTGCCTGTTGTCAGGGGCAAGGTGAATGACTGTAGTCAGAGAAAGGTCAGTGCCTGTTGTCAGGGACAAGGTGAATGACTGTAGTCAGAGAAAGGTCAGCGCCTGTTGTCAGGGGCAAGGTGAATGACTAGTCAGAGAAAGGTCAGCACCTGTTGTCAGGGGCAAGGTGAATGACTGTAGTCAGAGAAAGGTCAGCGCCTGTTGTCAGGGGCAAGGTGAATGACTGTAGTCAGAAAAAGATCTGTACCTGTTGTCAGGGGCAAGATGAATGACTAGTCAAGAAAGGTCAGCGACTGTTCTCAGGACAAGGTGAATGACTATAGTCAGAGAAAGGTCAGTACCTGTTGTCAGGGGCAAGATGAATGACTGTAGTCAGAGAAAGGTCAGCGCCTGTTGTCAGGGGCAAGATGAATGTAGTCAGAGAAAGGTCAGTACCTGTTGTCAGGGGCAAGGTGAATGACTGTAGTCAGAGAAAGGTCAGCGCCTGTTGTCAGAGAAAGGTCAGCCTCGGGCAGGGTCAGTGACTGTCCGCAGGGCAGGGTTAATAATTGAGTCCAGTCCCAGGCACAATGTCATATTTCTGATAAGTTCAGGATAATTTTGTGCATGCGCTAAAATGAACATTGTTTCAAAGAATGTTTGAAAATGACAGTATTTAATCAAATTTGAATGTGGCCAATGCTGGGGGTGCTCGATAGTCTTCTCCAGCTGCGTCGACTGCAGATAATGTTACAATCTGTCTTTCGCACGGTGAAAAATGCCTTCGGCAAAACGTTTGGTCTACAGCTTTAACATTTCATTTATTCTCATAAAATGCTTTGCCTTCCAGCTGCGCACAATAAACCTGCTCGTCACTGTTTTCTGCAAGTTCAGAGATCTCTGAGGAATGTACACCGGAGCTCTGATCGCCAGTAATAAGGATGAATCTGGGTGGGGAATGGACTTCATAAGGGACAAGGTAAGGAAATGGATTCATCTCTAAAGGGTCATGGCGTGGAGTGGGTCTCTCTTCATACAACAACCCTTTTGCACTCAATCACTCCCTTCATACATTTCAAAGCACCCAGCCCAGATAAAGGGGCTATTGTTCTGTCTACTGAGGCTTTGCTCTTCGTATAATGAGTATCTACTACCGTTAACACAGCTCTAAACATTCAACATTAGATCAGTTGAGGGCATGTAAGTCACCGAGAGTGGAATCTTACCTTGGGACCTCTCTGCCCTGTGTGTGATAGGAGGGAGGGGAAGAGAGAGAGAGAAAAAAAAGTGGATTCTTATCAAGTGTATTTCATGAAGGTTAGATACACATTTACATTGGGTAAAATTACTGTGGAAGCTGGAATCTGAAAACCGAAAGAGGAAAATGCTGGAAAATCTCGGCAGGTCTGGCAGCATCTGTAAGGAGAGAAAAGAGCTGACGTTTTGAGTCTGGATGATCCTTTCTGAATGCTAAAAGGCATTGATGTGCCACCTTTTAGCTTTGACAAAGGGTCATTCCTGAACCGGAAACGTCAGCTCTTTTCTCTCCTTACAGATGCTGCCAGACCTGCTGAGATTTTCCAGCATTTTCTCTGCTTTGGATCCACACTGAATTCACAGATAGACCTTTAACAGAGGCTGCCCTAGTTGGAATAGAGGTATGTGATGAGAAACTCAGCCTTGGCTTCTGACACTGATGAGAGAGAATGCCAAGTACAGTAAGCCTGGCATGTACCCACAATTAACTATGCAGATACGAGTAACTAACTTTCGTAATCAGTTGTCTGTCAAGCACTCGCAATTGAGTGCAATAAAATCAGCAAGCATATATCAGAATTCAAACAAAAAACTGCTAGCAAAATTATGTGTTAAAAAGCGTATTATCAAGTCATGATAAATCCTTCAGCAGTTTTGTTTAAAAAGGAAACAGCTTCTTAAATCAGCGTACACTTGGCAAAACAAAACTGCACAGTTGGCATTAAGGCTTGCCTAGATACTAAGCATAACTGAATATGTAAACTTAAAACATTTGCAGCAAATACTTTGTTTAAAAAGGCATAATCTGATTTTTTTAAAGGTCTCATACTCCTCTTTTGCCCCTTTTATTTACTGTCACCAGCAGTAAGGAATATTCACAGATTTCCCTTTGTCTTATTGGATCCAGGGAATCCAAAATATGCAGCTCACTTGTGGAAAACTCGGAAATACTGGGAGCAGAATTCCCCACCACAAATTCATGACTCAAAACGTTGCGCACACTGGTACAAAACTGGTATGGGAAGAATATCCTTCATTTCTATCTAGAGACGCAATTTGGAGAAATTTATGGACACGTCTGACTGTGTGGAATTTGGCAAATAATTTACCAGTGACATGAAATCCCTACAGTGCAGAAGGAGGCCATTTGGCCCATCAAGTCTGCACCAACTCTCTGAAAGAACATTTTATCCAGGACCTCTCCCTCCACCTATTCCCATAATCCTGGGCTTTTACCAACGCCATCCACCTAACCTTCATATCTTTGGACCTAAGGGACAATTTAGCATGGCCAATCCACCTAACCTTCATATCTTTGGACACCAAGGGGCAATTTAGCATGGCCAATCCACCTAACCTTCATATCTTTGGACTTTAAGGGGCAATTTAGCATGGCCAATCCACCTAACCTACACATCTTTGGACACTAAGGGGCAACTTAGGCATGGCCATTCCACCTAACCTACACATCTTTTGGACTGTAGGAGGAAACCGGAGCACCCATGTGTCATTGGGTGTCTGGCCTCCGGGATGTGTCAATTTGACCCAAGGTAGTCACTACTTGGAACTTGATTCAATCAGCATTGGAATAGGGAGGTGAGGTTGCAATGTGTGACACTCAGCTGGGAGCAGCCGCACCCCCCCCCCCCCCCCCCACCCCCTTCCCCACCTCTGTGATTTTCCTTCTATTTCACTATCGGGTACTCCCACAATCGGCAAAATCCCAGTGAATTGCAAGTTCTGGAATAAAAGCAAATTCCTGCGGGAATCTGAAACCAAAAGAGAAAATGCTGGAAAATCCCAGCAGATCTGACAAAGGGTTGCCCAGACTGGAAACTCTGTTCTCTCCTTCCAGATGCTGCCAGACCTGCAGAGATTTCCAGCATTTTCTCTTTTGGTTGCAAGCTTTCGAATTCTGTTAAAATGACCAGTTAATAATAATCAGTTAAAAAATACAGTTGGGACTTTAACCCTAGTGTTGTGAGACTTCTTACTGTGTTTACCCCGGTCCATCTCCACATCAAAATAACCACAGCCAGTTTGCAAACAACAAAAACAGACTGATGGGGATATCTTTAATGGGGCAGTGAATAAAATGGAAGCAAAAGAGGAAAGTACAAGAAAAATGCCGATTTCACCTTTTTGTTTGTTTGAACACACAGCAACCATTGATGGACAAACCTTCCCAGGGGAGACCTGGGCTGTTGTATCCATGAATGGGGACTTTATAGTAATTTATTTATAGAGAGTAGAGAATAAATAAATTACGATCGATGGGGGCAGCTCGGTCGTTCAGACAGACAGGGCAGCATTCTCCGAAAGGAATCTCAGGATTAGGGCAATCTTTAAGGTCTTCGCAGATTATCTCGTCGCAAAGAATAATCCCAGCGTCACAGACACAGATTCTACAAGGCTCCGGTTTCCAAACATCCTTGTCACTGTACTTCTGCCCGTCTTGCTTACAGATCACTTTCAGGTCCTCTGTGAGTGCAGAGCGGGCGGAGAGAAGAGAGAAAGAGGGCAAGACATCTTTTAGTCATGAATAACAACACACTGCTGAACATTCACGCCTTTCTGGAATATGGTGTGACTGTAGGAATTAATGAAAATCCCAGTTTGCAAACACTGTGTATAAAAACTTCACGCACCCGTATATCATTAGTGATGAGTTATTCTAATTGCATGGATGACTCCTTTTAAATATCCAAATTTGCATATATTAAAAACCTTTTAAAGTTTATCTATTAGTGTCATAAGTAGGCTGACATTAACACTGTAATGAAGTTACTGTGAAAATCCCCCAGTCACACACTCCTGTTCGGGTAACACTGAGGGAGAATTTAGTACAAATCCACCGAAACTACACACCTTTAGACACTAAGGGACAATTTAGCATGGCCAATCCACCTAACCTGCACATCTTTGGACTGTGGGAGGAAACCGGAGCACCCGGAGGAAACCCTTGCATACCCGGGGGAGAAGGTGCAAACTCCACACAGTCAGCCAAGGCTGGGATTGAATCTGGGTCCCTGCCGCTGTGAGGCAGCAGTGCTAACCCGCTGTGCCACCCTTAATGAAGGTAGTGACTGGAGGATACCAAAGGCGAGAATATCCGGTTTTAAATCTATAGATGACTTCATTGTCATTGGGAATAACTTTTTTTACATTTATGTGTATAATAACGATGATAGGAGCATGACACACAAGTTCCAGCAGATGGCCCCATTGTATTACTCACTCTCAGTCGATGCTTGCAAATAAACCCAAATAAAATGCAAACTAAAAAAGATTTTAGAATTATTTTGCTTAAAGTTTGCATTTGAAGTTTTATTTATTAAGCCTGACAAATAACTGTTCAGTGTAAAAAGCCTAGTAGGCTGCCCTATACAGCTTGTGGTCCATTGGAGATAATATAAAGTATAAATTAATGAATATTTAAGAGGTGGTAAATGAGCACTTCTTACAAAAATGCATTCAAGACATGCCAATATCAGATATTAATTGCAATTGCAAGCTGTCTAGCCTCCGGGATGTGTCCAGTTGCTGGTTCGGGATCAGGTTCCCTCCCATGTGTGAGCCCAGTAGACCCTCAGATCGGATGAATAGACCTCATTCTCATTTGACTCACAGAGCCGGTGATTCACAGCCCACTGTCGGAACCAGGTTAAAATAAATAGTAAGGGGATTGCAATCAATCCACACATACACACAGTCTCTCTAAGCAATCAACATGACACAAAAGCATCTTTCAGAACCTGCTGACATTCCACAGAATCCATAGAATCCCTATAGTGCACAAGGAGGCCATTCGGCCCATCGAGTCTGCACTGACTTTCCAAAAGAGCATATTACCCAGCATAACCCCTGCCACATTTAGCATGGTCAATCTACCTAACCTGCACATCTTTGGACACAAAGGAGAAAAAGTTAGCATGGCCACTCCCCCTAACCTGCACATCTTTGGATACAAAGGGACAACTCAGCATGGCCAATCCCCTAACCTACACATCTTTGGACACTAAGGGACAATTTACCCTGGCCAATCCACCTAACCTGCACATCTTTGGACACTAAGGGACAATTTACCCTGGCCAATCCACCTAACCTGCACATCTTTGGACACTAAGGGACAATTTAGCATGGCCAATCCACCCTAACCTACACATCTTTGGACACTAAGGGACAATTTAGCATGGCCAATCCACCTAACCTGTACATCTTTGGACACTAAGGGACAATTTACCCTGGCCAATCCACCTAACCTGCACAACATCTTTGGACACTAAGGGACAATTTAGCATGGCCAATCCACCCTAACCTACACATCTTTGGACACTAAGGGACAATTTAGCATAGCCAATCCACCCTAACCTACACATCTTTGGACACTAAGGGGCAATTTAGCATAGCCAATCCACCCTAACCTACACATCTTTGGACACTAAGGGGCAATTTAGCATGGCCAATCCACCTAACCTACACATCTTTGGACACTAAGGGGCAATTTAGCATGGGCAATCCACCCTAACCTACACATCTTTGGACACTAAGGGGCAATTTAGCATGGCCAATCCACCTAACCTAAAGGGGCAATTTGGCATCGCCAATCCATCTAGGCTGCACATCCTTTGGACTGTGGAAGGAAACTGGAGCACCGGGAGGAACCCCACGCAGAGAGAATGTGCTGAACTCCCACACAGTCGAGTCGCCCAAGGGCGGAATTGAACCCGGAGGGTCCCTGGGGCAGCAGCGCTAACCACTTTGAACTCCTAGGATGAAACGACCCAAACTAACCCAGTGCTCTTGAGGACATGAGAACCGACTGTTGGAACTATATTTCAAATCTCTCTCCAGCAGCGTCGAAGCACCTTTGACCATTCTGGGGGAAGAGCCCAGTCTGAGATCTTTACTGAGTTTAGTCGGGTAAAGGGAGCAGATGGCTCTCTGAGTCTCTGGGGTCAGAAGCTTGGAGAGACCGGCTATTTTCAAGGGGGGGGTTGTGTTTCACACGGCATGATTACTCTGAAACGTTTCCCTGCTAGTTTTACTGGCTGCGTCGGTCTGAAAGTTTTCCTTTGTCTTTTTAGACTCCAGAGGGAAAGGGGTCTGACATCTAATGGCGCGTTCTAAACCACACTACAATGCAAACAAATAGCTCTTAAAAGAGGAACGCAGCCTTTCATGTCTTTCCAACACCATCTGAACTCCAAAACTAATAATGTATCTGCAGGCTGGAATTTACAAACAAGTTGATCTCCTTCCCCTCTTTCTTTTAACTAACTTGCAGTCTCTAATCAGACACAGTGCACCGGCTCACCACTGGCCAGGTGTGAAAAACCTGTCTTTTTTTTGGTATTGGGGAGGAGTGGGGGGGTTAACTTGTGTCTGGAGCCTCGGGGGCGGGGGGGGGTGCTGTTAACTGGTTGTAAAAGAGTGAATAGTGTGACAGGCTTCGCTTGCAGGGGCGAAGACTAGACAGGGGGAGGTGGTGGGGGGGGGGCAGACTAGATGGTGTTGAGTGACACAGAACCCTCCTTGTTCCATCGCCCCCCCCCCACCCCTCCCCCTTGCACATCTATTACTGCCCTGGGCTGAGTCTAGTCGAAGTCATTTCAAATTTCAGGATGGGATTAGTCGAAATACAGATGCCCGAATTCAAGTTATCCAGATGTATCCAGTTCAAGGTATTTTAACATGCTTTTGGTGAGCATAACTTATTGGAAGATTAGGATGAAATAAAGTTGGATTAAACAACACAAGGCAAAATCTGTACACTAGAGTCCCCTAGTGCTCTCTGCTTCTCTCCCCCCCAGTCTGTCTATTTTACTCCTGGTGCACCCTGAATAGCTGGATTTTGGGAAGCACTGATGGTTCCCTAGGCTGGGCCCCTCTGGGGGAGGTGCTTTAGAGACCCCCCCCTCCCACCACTTCCAGGCATAGCCATCTATCAATCACCCTTTGCAAATTCTACCTCCCCTCACGCCATCCCAAGTTTGTGATTCCTCCCCCACTCCACCTCTCCTCCTCCAGTGCCTGTCTTATCCGTCTGCCTGCCAAGATTTGACACAGGAGCCGTTTCTAACCTCCCAGTTTTCTTTTGGTTGGAGGGGGCTGGGGGGGAGAACTTCTCATAAACTGTCAACCTTCCCAGCTTTTAAACTCCCATTTGCCATTCCCCAACACTTACTCTGGCTTTGATGGCTTTCCCCAAAGATTCCCAAGTAAATCTTACCTTTCTAAAATAGAAAAATAAGCCCGGTTCCTAACCCGAAAGTGTCAGGAGTTGGAAAGATTTAACAAAAAAAAAACACAAGGAATTTCAATAGGGTTGGAGAAATTCTGACATTTTCCAACTTCTGGCGGACTGAAGCTTTCTGACCGTCAAATATCGATTGAAATACACTATTCTCTCTCTCTCTCTCTCTAATCCCCCCCCCCCCCACGAGAATTTGCTCATACTTCCATACTCCTGCTAAATCCCTGTACTCCACAACACCCCCCCGCACCCCCCCACCCCCACACTTCTCTGTCTCAACCATCACAACCTGAGCAATTCAGGAACAAAACTTCTTAACCAGTTTGCTCCTCATTTCAAGGACCACAAATATACTTAATTCACCTCCCATCTCCTCCCCCTCCCAGTTATCTTCAGTAACAGTCCCACAAACGCTTAAATAAAAGATTCCAAGACTGTGAAGCTCTCTGCCAAATTTCCTTCCATAAAACTGGAAGTTAACTTGCATTTTACACTTATTCGCTTTTTTTAAAAGATTGATTTATTAGTGCCATAAGTAGACTTACATTAACACTGCAATGAAGCTATAGTGAAAATCTATTTTTTTGAGTTGATTTATTAGTGTCACAAGTAGACTTACATTAACACTGCAATGAAGTTACTGTGAAAATCTATTTTTTGTAAGTTGATTTATTAATGTCACAGGTAGACTTGTATTAACACTGCAATGAAGTTATAGTGAAAATCTTTTTTTGTAAGTTGATTTATTAGTGTCACAAGCAGACTTACATTAACACTGCAATGAAGTTACTGTGAAAATCTATTTTGTTGTAAGTTGATTTATTAATGTCACAAGTAGACTTACATTAACACTGCAATGAAGTTACTGTGAAAATCTATTAACTTTTTTGTAAGTTGATTTATTAATGTCACAAGCAGTTTTACGTTAACACTGCAGTGAAGTTATAGTGAAAATTTTTTTTTGTAAGTTGATTTATTGTCACAAGCAGACTTGTATTAACACTGCAGTGAAGTTACTATGAAAGTCACTTTCCTGGGGAGAAAGAGAGAGAGAGAATGAAAAATAAGATACACTTACGAATATCTGTGCCTTGACATTTGACAACAGCTAGTAGGATGGCTTGCGTTGCTGCGAGCAACACCAAAGTCCGGGTATCCACAAACCTGAACATATCTAGATGTTAGACATGCAGCGTCGTTCTGTGGATGAAGAGAGAAGTGGGATCCCAGCGATCACCGAGCCGTCATTAAAGTCAACCTTGGAACGAGTGGGGAAACAAAAAGGTATCCAGTACCAGGGCCCGAAAGCAGCAACTTAGCGCTGTCTGCTCTGGGCTGGGTACCGCAGTTTTAAATCCCTTCTCCGTGCAATGACTGCGTATATCCCCACTGGTTTGTCAATCCGACCCACCCCCTTTGCCCCCTGCCTCCAGCGAAGTTGTAACCCGACCCACTCCAATCCTTCGCTAGCTCTTGTCTAAAGCCCCTCCTTCCCCAATCAAAAGATACTGTACTTGCCCCCCCCCCCCACCTCCCCTGCGAAAAGATTTTCTGCAAAGAAAATTCTGTGGGACAAAAAGTTTGAGAAACTTTTATTAAGCGCTTAGCAAGGAGTTTTTTTCTGAGACTGAAACCTTTTTGCCTGAATCTCTCACTGGCTATATGAAAAAATACCTTCTTAGTCGACTGAGTATCCTTGTCGGATGAAGCCAAGTGCATTAGAGAAACTGAAGGTTTTAAAAAGTCCCCTTAATCAATTATAACAGAATCGCAACTCTATTCAAGCAGTTCTTTGAGCATTTTTTTCCTCTAATTTGAAGAGTACATTCATTTTGGGGGGGGGGGGGGTGGGAGCTTTCTTTAGACTTTTTTTGTATCAAAAACTCAAGTTGAAGCAAGAATCTATACCAGTGAGAGGTAAAGCTGACTTTTTTTTTGTCTTCGTTAAGTTCCGTTAAATTGTAGGATTTAAGAAGAACTCCAGCCAGCTTTTGTTTCCAACTCTCAAGAATTATTATTGGGTTTTTTTCGCGTTTGGTCTCCTGGGATGGAGGATATTTGAAGAAATAACCTTCTGGTAATTCAGATTTTTTTTCTTTTGCTTTTAAAGGGACAACTCTGGGTCCCAGCGCTTGCAATATTTCAAAGTAAGTTGTGCAAAGCGTGATTGAAAAAACAGAGAGAGCGCTTTGTCTTTAGTTGTATCATCGACGAGAAATAAATGCAAGCGGTAATTTTGTTTACCTGCCGCGATTTTGTGAATTTCAACAAAAGTACCAGGCAGTTGGGAGACGTGTTAAAATTCCCCCCACTTTTAGTAGGGTGGGGGGGGGAGTCACAAGTTGGTTCTCTCTGATAGCTTTTAGGTTGGGTCCTATGCTCTCAGATGGGTGCAGAACCCACCCCATCCCAATCTGTAGCGTGGACGAATGCATCCACCAAAGTTAAGAAAAAAACTGTTACCAAAATGTATTTCTCTACTCAGCTGAAAGGCTTGGGGAGAAAGGGGGGGGGGGCAAGAACTAGGGGCTCTAATGCACTTGCGGTGAATTCTTAAAGTAATATTTTAATCTCCAGCACATGCATTGTGGCTGGTTTACTTCAGTTCTGTGTCCAGTGTTCACATTTCTCTGCAAGTTTGTGTCCAGACCCATCTCCCAACACCTAATTTTTTTGAGGAAACTTGGACACTATAATTGTTGGGATTTGATAAAAGTACATGGTTAGAATCATTTTGCAAATGATATTTTTTTTGGGGGGGTTGTTGCTGGACCCAATAAGTTTCATCCTGGGGATCTTTTTTTTCCGAAGGGGGGTGGAGGAGAATCTGACAGCTATCATTCAAAAGAGAAAAGCAACCAGTTGGAGGCAGAGTGACATCTGGAGGTCTGACCAATTGGGAGTCTGAGTGTGGCGGTCTCCTCCCTTCATTGGTCCAGGCGGGAAGATGGATGGGCTGGGTTCTTGTCCCGTGGGGTTGCCCTACCACCAGGCGAGGTGGACAGAGATGACTTCCCAACAAAGGGACACTTCCGTTCCATGTAACAGGCAGAGTAAAATTGGCCAGGTCCAAATGGTAAGAACGGTAGGATGACAGAACGATTGGGATTCAATGTACAATAAAGATCGCAAGTATATGATCTTCGAGGAGAAAAGAACCTTCTGGGCATCAGCCCGTTTTCTTTCAAAATTACAATCCAGTGCAGAAAGAGGCCGCACGGACCCTCAAGTCTGCATCGACCCTCCGAAAGAGCATCTCACTCAGCATCTCAACTCTGCCCTATGCCCACAACCCCATGCATTTAGCATGGCCAATCCACCTAACCTACACATCCTTAGACACTAAGGGGCAATTTAACATGGCCAACCCACCTAACCTACACATCCTTAGACACTAAGGAGCAATTTAGCATGGCCAATCCACTTAACCTACACATCCATAGACACTAAGGGGCAATTTAACATGACCAATCCACCTAACCTACACATCCTTAAACACTAAGGGGCAATTTAGCATGGCCAATCCACCTAACCTACACATCTTTGGACACTAAGGGGCAATTTAGCACGGCCAATCCACCTAACCTACATATCTTTGGACTGTGGGCGGAAACTGGAGCACCCGGAGGAAGTGCACACGGACACAGGGAGGATGTGCAAACTCCACTCATACTGTTAAACGAGGTCAGAATCGAACCCGGTTCCCTGGCGCTGTGTGGCAGCAGCGCTAACCACTGCCACTTGCCACCCATCAGAGTTCAAAGGTAAGCTGCTCCATCAGGAGGACTTCAGAACAAGAGGGAGGAGCTACAACAGATATTCCAATTGCACAAAGATTAAATTGCATCAACTCCAACCTCTGCCCTCATTTTAGAAAATGCTGGATAAACTCAGCAGGACGGGCAGCATCTGCGGGGAGAGAAGCATACATTCAGTCCACGTGACCCTTCTGCAGGATTAAAGAGGGATAGAAATGTGATGAATTATACACTTGCAGAGCAGGGCAGATCAGAATGGAAGGTCAGTGGTAGTCAGAGCTAAGGAGCAACTGGCAAAGATGCCATGGATATAGACAGAGGGGTTGTTAATGGTGCCTTTAGGAACTGAAGAACGTTAATAGTGGCAAAGGTAAGATAGCAGCAGTATGCGTCAATGGGGAAAAAAAAATCAGTGCTCAGTGAGAGCAAAATTGAACAAGGGACAAGCCAGGGCAACTGAATACAGAAAACAAAATAGGGGTAGTCTAAGATGGAGGGGAAAGCTCGCAGTCTAAAGTTGTTGAACTCATGTTGAGTCCAAAGGGCTGTCTAATCAGAAGATGAGGTGTTCATACAATCACAGCGTAGAAGGAGGCCATTCAGCCCATTGAATTTGCACCGTCTCGCTGACACAGCAATCCACCCAGGCCCCCAAAACATCCTGTAAAACTTACACATCTTTGGACACTAAGGGGCAATTTAGCATGGCTAATCCACCTAACCTGCACATCTTTGGACACTAAAGGACAATTTATCATGGCCAATCCACCTAACCTACACATCTTTGGACACTAAGGGACAATTTATCATGGCCAATCCACCTAACCTACACATCTTTGGAGACTAAGGGGCAATTTAGCATAGCCAATCCATCTAACCTACACATCTTTGGACTGTGGGAGGAAACTGGAACACCCGGACACGTCTGCGTGGGAATCCACGGGGAGAACGTGCAAACTCCACACAGACAGTGAACTGAGGCCGGAATTGAACACAGGTTCCTGGTTGTGTGAGGGCAGCAGCGCTAACCACTGTGCCACCGTGTTGCTCAGGTTTTTTTGTTCCAGTTTGTGTTGGGCTTCACTGGAGCATCGCAACAGGCCAAGGACTGACATGTGAGCATGGGAACAAGATGTTCAGTTGCAATGACAAGAGGTGGGAAGGTTGGAGTAAATGCTTGTGGACGGAGTGAAGGTGTTCTACAAAGCGGTCACCTGATCTGTGTTTAATCTCCTGACCCTTCCCCCCACGTGGCTGCCTGTTGCTTGTTCATTTCTGCTCCCAATGACTTCTGTTTTTCTATTACCACGTTCTTCTATCTTACCTTTGGCACTATTAACACGCTTCCATCCTCAGTGGCACCATAAACAGCCCCTTTGTTTCGTGCCCATGACAATCCCCCTGATTGTCACTGACCTTCCATTATGATCTGCCCTGCTCTCCAAGTGCAGAATTCATCACATTTCTATCCCTCTTCAGTGTTGTAGAAGGGTCAACGTGGACTCGAAATGTGTAACTGTGTTTCTCCCCCCCCCCCACAGATGCTGCCTGGCCAGCTGAGTTAATGAAACATTTTGTGTTTTTGTTACAAAATGGGGGATGTATGGTGGGACCAAAGAGAAAACAACAAATAAATAGACCAAGATGTGTCTGGAGGAGAATCAGAGAATCACAGTGCAGAAGGAGGCCATTTGGCCATCAAGTCTGTACCTACCACAATTGCACCCAGACCTTATTCCCATAATCCTCAATTATCCGGCTTGTCCCCCTGACACTGGGGTCAATTTACCATGGCCAATCAACCTAACCCGCACATCTTTCGGACTGTGGGAGGAAACAGGAGCACCCGGAGGAAACCCACGCAGACACGGGGAGAACGTGCAGGCTCCACACAGACCCAAGCCGGGAATCGAACCCGGCTCCCTGGCGCCGTGAGGCAGCAGCACAAGCCCACTGTGCCACTGGAGGTGGCCGGAATTCTCTGACCTCGCACGTCCCGCCATCAGTCAGCGGGAATGGGGAATTTGGCGCTGGGCCAAATTCGTTCACTGCAGCGGGACTGGAGGATCGCGGGCGAGGCCGGAGAATCCCGCCCAGCGAGAAACGGCTGCAGTGCAAAAGAAAAAGATGAGAATGCTCAAAACCTGCAAAGAGAAAGGGAACAGAATGGGGGCATGGGCAGGGGAGCCGGAGGGGAGGGGGGGATGGGGAACAGAGATTTACCCTTCAAAATCATTGACTCAGTGACAAAGCTGGAAGGACTGATCAAAAGATGAGGTGTTGTTCCTTGAGTTAATGTTGAGCCCCATTGGAGCCCTCCAGGAGGCCAAGGACATAAAGGTCAGAGTGGGAGCAAGGTCGAGAATGAAACATATCAGATTTAACAAACTGCTTCGATGTGGATGGGAGGGAGCAGTGTGCAGAGGATATAAAACCTGGCAAAAGCTCCGAGTTCTAGGCCTTAGGATGACATTGCCAGGATGGTGAAATGAGCAGAAACATTCGCAGATGGAATTCAATGTGGAAAAGCCTGATGTAGTCAGGTTTATTTATGAGTGTGACAAGTCAGCTGACATTAACACTGCAGTGAAGTTACTGTGAAAATGCCCCCAGTCGCCACACTCCTGTACGGGTACACTGAGGGAGAATTGAGCACGGCCAATCCACCTAACCAGCACGTCTTTCGGACTGTGGGAAGAAACCGGAGGAAACCCACGCAGACACGGGGAGAATGTGCAGACTCCACAGAGACCCAAGCCAGGAATCGAACCGGGTCCCTGGCGCCATGAGGCAGCAGTGCTAACCACGGTGCCAACCCTTTGCAGGTGGTTAAAAAAAAGGTATAGGGGTTATTAGTAACAGAGGAATAGAATGTATAAGCAAAGGGATGATGTGAGAGTCACTGGTTGGGCCTCAGATTGCGTACTATGGACAGTTCATAGAATCCCTACAGTGCAGAAGGAGGCCATTCAGCCCATCAAGTCTGCACTGACCACAATCCCACGCAGGTCTTATTCCCATAATTCCAGATATTTACCCTGCTAATCCCCTGACACTAAGGGGCAATTTAGCATGGCCAATCCACTTAACCTACAGATCGTTGGACGCTAAGGAGCAATTTAGCATAGCCAATCCACCTAATCCACACATTTTTCGACACTAATGGACAATTTAGCATGGCCAATCCACCTAACCTGCACATCTTTGGACACTAAGGGACAATTTAGCATGGCCAATCCACCTAACCTACACATTTTTGCAGTGTGGGAGGAAACCCATGCAGACATGGGGAGAACATGCAGATTCTGCAAAGATGGTGTCCCAAGCCAGGAATCAAACCCGGATTCCTGGCGCTGTGAGGCAGCAGTGCTAACCCACTGTGTCACCGTGCCGCCCTGTTTTGGGCTCCTCACGATTGGGAAGATGTCAAGGCACTTGAATGTTTACCAAGGCAGTTGACCAGGATCTCGCCAGGGGTGAGGGACTTCAGATATGAGGGGAGGTCCGAAATGTTTGGACTGTTCTTCTTGGAACAGAGAAGAGGCAACCTAATTGAGGCTTTCAAGATGGCAAGAGGTTTTGACACAGAAGAGAGTGAAGATCTGAGAGGAGAAGTTTCCAAGGGGACTGTAGTGGGCGGGAGGGGGATGGGGCAGGGGGGTGTGGACTGGGGTGGGATGTTTCGGTTCTGGGGCGAGAGGCTGGAAAATGCCTCCATGCTTCTCTGCAGGGATAAAGAATAAAATTCTGCAGAATCTGAGGGGTGATTATTTTGAAGGGCAGGGTGCATCTTCCCGTGGGACCTGTGGGTCCCTCCATTGGGCACAGATTGTCTGAGAAGGAGAGGCTCCACCTCCGCCTCCCACCCCCACCAAAAGGCTGCAGCCACCCACGCCAGCCTCCAAAGGGTGGTTCATTCGTGTGGCACGGGCCCTTCCCTGCCAGAATTGCCAGGATGAAGCCTTTAAGTGGTCACCAAAGGGCCTCTGCTGTCTCCATTCAGCACCTTTCTGTCCCAGTACACGGGTCCTCCACTGGCTCGCAGCCCACTTCGGGCTTTGGGATCTGATTCATCTCAGCCCCAAGAGCGAAGATGAAGTAAAACGCTTTCAGTTAGACAATTGTCTGGCTAGAAATGCTCAACCGGAAAAAGTGGCAGAAGCAGATACCCAGAAGAATTTTTCCAAAAAACCCCTGCAATGCAGAAGCAGAATATTCGGCCCATCGAGTCTCTGAAAGAACATTTTACCCAGGCCCATTTCCCATCTCCATAACCCCACACATTTGCAATAGCCAATCCACCTAACCTACACATCTTTGGACACTAAGGAGCAATTTAGCATGGCCAATCCACCTAACCTACACATCTCTGGACACTAAGGGACAATTTAGCATGGCCAATCCACCTAACCTACACATCTCTGGACACTAAGGGACAATTTAGCATGGCCAATCCACCTAACCTACACACATCGGGACACAAAGGAGCAATTTAGCATGGTCAATCCACCAAACCTACACATCTTTGGACACTAAGGGACAATTTACCATGGCCAATCCACCTAGCCTGCACATCTTTGGACACAAAGGGACAATTTAACATGGCCAGTCCACCTAACCTACACATCTTTGGGCTGTGTGAGGAAACCGGAGCACCTGGAGGAAACCCACGCAGGCATGGGGAGGACGTGTAAATTCTACACAAGCAGTCACCCAAGGCCCACACTTTAGGAAGGATGTGAGGGTCCTCAAGAGGGTGCAGAGGGTGATTTACCAGCATGGTTCCAAGAATAAGGGCCTTTTAGCTTCAAGGTTTGGGTTGGAGAAGCTGGGCTTGTTCCCCTTGGAGCGAAGGAGATTGAGGGGAGATTTGATCGAGGTGGACAAGATTATGACAGGTTTAGATAAGATAGACAAAGAAAAACTGCTCCCTTGGCCAAAGGACGCAGATTTAGGATTTTGGGTGAGCGATGCGAGAGTGGGGATATGAGGAAGAAGATTTTCATACAGCAATTCATAGAGTCATAGAGGTTTACAGCATGGAAACAGGCCCTTCGGCCCAACTTGTCCATGCTGCCCTTTTTTTTAAAGCCCCTAAGATAATCCCAATTGCCCGCATTTGGCCCATATCCCTCCATACCCATTTTATCCATGTAACTGTCTAAATGCTTTTTAAAAGACAAAATTGTACTCACCTCTACTACTACCTCTGGCAGCTCGTTCCAGACACTCATCACCCTCTGTGTGAAAAAAATTGCCCCCCGGACCCTTTTGTATCTCTCCCCTCTCACCTTAAACCTATGCCCTCTAGTTTTAGACTCTCCTACCTTTGGGGAAAAGATATTGACTACCAACCTTGTCTATGCCCCTCATTATTTTATAGACCTCTATAAGACCACCCCTCAGCCTCCGACACTCCAGAGAAAAAAGGTCCCAGTCTATCCAGCCTCTCCTTATAACTCAAACCATCAAGTCCCAGTAGCATCCTAGTAAATCTTTTCTGCACTCTTTCCAGTTTAGTAATATCCTTTCTGTAATAAGGTGACCAGAACTGTACACAGTATTCCAAGTGTGGCTGTACCAATGTCAAGTGGGAATGCCTTGGAACTCATTGCCGATGAGTGAGGTGGAAGTGGGAATGCGCTTTGAAAGGAAATTGGTTGGGCACTCGAGGAAAAGAAACTCACAAGGGAATGGTGAAATGGGATTGACTGGACTGCTCCACTGAAAGTTAGCATGGACCCAATGGGCCAAATGGACTCCTTCAATGACACTATAACTCAATACATAAACTGGCATCATTGAAGTCAACAGGAATCAGTGAAAAACTGTACCCTGGCTGGTGGTCATACCTGGCATAAAGGGAGATGGTTGTGGTTGTGGAGGGTCAGTCATTTCAGCTCCAGGACATCTCTGCAGGAGTTCCTCAGGGTTAGTGTCTGAGGCCCAACCATCTTCAGCTGCTCCATCAATGACCTTCCCTCCATCATAAGATCAGAAGTGGGAATGTTCACTGATGATTGCACAATGTTCAGCACCATTTGTGATTCCTCAGATACTGAAACAGTCCATGTCCAAATGCAGCAAGACCTGGACAATATCCAGGCTTTTGGGCTGCTAAGAAACACTTGCACCTAACAAGTGCTGGGGAATGATCATCTGCATTAAGGCAGAGGCTAACCACATGTGGCTGGCACAATGGTTAGCACTGCTGCCTCACAGCACCAGGGACCTGGGTTCGATTCCCAGCTTGGGTCACTGTCTGTATGGAGTCTGCACGATCTCCCTGTGTCTGCGTAGGTTTCCTCCGGGTGCTCCGGTTTCCTCCCACACTCCAAAGATTTGCAGGTTAGGTGGATTGGCCATGCTAAGTTGTCCCTTAATGCCCAAAGATGTGTAGGTTAGGTGGATTGGCCAAGCTAAATTGCCCCTTGGTGTCCAAAGATGTGCAGGTTAGGTGGATTGGCCATGCTAAATTGTCCCTTAGTGTCCAAAGATGTGCAGGTTAGGTGGATTGGCCATGCTAAATTGTCCCTTAGTGTCCAAAGATGTGAAGGTTAGGTGGATTGGCCATGCTAAATTGTCCCTTAGTGTCCAAAGATGTGAAGGTTAGGTCGATTGGCCATGCTAACTCGTCCCTTAGTGTCCAAAGATGTACAGGTTAGGTAGATTGGCCATGGTAAATTGTCCCTTAGTGTCCAAAGATGTACAGGTTAGGTGTATTGGCCATGCTAAATTGTCCCCTCAGTGTATCCAAACAGGCGCCAGAGTTTGGCAACTCAAGGATTTTCACTGTAACTTCACTGCGGTGTTAATGTAAACCTACTTGTAACACTGATAAAGAAACTGAATGCAGTTGAACGCAGTTTTTTTCCCAGGGGAATTGAGGGCGTTGGTTTAAGGTGAGAGGCGAAAAGTTTAAGAGGAACCTGAGGGGCAACTTCATTGTGCAGAAGGTGGAGCGTGCATGGAAGCTGTCAGAGAAAGTGATTGAGACAGGTACAAAGCAATATTGAAAAAACATTAGGACAAGTACGTGGATGGGGAAGGATTATGAATGGGCAGATGAGTGGCGGAGGGAGTTTAATACAGAAGTGTGAGGTGATACATTTTGGCCCAAGGTTTAGGGAGGGGCATACAGATTTAATGACACCGTTCTAAAGAGTGTGCAGGGACAGAGGGTCCTGCGGGTACCTGGAGATAGAAGGTGACAGGACACATTGAGAGAATAATTAGCAAAACATCTGGGATCTTGGACTTCAGAAATAGAGAGATTGACAACAAAAACAGGTAGATAATACTGGATATTTATAAAACTCTGGTTAGGCCACAACTAGAGTATTGTGCCCAGACTGTGGGAGTATTGTGTTCTGCACATCTTTGGGCACTATGACTCAATTTAGCATGGCCAAACCACCTAACCTGCATATCTTTGTACACTAAGGGACAATTTAGCATGGCCAATCCACCTAACCTACACACCTTTAGACACTAAGGGGCAATTTAGCATGGCCAATCCACCTAACCTGCACATCTTTGGACACTAAGGGGCAATTTAGCATGGCCAATCCACCTAACCTACACATCTTTGGACACTAAAGGACAATTTTGAATTTAGCAATTAACATTGCAATGAAGTTACGGTGAAAATGCCCTAGTCACCACACTCCGACACCTGTTTGGATACACTGAGGGAGAATTTAGCACGGCCAATGCACCCTAACCAGCACGTCTTTCACACTGTGCGAGGAAACCGGAGCACCCGGAGGAAACCCACGCAGACATGGGGAGAACGTGCAGACTCCACACAGACAGTGACCCAAGCTGTGAATTGAACCTGGGTCCCTGGCGCTGTGAGGCAGCAGTGCTAACCCACTGTGCCAGCCACTACAGCATCTTAATACCCTACTGCCACCTTGACTGAAAGCTAGCAATCAGCTTGACTGATTGTGCAGTAACGTGGGTTTAATTTAAAACACACGGAATTCAATGCTGAAATTCCATTGAAATCTCAGATTTCGTTCAGGACTCCTGCTTGCAGCCTCAGAGGTAACACAGACACAATTCCACCAAGAACAATTTTCAGCAGAAATGAATAAACAAGAACATTTACTGCTGTGTGATTTTTATCTCACTGACCAGACATTTCAAAATAAATACAGGATAGACAATACCAATAATCATAAAGTTCTGCTTTCAATCCAGCCAGAGTGCTGAGATCACAACTTCACCGGTTAGAATTGTAGAATCATACAGTGCAGAAGAGGCCCTTCTGCCCATCGAGTCTGCACCGACACATTCAAAACACCTGACCTCCCATCTAATTCCATTTCCCAGCTCTTGTCCCTGAATGTTATGATGTGCCAAGTGCTCATCCAGGTAGTTTTTAAAGGATGCGAGGCCTCCCCCACCCTCCCAGGCAGCGCATTCCAGACCCTCACCACCCTCTGGGTAAAAAGCTTTTCTTCACATCACCCCTAAACCCCCCACCCCCTCACCTTGAACCAATGTCCCCTCGTAACTGACCCTTCAACTAAGGGGAACAGCTGCTCCTTATCCACTCTGTCCCTCATACTCTTGTACACCTCAATCAGGTCCCCCTCAGCCTTCTCTGCTCCAGAGAAAACAACCCAAGCCTATCCAATCTCTCTTCATATCTTAAATGCTCCATCCCAGGCAGCATCCTGGTAAATCACATCCTTGACTGCAAGATTCCCATTCGGAATAAGATGAAAGAGCCTGAGGCCAGGTCCTCATAGACATAAATCCATTAGCATGTCATACATCAGAGCAAATGAAGATCACCAGCAATACTTTTGGATGACAGTAAATGTTTCTGTCCAGTTAGGCTATCCAATCGCTGGCCTCCACACATTTAGCATGGCCAATCCACCTAACCTGCACATCTTTGGACACTAAGGGACAATTTAGCATGGCCAATCCACCTAACCTGCACATCTTTGGACACTGAGGGACAATTTAGCATGGCCAATCCACCTAATCTGCCCATCTTTGGACACTAAGGGGCAATTTAGCATGGCCAATCCCCCTAACCTGCACATCTTTGGACACTAAGCGACAATTTAGCATGGCCAATCCACCTAATCTGCCCATCTTTGGACACTAAGGGGCAATTTAGCATAGCCAATCCACCTAACCTGCACATCTTTGGACACTAAGGGACAATTTAGCATGGCCAATCCACCTAACCTGCACATCTTTGGACACTGAGGGACAATTTAGCATGGCCAATCCACCTAATCTGCCCATCTTTGGACACTAAGGGGCAATTTAGCATGGCCAATCCCCCTAACCTGCACATCTTTGGACACTAAGCGACAATTTAGCATGGCCAATCCACCTAATCTGCACATCTTTGGACACTGAGGGACAATTTAGCATGGCCAATCCACCTAATCTGCACATCTTTGGACACTAAGGGACAATTTAGCATGGCCAATCCCCCTAACCTACATATCTTTGGACACCAAGGGGCAATTTACCATGGCCAATCTATCTAACCTACACATCTTTGGACACTAAGGGACGATTTAGCATGGCCAATCCACCTAACCCGCACATCTTTGGACTGTGGGAGGAAACAGGAGCACCCGGAGGAAACCCACGCAGGCACGGGGAGAATGTGCAAACTGCACACAGCCAGTGACCTGAGGATTCAGTGAAGAGTAGATGGGGTGAATGGCCTCTCTCTGCACTGTAGGGATTGTATGCTCGCGTCGTTTAGTGTTGACACCTATTTCATTATGAGCAAATACAGTTGGTGACATTTGGAATCGGACATGACTCCAGTGTCGAGATTGGAAAAATAAGTGGAGAACCAAGTTCACAGCAGGTACTTGTTGAGTGTGTGTGTTTGCTGGTCATTTCATCAAGATAGATATAAAACCTGAGCCATTCTTTCAAGTGTTGACAAGGCAGACAGCTTTGTGACAATGAATGATTGCTGAAATTTGTATTAGAATTTGACAGATACCAATGGCAAGCCCATGAAGACAACTTTGGTCTTCAGTTGTTTCTGAAACCTTGGCTCAATGTTGGTGGTGAGTATGAAGAGCCTGATTTGATTTGATTTATTATTGTCTCATGTATTGGGATACAGTGAAAAATATTGTTTCTTGCGCACTATACAGACAAAGCATACCATTCATAGAGTACATTGGGGAAGGAAAGGAGAGGGTGCAGAATGTGGTGTTACAGTTACAGATAGGGTGTAGAGAAAGAGCAACTTAATATTTGATTTGATTTATTATTGTAACATGTATTGGGATGCAGCAAAAACCATTGTTTCTTGCATGCTATACAGGCAAAGCATACCATTCATAGAGTACATTAGGGAGAAGGGAAGGTGAGAGTGGAGAATAGAGTGTTACAGTTACAGATAGGGTGTAGAGAAAGATCAATTTAATATTTGGTTTGATTTATTATTGTCCCATGTATTGCGATATAGTGAAAAGTATTGTTTCTTGAGCACTATATAGACAAAGCATACCGTTCATAGAATGCATACGGGAGAAGGAAAGGAGAGGATGCAGAATGTAGAGTTACAGTTACAGATAGGGTGTAGAGAAAGATCAACTTAATATTTGATTTGATTTATTATTGTCCCATGTATTGGGATAAAGTGAAAAGTATTGTTTCTTGAGCACTATATAGACAAAGCATACCGTTCATAGAATACATACGGGAGAAGGAAACGAGAGGGTGCAGAACGTAGAGTTACAGTCATAGCTAGGATGTACAGAAAGATCAACTTAATATATGGTAAGTCCATTCAAAAGTCTGACAGCAGCAGGGAAGAAGCTGTTCTTGAGTCGGTTGGATATGACCTCAGACTTTTGTATCTTTTTCCCGACGGAAGAAGGTGGAAGAGAGAATGTCTGGGATGCGTAGGGTCCTTGATTATGCTGGCTGCTTTTCCAAGGCAGCAGGAAGTGTAGACGGAGTCAATGGATGGGAGTCTGGTTTGCGTGATGGATTGGGCTACATTCACAACCCTTTGTAGTTTCTTGTGGCCTTGGTCAGAGCAGGAGCCCATACCAAGCTGTGATACATATGGAAAAGACGCTTGGTAGAGTGGTAGCGGACATGCTAGATTTCCTTATCCTTCTGAGAAAGTAGAGTCATTGGTGGGTTTTTATAACGATAGCATTGGCATGGAGCAATTTCTTCCTTGTCCAAATCCTGCCTGCTCATTTGGAAGTGCAGCTCCAGAAATCAGTTTTACCCCATTTAGCATGTGGCATTCAACCATCTTGAAGACAGGAGGGCAATGAGATGGCATCTTTTGAGATCATGGTCTGATTTTCGAAGCTATTGGATGGCATTTATTTTGGAGCATCTCCAGAATTCTGGGGCTATCCCAGTGTGAAGGATGTGTAGTTCGGCAAACTACACATGTCCATTTAGGTCCTGGTTCTTGAGGAATTTTGGGTAGATCTCATTGATGCCCTGTCAACATCAATGGAGACAAAATGGAAATGGTCGAGAGCTTCATATTTTTATGTTTGCAGATCACCAACAACCAGTCCTGGTCCCTCCATGCCGACACTATAGTAAAGAAAGCCCCACCAACGCCTCTACTTTCTCAGAAGACGAAGGAAATTTGACATGTCAGCTTCGACTCTCACCAACTTTTACAGATGCACCCTTTCTGGTTGTATCACAGCTTGGTATGGGCTCCTGCTCTGCCCAAGACCGCAAGGAACTACAAAAGGTTGTGAATGTAACCCAATCCATCACTTAAACCAGTCTCCCATCCATTGACTCCGTCTACACTTCCCACCGCCTCAGAAAAGCAGCCAGCATAATCAAGGATCCCACGCACATACTGGGTGGAATTTTACCTATCGATGGGCGGAGTGAGCTGGTAAAATTGCGCGAGATTTCTTGGTTCTCGCCTTTTTATGAGTGCCAGATTTCTGGCGACGCCAGCCTCTCCCCGGAACTGGGAGAGAGGCTGGTTCATTTATTTAAATTATCATTTATATTAATGATTTGGATGAGAATATAGGAGGCATGGTTAGTAAGTTTGCAGATAACACCAAGACTTGTGGCATAGTGGTCAGTGAAGAAAGTTATCTCAGATTGCAACGGGATCTTGATCAATTGGGCCAGTGGGCTGATGAATGACAGATGGAGTTTAATTTAGATAAATGCGAGGTGATGTATTTTGGTAGATTGAACCAGGGCAGGACTTACTCAGTTAATGGTAGGGCGTTGGGGGAGAGTTACAGAACAAAGAGATCTAGGGGTACATGTTCATAGCTCCTTGAAAGTGGAGTCACAGGTGGACAGAGTGGTGAAGAAGGCATTTGGCATGCTTGGTTTCATCAGTCAGAACATTGAATACAGGAGTTGGAATGTCTTGTTGAAGTTGTACAAGACATTGGTAAGGCCACACTTGGAATATTGTGTGCAATTCTGGTCACCCTATTATAGAAAGGATATTATTAAACTAGAAAGAGTGCAGAAAAGATTTACGAGGATCTACCAGGACTTGATGGATTGAGTTATAAGGAGAGGCTGGATAGACTGGGACTTTTTTCTTTGGAGTGTAGGAGGCTGAGGGGTGATCTTATAGAGGTCTATAAAATAATGAGGGGCACAGATCAGCGAGATAGTCAATATCTTTTCCCAAAGGTAGGGGAGTCTAAAACTAGAGGGCATAGGTTTAAGGTGAGAGATACAAAAGTGTCCAGAGGGGCAATTTTTTCACAGAGGGTGGTGAGTGTCTGGAATGAGCGGCCAGAGGTAGTAGTAGAGGTGGGTACAATTTTGTCTTTTAAAAAGCATTTAGATAGTCACATGGGTACGATGGGTATCGAGGGATATGGGCCAAATGTGGGTAATTCGGGCAAGCTTAGTGGTAAAAACTGGGTGGCATGGACAAGTTGGGCCGAAGGGCCTGATTCCATGCTGTAATCCTCTATGTGACAATAATCAATCAAATCAATTTTACAGCCCTGGCCAGCATGGGAATCAGAACGGACGAGGGACGGACCGTGGAAAGGTCTGTTGACGTCGGGCGGGATTTTCCAGTTTTGGGGAGAGCGCGGCTGGAAAATCCCGCCCAATGTTTCAGGCTGGTGGCCTTTCATGAGGAGCGGGGAACGTCCTGACGTTGTTCGGGGCTGTGGGTTTTTTGACAAGAGGCAAAAAGGATGTGCTTTGCAGACGTACAAACAACAAGAGGTTTCATGAGGAGCTGTTGCCTGCACAGAATGGAGAGTGGAGCCTGTGAAACGCCCCAACACCTCATCATTAAATCATGTGACCGGCTCTTAAAGCAATCATGAAACCACTTAAAAATGAGAATGAGTATATTCAAAACAGGACATTGCTAACTGGGAACCACAATCACAGGGAGTGATAGGGAATTGGTACGAGTTAAGACATGGGCAGTTTTAGATTGCGAGAGTCGATAGTGGAGGACCAGCCAGAAATGAGTTGCAAAAGTGAACTCTCAAAGTAAACTAGTCATGAACGAAGCTTCGATGAACCGAGACAGTCGATATTGTCACAGAGTTGGTTGTATTAGTAATGGCACAATTATCCAGTCTGAAGCTCATTTCAAGGTCAGAGACGATACAAAAGCCTGCCAACTTGAGTGGCTTACTCTCAGACTGTTACCATAGAATCCTGATAGTGCAGAAGGAGGCCATTCAGCCCATCAAGCCTGCACTGACAACAATCCCACCCTATTCCCATAACCCCACTTATTCACCCTGTTAATCCCCCCTGATACTAAGGGGTAATTAGGCCAAATCCATCTCTCAGACTGTGGGGGGGAAACCGGAGCACCCGGAGGAAACCCACGCAGACACGGGGAGAACGTGCATACTCAGCACAGACAGTGACCCAAGCTGGGAATCGAACCCGGGTCCCTGGAGGCAGCAGTGCTAACCACAGTGCCACTGTGCCACCCCAGGGAGAAAATTGAATTGGTAATTAGGGAATGGAGTTTGGAGCTGGGATTGAAAAAAGAAATGGCTTCAGTCTTCTGTAATAAGTTTACAGAGGCTCCTTCACCAAAATCCCTTTATTGAGAATTCCAACAGCAGTATGCGGGGCGTTATCAGTCAATAGTCTAACTTTGGGAGCGCCAGAGGAACTGACACGCCTGGTTAAATACAAGGAAAAGACTCCCTGATTGGTCCATCAATTGACTCTTTAATCAGGGAGTTCATATTCCAATAGGCCAACCTCAATGGCCTGACTGAATTCACTACATCTTCCCAATATAGAATTGGAGGAAATTTCCACCCTGGGTGTGGGATAATCAGTTGGATCATTTAGCAACAGTTAAAAGAGGAGTGGCGAGAGGTGGTGGGGAGGTGGAGCGGGGTCAGTGTACACGGGAAAACTAACACTGCGTTTTCAGATGAGAGGGGGCAGATGAAAAATGGGAGGGTGGGGGGAGGGTCCAGGAGAGATCCCGGGGGGACACCAGAGGTAACGGTGCAGGAACAGGAAGTGAAGCCATTGCCAGTGAGTCTCTGACTGCGATGAGATAGATAAGAATGGAATCAGGGGAGAACAGACCCACCCAGCTGGACAACAGTGGAGAGGGTGTGGGGGGGAGGATGGAGCGGTCTAACCGGGTCAAAGGCTGCAGACAGCTGGAGAAGGCCGAGGGGGGACAAAATTTATCCAATCACACAGGACGTCATTTGTAACTTTGATACGTGCTGTCTCGGTATCAGGGCTGAGATCCGATTGGATGGATTCAAAGAGTTCCGGGAAAGATGGGAATGGACTTGTGAGGTGACAACATGTTCAAGTGTTTTGGGGGGAGGGGGGTTAGGGATGGGGTAGTAGTTGAAGAAAAATGGGACTAAATTTTCTTTTGGGGGAGATGGGTGATGACGGTGGACATAAAGGAGCAACACCTGAAGAGACAGAGCCGTTTACAATATCAGCTAACATGGGAGCCAGGAGGGAGAGTTATGTGGTCAGCCGTTTAGTGGGAATAGGGCGGCATGGTGGCACAGTGGCTGCCTCACAGTGCCAGGGATCTGGGTTTGATTCCCAGCTTGGGTCACTGTCAATGTGGAGTCTGCGCATTCTCCTCGTGTCTGCGTGGGTTTCCTCCAGGTGCTCCGGTTTCCTCCTACAGTCCAAAGATGTGTAGGTTAGGTGGATTGGCCATGCTAAATTACCCCTTAGTGTCCAAAGATGTGTAGGTTAGGTGGATTGGCCATGCTAAATTGTCCCTTAGTGTGCAAGGATGTGCAGGTTAGGTGGATTGGCTATGCTAAATTACCCTTTAGTGTCCAAAGATGTGTAGTTAGGGTGGATTGGCCATGCTAAATTACCCCTCAGTGTCCAAAGATGTGTAGGTTAGGTGGATTGACCATGCTAAATTATCCCTTAGTGTCCAAAGATGTGCAGGTAAGGGGGATTGGCGGTGCTAAATTGCCCCTTAGTGTCCAAAGACATGCAGGTTAGTTGGGTTAACCTCGATGGGATGCTGCTTCAGAGAGTCGGTGCACACTCGATGGGCCAAATGGCCTCCTTCTGCACTGTTAGGATGCTGTGGATTGAGGGGATAAGAGATGAATCTCATGGACAAGGAGAACTCACGGATGACATGAGGGGAGATAGGGAACGAGGGAAGGCTCAGGGCTAGAGGAGCTTCAGAGGATTTTGACCCTGTGGGTGAGAGACAGCAGAACCAGCTGAACGGATGGCCTGAATCGCAGGGAGAAAGAATTCCAAGAGCCTTTTCTACCTGCTAGAGGGGAGAGTGAGGGAGACAGGAGATTAAGAGGATTGCTTGCAGTACAGAAAGGAAATCGGGGATTATTTTAACATTCCAGGATGACCTTGGAAGCGTGAACAGGTTTAGCCGAAGAGAATAGGACCCAACAGGGTTTTAATGACCAAATATTACAGATTATCAGAATCTTAGAATCCCTACAGTGCAGAAGGAGGCCATTTGGCCCATCAAGTCTGTGCTGACAACAATCCCTCCCAGGCCCTATTCCCACAAGCCCACATATTTACCCTGTTAATCCCTCCTACATTTGGGTCAATTTTAGCATGGCCAATCCATCTTTGGAGTGTGGGAGGAAACCGGAGCACCTGGAGGAAACCCACGCAGATACGGGGAGAATGTGCAAACTCCGCCCAGACAGTGACCCGAGCTGGGAATCGAACCCGGGTCCCTGGCGCTGTGAGGCAGCAGTGCCAACCACTGCGTCACCCCGTACATTTGTAAGCCAACTGGGCCTTGGTTTAACGACTCATCGCAAAAATGGCAGCTCTGAGAACACCCGGAGGAAACCCGCACAGACACAGGGAGAATGTGCAAACTCCACACAGACAGTGGCCCCAGGCCGAAACTGAACCTGGGACCCTGGCACTGTGAGGCTGCAGTGTGCACCACTGTGCCATCGTGCATATACTCATGGGTGCAAACTAATTATGTGTACCAAATTACAGACAGAACATCTCAAAATACTAATACAGTTTATCAAAGTGTATATGATGCATAAAGTATCAAAAATATACCTATCCGAGCATTATTGGAATGCGTCAAATTCTGAGTCACTAATAACATCTAAACAAATTATCCTGTTTTCCTGTTAGCAACGTAAATTCTTTCCAGTTTCAATATTTTTCTTGGCAGAATTCATTGGGATTCTGAAAATGAATTCTCGGCCTGTTAACTCATCTCATCAGCCTGCTGGTAATCAACTTATTCCTTCGCAGTTCAGAGGGTGGAAATCTGTGAGCTCGCTGCTTCCCATTCTGTCCCACTGTAATCTGTAGTTCAATGGCTGAGCACTTTCTACTAAAATGTCCCAAGTTAAAGATCCTCTCCAGAGACTTCAGCACAACCCAGTCTGACACTCCAGTGCAGTGCCGAGGAAAAGCTGTACTGTCAGAGGTGCCATTTTTCAAATGAGACGTTAAACCAAGGCCCAGTCTGCCTCCAAATGTACAGGGTGGCACAGTGGTTAGTGCTGCTGCCAGGGGATCTGGGTTCGATTCCAGCTTTGGGTGACTGCACGTTCTCTCTGTGTTTGCATGGATGTACACTGGATGCTCCTGTTTCCCCAAACACTCCAAAGGTGTGTGGGTTAGGGGATTGGCCAGGTTAAACTGCCCCTTAGCGTCCAAAGATATGTAGGTTAGGTGGATTGGCCATGCTAAATTGTCCCTTAATGTCCAAAGATGTGTAGGTTAGGTGGATTGGCCATGCTAAATTGTCCCTTAGTGTCTAACGATGTGTAGGTTATTTGGATTGGCCATGCTAAATTGTCCCTTAGTGTCCAAAGATGTGTAGGTTAGGTGGATTGGCCATGCTAAATTGTCCCTTAGTGTCTAAAGGTGTGCAGGTTAGGTGGATTGGCCATGGTAAATTGCCCCTTAGTGTCTAAAGATGTGTAGGTTAGTTGGATTGGCCATGCTAAATTGTCCCTTAATGTCCAAAGATGTGTAGGTTAGGTGGATTGGCCATGCTAAATTGTCCCTTAGTGTCCAAAGATGTGTAGATTAGGTAGATTGCGCAGGTTTATGGGGATAGGGTGAGGGAGGGCTGAGGTACGATGTTCTTTCAGAGGGTCAGTGCAGACTCGATGGGCCACATAGCCTCCTTCTGCACTGTAACGATTCTATGGCACGAACAATGATGGAGAGGAAAAGACATTCTGATCCTTTCAGGCTTTTGTGCAGAATTACAAGGTGTTGTGTATGATAATCTGAATCATAGAACCCTACAGTGCAGAAAGAGGCCCTTCAGCCCATCGAATCTGCACTGAACACAATCCCACCCAGGCCCTACCCCCATATCCCTACATATTATACTCACTAATCCCTCTAACCTAAGCATCCCTATACACTAAGGGGCAATTTTAGCACAGTCAATCAACCTAACCTGCACATTTTTGGACTGTAGGAGGAAACCGAAGCACCCGGTGGAAACCCATGCAGACACGGGGAGAATGTGCAAACTCCACACAGACAGTGACCCGAGCCGGGAGTCGACCCAGGACCCTGGAGCTATGAAGCAGCAGTGCTAACCACTGTGCTACCGTGCTGCCCATGCCCCATCTGAAGCCAAGGTGTGAGGTCTGATGACATTCTGGCAAACGTGCTGAAGGCTTGTGCTCCAGAAAAAACTGTACCCTTATCCAAGCCATTCCTTAACACTGGCGTCCTTCCGACAGTGTGGAAAATTGCCCAGATATGCACAAATCCAACCTGGCCAATTATCACCCCATCAATCTACTCTCCATCATCAGTAAAGTGATGGAAGGGGTCATATACAGAGCTATCAAGCAGCACTTGCTTAGCAATAACCTGCTCAGTTTGTGTTCCGCCAGGGTCACTCAGCTTCTGATCTCAATTTCACCCCGAATCATTCTCCCAGGGTCAAGGACATCCCAGAATGTTGGATACAACCAATAAGGAATAGATACCTGTATGGTCTTCTTTCTTATTGACTCTGTGTAATAGTCCATGATGCATAGTACTGTGTCCAGAGTATTATTGATTCCACATATGTCAAAGAACAGCACAGGAACAGGCCTTTCGGCCCTCCGAGCCTGTGCTGATGTCTCCCTAAACTAAAACCGTACACACTTACAGAGCCTATATACTTCCATTCACATTCTATTCATGTATTTTTCTAGTTGCCTCTTAAATGCCCACTTGCTCCCATAATCTCCCGAGGCAGCGTGTTCCAGACATTCACCACCCTCTATGTAAAAAGCGTGCCTCGCACCTCTCCTCTAAACTTTTCCCCATGCACATTCGACCCATGCTTGACTTTTCCACCTCTGGAAAGAGCATCTGACTATCCATCGTAGTAATTTGTTATGACCACAAAAGGCAGGGGGGAGGGATGTTATATATTTAAGTGGTTGCATGATTGCTTTAAGAGCATGCCACGTGATTTGATGGTAATGTCACTGGGGTGCTTTACAGGCTCCTGCCTTAGTTTAATTTTCTACCCTGTACAGGCAACAGCTCCTCAATAAACCTGTTGTTGTTAGCTTGTATCTACGTGTTGTTACAAGTCAGGTCGGATACTTCAAGGTGTTCTCTGAATCTCGCCTGACCTGTAACATGTTATGTTGAATTTGGTTCGGACGAGCGTGCGAGGTTTCCCTCCAGATCTGATTCAACTGACCCACGAGGAACTTTAATAGAAAACAAAGTTTAATTCAGAATATTGTTGACATGTGCAGTAAGACAATGAGCAAGAGCTTTTAACAATTACAAACAAGAGACACAACAACCATGATAATGTATAACGCCTAAGGAAATATCTCAAATGTGTTCCAACCAAAGCCAGTATCCAATACACAAAACCTTCCATGTAAGCATAATACAACATAGGTTAAAGTCTACTTGTTACAGGAATCCAGGTTGAATGCTGAAAATCCTTTGTGAAGAAACTCAGAAGAGGTTGTAGTCAAATCTGTTTCCCAAAACACAGCTTCTTTAAGGCAGAATGAAAGGGAGAAAAAATAACGGAAAGCATAAGGGGGTGCTTCTTAGCTTGCTGCTAAATTGCTTCCAAAAAAAAACTGCAAGAACAAAACAGAAAGCCCAAAGGAAAAATCCCTGAGGTGGCACATGGTTAGCACTGCTGCCTCACAGTGCTAGGGACCCAGGTTCAATTCCCAGCTTGGATCACTGCCTGTGCAGAGTCTGCACATTCTCCCTGTGCCTGCTTGGGTTTCCTCCAGATGCTCCGGTTTCCTCTCCAGTCCGAAAGACGTGCTGGTTAGGGTGCATAGGCCGTGCTAAATTCTCTCTCAGTGTAACCTGAACAGGAGTGTGGCGACTGGGGGATTTTCACAGTAACTTCATTGCAGGGTGAATGTAAGCCTACTTGTGACACTAATAAATAACTTTAGCTTTAACTATCCCCTGACTGCCACAGCTTAGCTCTGCCCCCGATGATATCACTGAAGCTGTAAGCGGCATGATTTTTAAAGAAACAACCTTTCATAGAATCCCTACAGTGCAGAAACAGGCCCTCTGGCCCATCAAGTCTGCACCGAACACAATCCCACCCAGGCCCTATCCCCATATTTCTACACATTTACTCACTGACCCCTCTAACCTACACATCCCAGGACACTAAGGGGCAATTTTAGCATGGCCAATCAACCTAACCCACACATCTTTGGACTGTGGGAGGAAACCCACACAGACACGGGGAGAATGTGCAAACTCCACACAGACAGTGACCCGGGCTAGGAATCAAACCCAGGACCCTGGAGCTGTGAAGCAGCAGTGCTAACCACTGTGCTACCGTGTCGCCCTTACCTTTCTTAAAGGTACACTCACATGACAGCAGACAAAGCATTTTTTTTTGTTTAAAACCCACAATCCCTTACACAGTTGGGACATTGCACTACCTATAATCTTCTCCAGCAGCAGAAACCTCAAACATCCTAATCTGGCCTCTTGAGCATCTCTCCAACATTGGAAGATGCCTTCAGTTGTCTGGGTCTTAAGCTCTGGGGTTGCTCTCTGTCTCTCTCGATCTCACTTTGCTCCTATCTCTTTAACCAATCTACTGATCACCTGTCTTAATATCTTATGTCGTTCAAAGTCATACTTCTTGTCATAATGCTCCTATTAAATGCCGAGGGACATTTAATTTAATTCAGGGTGTAATACTTATAGAAATTGTTGTTGGATATATAGCACTTTAGAATGGTAAATTGTCCTAATGTTCTCCATGTTTTCAGAGAGAGCTTCCTTGCCCATGTTTGACCGGGTGCCTTGAGACTTCACGGGGTCCACAGTTGACACTGAGGATTCCCAAGACAACGCACTCCCGATACCAGCTCTGCTGTGTGCGTCCTGCTGGTCGGACAGCGCGGTGGGTTAGCACTGCTGCCTCAGAGCACCGGGGTCCTGGGTTCGATCCCCAGCTCAGGTCACTGTCTGTGTGGAGTTTGCACATTCTCCCCGTGTCTGCGTGGGTTTCCTCCGGGTACTCTGGTTTCCTCCCACAGTCCAAAGATGTGCAGGTTAGGTTGATTGGCCAAGCTTAAAAATTGCGCCTTAGTGTCCTGAGATGTGTGGTTTAGTAGGTAAAATATGTAGGGATATGGAGCTAGGGCCTGGGTGGGATTGTGGTCGGTGCCGACTCGAATGGCCTCTTTCTGTGCTGTAGGGTTTCTGTGATTTCTATAGGCAGGCACGGTGATGTCTGGGACATGATTCTGTGAGTGGAGCTGTATCAGGCTTCTGTTTCACTAGTCTGAGAAAAAACTCTCCCAATTTTGACACAAGGCCCCAGATAGCAGGAAGGAAGACTTTTGCAGGGTTCAGAAGGTTGGGTTTGTCATTGTTGTTTCCGATGTCTCAGTCGATACTGGGCGGTTAGTCCAGTTCCATTCCTTTGAGACTTTTTGGAACTCAATTGCTAGGCCATTTAAGCGTCAACCTCATTGCTGTGCGTCTGGAGTCACGTATAGGCCAGGCTGGGTAAGGACAGCAGATTTCCTTCCCTCGTGAACCAGATTGGCTTTTACACCAATGGTTTGATGGCCAGATTTTCCAGGTTAAAAAAAAAATCAATTCAAGTTCTACCATCTAGACTGGTGGGGTTTGAACCTGGATCCACTGGGCCCTGTGTTACTAGTGGGAGGATGATGGCTTGGTAGTATTATCGCTTGTGCATTAATTCAGAACCTCAGCTAATGTTCTGGGGACCCGGGTTCGAATCACACCCCAGCAGACGGTAAAGTTTAAATCCATTAAAAACCTGGATGACCTGTGAAATAATGATCATAAAAAAATGTATGATAGGTGGGTTGGTTGAGGTAAGTGCGTGGGGTTAGGAGGGAAGGACCTGGGTGCAGGCAGAACGGCCTCTTTCTGCACTGCATGGATTCTATCATTCTATCCTTACCTGGTCTCATAGAATCCCTACAAGTGCAGAAGGAGGCCATTCGGCCTATCAAGTCTGCACTGACAACAATCCTATCCCACAACCCCACACATTTACCCTGATAGTATCATAAGAAATAGGAGCAGGAGTAGGCCATCTAGCCCTTCGAGCCTGCCCCGCCATTCAATAAGATCATGGCTGATCTGAAGTGGATCAGTTCCACTTACCCGCCTGCTCCCCATGCCCCTTAATTCCCTTGTCTATCAGAAACCTATCTACCCGTGACTTAAATATATTTAGCGAGGCAGCCTCCACCACTTCAACGGGCAGAGAGTTCCAGAGATTCACCACCCTCTGAGTGAAGAAGTTCCTCCTCAACTCTGTTCTAAACTGCCCCCCCTCTTACTTTGAGGCTGTGCCCTCTAGTTCTGGTTTCCTTTCTAAGTGGAAAGAATCTCTCTATCTCTACCCCATCTAGCCCCTTCATTATCTGATATGTCTCTATAAGATCCCCCCTCAGCCTTCTAAACTCTAACAATTACAGGCCCAGTCTACTCAATCTCTCCTCATAAGCTAACCCCCTCATCTCCGGTATCAGCTTGGTGAACCTTCTCTGCACTCCCTCCAATGTCAATATATCCTTGCGCAAATAAGGGGACCAAAATTGCACACAGTACTCCAGCTGCGGCCTCACCAGTGCCTAGTACAGTTCCTGATAATCCCTTCTAACCTCCACATCCTGGGACAGAAAGGGGTAATTTAGCACGGCCAATCAACCTAACCCACACATTTTTGGAGTGTGGGAGGAAACCGCAGCATCTGGAGGAAACCCACGCAGACACGGGGAGAATGTGCAGATTCCACACAGACCCAAGCTGGGAATCAAACCCGGGTCCTTGGCACTGCGAGGCAGCAGTGCTAACCACTGTGCCACCTGCTCAAACTGTTCACTTTCACCTGGAAGAGAAGTCACTGCTCACTGTTTCTGCTGGTGTGGAGATGCCAGTGTTGGAGTGGGGTAAACACAGTAAGAAGTCTCACAACACCAGGTTAAAGTCCAACAGGTTTATTTGGTAGTAAAATCCACCAGCTTTGCCCTGAAGGGGTGATGAAGGGGCAAACCCTGAAAGCTAGTAGCGTTTATTACCAAATAAACCTATTGGACTTTAACCTGGTGTGGTGAGACTTACTGTTTCTCTTGCCATAGATTCAGTCTGATCCCTGCAGCCTTCCCAACATTTTCTCTTCGGAATATCACATTTCCGACACCCGCAGCATTTCATTTTCGGGGCGGGCACGGTGGCACAGTGGGTTCGCACTGCTGCCTCACAGCGCCAGGGGCCCGGGTTCGATTCCCAGCTTGGGTTTGTGTGGAGTCTGTACATTCTCCCCATGTCTATGTGGGTTTCCTCCAGTGCTCCTGTTTCCTCCCACAGTCCTAAAAACATACTGGTTAGGGTGGATTAGCCATGCTAAATTCTCCCTCAGTGTACCCGAACAGGAGTGTGGCGACTCGTGGGATTTTCACAGTAACTTCATTGCAGCGTTAATATAAGCCTCACTTGCAACATGAATAAATAGAATCCTTACACTACAGCAAGAGGCCATTCAGCCCATCGAGTCTGAACTGACCACAATCCCACCCAGGCCCTACCCCCATACTTTACCCAATAACCTTTCTAACCTACACATCTCAGGACACTAAGGGGCAATTTTTAAGCATGACCAATCAACCTCACCCACACACTGTGGGAGGAAACCAGAGGAAACCCACGCAGACACAGGGAGAATATGCAAACTCCACGCAGACAGTGAGCCCAGCCGGGAATCGAACCCAGGTCTGTGGAGCTGTGAGGCAGCAGTGCTAACCACCGTGCTACCGTGCGGCCCCAGACTTTACCTTTTGCAGGGGAAGCATGACTCGAATGTGACACTTACAGGAAGTGCACACTATTTGCTAGACTTTGAGTGTCTTTTAAAGAATATATTGATGAAGGAACGAGACCAAGGATGGAGGGAGAATGGAGAGAAATGTTCGTCACCTCTGGGTCCCAACTGATGGAATCAAAATCTCTGGCTGGAATTTTACCGGCTCGCGTAGCGGCATTCTCTGTTAGCCTCGGCTGGGATGGTACAAATGGGCATCTCAGTAAAACTCCACCTTCTGTTTTCTGGTTCTAACCCTCCTCCCCAAAGGCTGTTTAAATCATCTCAGTTCAGCCCTGAATGGGTTGGGCTGAAGTAACACAAGTGCCAACCAATTCCCATCTCCAACAAGAGAGAGACAAACCATCTCCCTTTGACATTCATTGGTATTCCCACCCTGGGCACTGGGTCAAAATCCAGGAAAACCCTCCTTCACTGCGGGTCTACCTACACCACAGGGACTGACTGATGTCCAGTAACAATCCTGGAACTCCCTCCCTAACAGCACTGTGGGTATACCTACACCACATGGACTGACTGATGTCCAATCACAATCCTGGAACTCCCTCCCTAACAGCACTGTGGGTATACCTACAGCACATGGACTGCAGCGGTTCAAGAAGGCAGCTGCATCTCTTCTCAAACTTTGCGGTCTATTTTGTTAAAAATGAGGACTTGGACAGACTGTGTGCGTTCATTTCCCCTGAATTTCCTCAGCTCAGGCACGGCAACAATCCCTAACGGGGAAGACCACAAACAACTTGTCTCCTGTATTGACAAGTGAATTCTTGGCTTTTATGTGAGTGTGGTGTACTGCGTTACTTGGTCACTAGGGGTAGCTGCCTTGCACAGCTAACCAGAAAATAGCAGCAGGAGGATTTTCTCAGGAAATGTTATTTATTTTGTGAATGGACGTTAATGAGAACTCGCTCCTTCCCAATAGATGCTGCCTATCCAGGGGTAGTTGCTCTCTACTGCAACTGAGACACTTCACTGGAGTCTGCGTGACCACTGTGCGGTGTCAGAGCCCCTGCTTGTTTTAATGAGGAATGATGTGAGGTGCCAGGAGGTGTGCATGTCCTTCTTTGAATAGAATAGAACCCTACAGTACAGAAAGAGGCCATTTGGCCCATCGAGTCTGCACCGACCACAATCCTACCCAGGCTCTACACCCCCATATCCACCCACTAATCCCTCCAATCTACACACCTCAGGACACTACGGCAATTATAGTATGGCCAATCAACCTAACCCGCACGTCTTTGGACTGTGGGAGGAAACCCACGCAGACAAGAGGAGAGTGTGCAAACTCCGCACAGACAGTGACCCAAGCTGGGAGTCGAACCCAGGACCCTGGAGCTGTGAAGCAGCAGTGCTAACCACTGTGCTACCGTGACATGCCATTCCCCACGTGCCAGTTTTATAGAGGGCCAGTTGAAGATGTTCATATGGGTAACATTAGGATGGCCAACAGTACAGGCCTCCGCCCATCTCAGGAGGCAATGGCCTGTGACCGGGGGAGTATCTGTCACTTGGAGAGGTCTAGTGATATTATCATACTTAATCCAGAAACTCAGCTAATGTTCTGGGGACCCTGGATTGAATCCTGCCATGGTGGCCGGTCCTTGATTTGATTTATTATTGTCACATGTATTGGAATACAGTGAAAGGTATTGTTTCTTGTGCGCTATACACAAAGCATACCATTCATAGAGTACATAGGGGAGAAGGATGGAGAGAGTGCGGAATGTAGTGTTACAGTCATAGCTAGGGTGTAGAGAAAGATCAACTTAATATTTGATTTGATTTATTATTGTCACATGTATTGGGATACAGTGAAAAGTATTGTTCTTGCACACTATACAGACAAAGCATACCGTTCATAGAGTACATGGGGAGAAGGAAAGGAGAGAGTGCAGAATGTAGTGTTACAGTCATAGCTAGAATGTAGAGAAAGATCAGCTTCATGTGAGGTAGGTCCATTCAAAAGTTAGACGGCAACAGGGAAGAAGCTGTTCTTGAGTCGGTTGGTACGTGACCTCAGACTTTTGTATCTTTTTCCCGACGGAAGAAGGTGGAAGAGAGAATGTCCGGGGTGTGTGGAGTCCTTAATTATGCTGGCTGCTTTGCCGAGGCAGCAGGAAGTGTAGACAGAGTCAATGGATGGGAGGCTGGTTTGCGGGATGGATTGGGCTACATTCACAACTCTTTGTAGTTCCTTGCAGTCTTGGTCAGAGCAGGAACCCATACCAAGCTGTGATACAACCAGAAAGAATGCTTTCTATGGTGAATCTGTAAAAGTTGGTGAGAGTCGGGGTGGACATGGCAAATTTCCTTAGTCTCCTGAGAAAGTAGGGGCGTTGGTGGGGCTTTCTTAACTATAGTGTCGGCATGGGGGGGACCAGGACAGGTTGTTGGTGATCTGGACACCTAAAAACTTGAAGCTCTCGACCCTTTCTACTTCGTCCCTGTTGATGTAGACTGGGACAGGTGGAATTTGAATTTAACAAACAATATTAAGAATCTACTGATGACCATGAAACCATTGTCGGAAAAACCCATCTGGTTCACTAATGTCCTTTAGGGAAGGAAATCTGCCTGTCCTTACCTGGTCTGGCCTACATATGACTCCAGAGCCACAGCAATGTGGTTGACTTTCAACTGCCCCTCCAGGGGATGGGCAATAAATGTTGGCCAGCCAGCAACATCCGTGTCCCACGAATAAATAAAAAGCTTGTGTGTTGGACATGGTCTGTTGTGGCTGTAGAGGCTGATTCGCGAGTGACTGTCCCTTCTGCAGCTAGCACAGATGAATGACGTTGGCCCAAGGTCAATTGATGCTTTTTCCCTTTTTTGCAGGATCTTTTTTCCACCCTTTGGTCATTTCTTTAGTATTTCTCATCCTTCCTGACTGCTAGTCTGCAGACACTCTGGTCAGCAGTGAAGATTTCCCATGCAATGGCCCCCGATCTTGGTCAACTTGAAAACTCGCTTGCAGACACGGACGTGGGTGTTATCGCTGATGAACTAACCACAGTCTCAGAACAGGTTATCATCGCTTTATTTTCAAGCATATGCAGGGTTTACATGAAAGCTGCATATATTTACATCGAGCTTTGCATGTACAGCACCTAACGGGTACATCCCTGGACACTAAGGGACAATTTAAATTGTCCCTTAGTGTCCAAAGATGTGCAGGTTAGGTGGATTGGCCATGCTAAATTGCCCCTTAGTGTCCAAAGATGTGGAGGTTAGGTGGATTGGCCATACTAAATTGCCCCTTAGTGTCCAAAGATGTGCAGTTTAGGTGGATTGGCCATACTAAATTGCCCCTTAGTGTCAAAAGATGTGCAGGTTAGGTGGATTGGCCATACTAAATTGCCCCTTAGTGTCCAAAGATGTGCAGGTTAGGTGGATTGGCCATGCTAAATTGCCCCTTAGTGTCCAAAGATGTGCAGGTTAGGGTGATTGGCCATGTTAAATGCATGGTATTATTGGGATTGGACAAAGGAGAGGGCCTGTGTGGGATGGGCTGTCAGGCAGTTACTACAGACTCGATGGGCTGGATGGCCCCTTTCTACACTGCAGGGATTCTATGTTTGGAAACACCAGGGCCCACTGTCAGACAAGAATGTTGAGCGAGAAGCGATTTGGTGTGATCAGCAACATTTGCAAATCACATACTGCTTGGGTGTTAACCCTAAGCAGAGGAAGAAACAAAATTCTCACAGTGGAGTTGGACATTGTCATTGATGGAGCTATCGGCATGACATGTGACTGATGGCATGAGCAGGAGCTGGCCATTCAGCCCCTCGAGCTTGCTCCACTCGAAAGTGTAAAACCTATAGAACCAAAGAACACTACAGCACAGAAACAGGCCTTTTGGCCCTTCGTGGCTGTGCCGAACCATTTTTCTGCCTAGTCCCACTGACCTGCACCTGGACCATATCCCCCCACACCCCTCTCATCCATGAACCCTATTCCCTTTAAACTTTTCCCCCTCACCCTTAACCCATGTCCTCTAGTTTTTTTTCTCCCCTAGCCTCAGTGGAAAAAGCCTGCTTGCATTCACTCTATCTATACCTATCATAATTTTATACACCTCTATCAAATCTCCCCTCATTCTTCTGTGCTCCAGGGAATAACCTATTCAACCTTTAACTAGGCTGACTTTGTAAAACACTTTGGAGTTTCTGACCTGGATTATAACAACTGGGGGCTCACCTGGGATTAAAATCTATATTCCTTGCTTGCTTTGCGATTATTGGACTCAAAGAGAGTGGGCGGCCTCGCTTGAACGAGACCAGGAAATCCTGCCCGAGGTCAACGGACATTTCTGTTGTCTGTCCCTCGCCCACTTGTAGCGGGCGGTGTTCTGGCAAGTAAGTGATAAACATATTCTTGCTTTCTGGTGTTGTATTCAGGTTTAAATAAGGAGTGCCTTGTGGAGTCTTTCAGAGTCATAGAGGTTTACAGCATGGAAACAGGCCTTTTGGCCCAACTTGTCCATGCCGCCCTTATTTTTTTTTAAACCCCAAAGCTAGTCCCAATTGCCCGCATTTGACCCATGTCCCTCTATACCCATCTTACCTATGTAACTGTCTAAATGCTTTTTAAAAGATAAAATTGTACCCGCCTGTACTACTACCTCTGGCAGCTTGTTCCAGACACTCACCACCCTCTGTGTGAAAACACTGCCATTCTGGATAATTTTGCATCTCACCTTTAGCCTATGCCCTCTAGTTTTAGACTCCCCTACCTTTGGGAAAAGATATTGACTTTCTAGCTGATCTGTGCCCCTCAGTATTTGTGGTGTAGGTACACCCACAGTGCTGTTAGGAAGCAAGTTCCAGAATTGTTATTGGACATCAGTACGGCCAATCTACCTAACCTGCACATCTTTGGACACTAAGGGGCAATTTAGCATGGCCAATCCACCTAACCTGCACACCTTTGGACACTAAGGGGCAATTTAGCATGGCCAATCCACCTAACCTGCACATCTTTGGACACTAAGGGGCAATTTAGCATGGCCAATCCACCTAACCTGCACATCTTTGGACACTAAGGGGCAATGTAGCATGGCCAATCCACCTAACCTACACATCTTTGGATGCTAAGGGATAATTTAGCATGGCCAATCCCCCTAACCCGCACATCTTTGGATGCTATATAATTTAGCATGGCCAATCCACCTAACCAGCACATCTTTGGACACTAAGGGAGAATTTAGCATGGCCAATCCACCTAACCTGCACATCTTTCGGATTGTGGAAGGAAACCGGAGCACTCAAAGGAAACCCACGCAGACACGGGGAGAACGTGCACATTCCACACAGACAGTGACCCGAGCTGAGGATCAAACTCGGGAGCCTGGCACTGCGAGGCAGCAGTGCTAACCCACTGTGCCACCATACCTGTATTTTCCTCTATTTATATAGTGGGTTGCTTTTGTAGCTGTCTTTAAGTGAGTGTCATTCATCAGTCCATGTGACAGAAATACATTTCGACAAAAGTAGTCACTGTATTCAGGGAAATAATGGACCTCTGTGCAGTGAGTAGTGGAATAAAAGCCATAGGGACAGGCTCAGTCTGTACTTTGAATGGGTGGGCTGTTTCAATTTCCATTTAAAAACTGTAAAATCACATAAAGCTTATAACTGTACATGAACATAGGTAGTGATGGCATTGTTTATGCATTCCTTTATTCATTTGACTAGTCATTATCGAGTTATAGAGGTTTACAGCACGGAATCAGGCCCTTCAGCCCAACTTGTCCATGCTGTCATTTTTTTAAACCTTTAAGCTAATCCCAATGACCTGCATTTAGCCCATATCCCTCTCTACCCAGCGTACCCATGTAACTAAATGCTTTTTAAAAGACAAAATTGTACCCGCCTCTACTACTGCCTCTGGCAGCTCGTTCCAGACACTCACCACCCTCTGTGTGAAAAAATTGCCCCTCTGGACACTTTTGCATCTCTCCCCTCTCACCTCATTCTAATTCTCCAAGTCGCTTCCACTCCTTTCCGTCTTGACCTGCCTTCCAGTGAAGCTCAATGCCAGCACCTCAATTTTCCACAGGCGACGTCACAGCCTTGCAGAGACATCGGGGAGGCGATGGCCTCGTGGCATTCTCACTAGGCTATTAATCCAGAAACTCAGCTACTCCT
This sequence comes from Carcharhinus amblyrhynchos, assembly GCF_965287045.1. Lineage (NCBI taxonomy): Eukaryota > Metazoa > Chordata > Chondrichthyes > Carcharhiniformes > Carcharhinidae > Carcharhinus > Carcharhinus amblyrhynchos. Next base: position 7,396,729 of record NC_137359.1, on the reverse strand, counting down.
CGAGGGACCTGGGTTCGAATCCCGCCACGGCAAGGGGTGGAATTTGAATTCAATAAAAAAATCTGGAATTAAGAATCTACTGATGACCCATTGTTGGAAAAACCCATCTGGTTCACTAATGTCCTTTAGGGAAGGAAATATGCTGACCTTACCTGGTCTGGCCTATATGGGACGCCAGATTCTCAACTGCCCTCGGACAATTCGGGATGGGCAATACATGCTACCCCAGCCAGTAACGCCCCTGTCCCATAAATGAATAAAGCAAAACAATGATTCAAAACAATTTTATTAAGTTTATTTATTAGTGTCACAAATAGGCTTACATTAACACTGCAATGAAGTTACTGTGAAAATCCCCAAGTCGCCACACTCCTGTTCGGGTACACTGAGGAAGAATTTAACACAGCCAATCCCCTTAACCAGCACGTCTTTTGGACTGTGGGAGGAAACTGGAACACCCGGAGGAAACCCACGCAGACACAGGGAGAACGTGCAGACTCTGCACAGCCAGTGACCCAAGCAGCGAATCGAACCCTGGCGCTGTGAGGCAGCAGTGCTAACCCACTGTGCCACCGCGCCGCATGATCACTGCCTCAGCTTTCTTTCTTTGTTGGTTTGCGTTTATTTCTCTCTTATCTCCTTGACTTCATATTGGGATGGCAGCTGTGGTGCTGTGGCCCTTTGAAGGAGGCGTTACCGCTGGGGTCACGTGATTGAGCCAGAGCCTATGGATTGTCAAGGCAGGAAGATGAGCCAATCAGGAAGAGAGTGTACCCCGGGTGGAGTCAGTCCCGCAATTGGAGCCTGAGAGGAGAGTTATTCAGTTGGGTAGTTAATTCACTCTGGTCTTTTGTCAGTATCAATATTTGTTGTTGGCAACAATGCCTTTGTTCATTCAAGCCACATCGGGTCGCCTGCGAGTTATTATACTGGCGACGAGGATAAAAACCGTGAAGTCATTGTGGATCACGGTGGGCAGCTAGAGGGGGAGGAAGCTTGAGCATCGAGAATATCAACAAGTAAGGTACACTCACTCGCAACAAAGCCTTTGATTGGAAAGATCACGCCCTTTGACCCTGAAGTAGGCAACTGGGGACAATACATAAAAAGGCTGCGTTACTTCTTCATAGCAAATCAAATAAGAGTTAAAGACAAGCGAAAGGTTAATTTGCTCACAGTCTGTGACCCACAGATTTATAGTTTAACTTCACCACTCACTCCAGACACAAAGGGCGGAATTTACCCATCTCGCCTGCCACGGGACTCAAAGAACAAAGAACAGCACAGCACAGGAAACAGGCCCTTCAGCCCTACAAGCCCGCGCCGCCCATTTTAACACTGTGAGTGCCTTATTCAAGTCTTTTATCGATCGTCGACATTTTTGTCTACCTCTAGTGGACTCCACAATAAAGGGGGTGGAAATTTAGGGAATTATATGTGTGCCAGATTAAGGGAGATTCAACTCAGGGACAATTTATTGACACCAATCAACCTAAAAAGCATGTTTTTTGGGGTGTGGGAGGAAACCGGGGCACCCGGAGAAAACCCATGCAAGCACGGGGAGAATGTGCAAACTCCCACAGACACTGGCCCAAGTCGGAGATCTGACCCGGGTTCCTATATCTGCACAGCAAACAGTGATAGTCATTGAGCTGTCGGGTTGCCCGTCAGTTGGCCCAGTTTAAGTGTACACTAACGACGTGAAGCACTAGGCAACTCTCGAAGCAACATCCAAGAGCAGCCCTCGCACGACCCACCACGTGTATGCGCCTTGTTGGCCAACAAGGCGGACCGAATCACCTGTGAATGTAAAAGGAGAATTGTAGCGGGTGGGGCGCAGACCATGCAAAGGTCTATTGACCTCAGACTGGACTTTCCGGCCTTGCGGTGAGCATCCTGTCCAATGTCTTTTGCGGAGCTGGTGAAAAATAATTTTAATCCCCATGGCTCAATCATTATACTGAGATACAAACTTCCTACAACAGTCCAAGAGCCAGGGGGCACAGTCTCAGGATTCACTGCGAGCTCGGCCTAGCTTCAGGGGAAATATTAAAGGACGGGTGGGACTTTGGGATACACAGCTTAAATCATACAAAAAAAGATTACTGGTGGAGACCAAAATCTCTTTCGAGAAAGCTGTGGGGCCCCCACAGGTGACTGATTTGGATAGGCTAAGTGAGTGGGTGAGAATCTGGCAGATGGAGTATAACGTTGGTAAGTGTGAGGTTATCCACTTTGGAAGGAATAATAGTAAAATGGACTATTATTTAAATGGTGAAAAATTACAACATGCTACAGTGCAGAGGGACCTGGGCGTCCTTGCGCACGAATCACAAAAACCCAGTCTGCAGGTGCAGCAGGTGATCAAGAAGGCGAATGGGATGCTGGCCTTTATAGCGAGGGGGATAGAATATAAAAGTAGGGAGATCTTGCTGCAACTGTACCCGAACTGAGTTCGGGTGGAAATTTCCAGTCTTGCCCGAGCGAGGCTGTAAAATCCTGCCCTTAGTGAGGTTTTATTTTGGGAAAATCACCCAGAAAATCTCTGAATCCAGATGCAAAGCTGAAGTTCTTTCAGGCTCGCTCAATGCCTTCTGTCCTTCATCAGAAGGGTGAAGTTGAACTGAAGAGACTGGAAGGTTTAGATATGATGAAGTCCGTACAATTGGGCTGCATCCATAGCCCCACTTTAAAACTGGATCAGACAGTAAGAATTTGCAGCGATCACAAATTAACTGTCGATAAAGGAGCACAGATACACAGGTACCCCATTCCGAGAAGACCTCTGTGCTAAACTAGCCGGAGGTTTAAAATATACTAAATTGGACCTCAGCCGTGCCTTTTGTATGATTAGGCTGGTTATCCCCAAGACCAACCTGTCTCTTAACATTTCTCCAAAATTGGCTTGACTTGGATGAGGAATCGCAAAAGCTGGTGACAATCAACACACGTGAGGATTTGTACCAGTTTACAGGGGCGGCACAGTGGTTAGCACTGCTGCCTCACAGCGCCAGGGACCCAGGTTCAGTTCCCCACTTGGGTCACTGTCTGTGTGGAGTTTGCACATTCTCCCCGTGTCTGCGTGGGTTTCCTCCGGGCGCTCCGGTTTCCTCCCTTAGTGGCCAAAGATGTGCAAGTTAGGTGGATTGGCCATGCTAAATTGCCCCTTAGTGTCCAAAGATGTGCAGGTTAGATGGATTGGCCATGCTAAATTGCCCCTTAATATTCAAAGATGTGTAGGTTAGGTGGATTGGCTATGCTAAGTTGTCCCTTAGTGTCCAAAGATGTGTAGGTTAGGTGGATTGGCCATGCTAAATTGTCCCTTAGTGTCCAAAGATGGTTAGGTTGGTTAGCCATGCTGAATGTATGGGATTGTGGGGTAGGGTGGGCCCAGATAATATACTCTGCTCGAGAGTCGCTGCACAATCGATGGACCGAATGGCCTCCTTCTGCACTTTAGGGATTGTGTCGATAGGATATATAATTCAGGGAGGGGTTTTTGGGGTAGAGGGAGTGAGGATTGATAGGACAGCTCCCTGGTCTAGAAGAGATGCAAGATAACAACAGAGTAATCTCATGAATGAAAAGTACTTAAGCAATATTCTCAGATGTGTTATCAGTCTAGATTGACTCTCAGTCGGCGGGGTCAGAGGTAAGGACTTTCCCAGTCAGCACACATTGAGCAAATCTGTGAGAACCTACTGATGAAACCATTGTCGGAAAAACCCATCTGGTTCACTAATGTCCTTTAGGGAAGGAAATCTACCTGGTCTGGCCTACATGTGACTCCAGAGCCACAGCATTGTGGTTGATTCTCAACTGCCCTCCAAGGGCAACTAGGGATGGGCAATAAATGCTACGTCTCAGCCAGCTAGTCCCTGTCCCACAGATAAATAAAATCAGGGATTCAGGCCTCTGGATGCAGGTCTGCTGCAGTTAGAAGGCTGCATCTCTTCCCGATCCCCTATTGTAAACTGATTGTGGTGACTCCAGTTCTCTTCCACCCAGCGTCACCCCTTGCTCCCTCTCTGACCGCCCCCCGCCCCAACCCTATCCCAACTGAGTGTGAACCAAGTGACTGTTTCCAATACTGAGCATCAATTGTTCTCCCTCCTCCCCTGGCCTGATCTCCACATATCCAGACCTGAAGCCTTAGGTAGGCCACACTTCCACTGGTCTTGACCAGGTACACTTAATGGGACATGCCTCCCTGGCAGATTCAACTGAGAGCCTAAAAGTGCCAATTTTCCCTCATTATCAAGGATAAGTGGCAGCTTTATTTCCACAGGTGATCCAGAAACAGGTTGAAGGTTGCTACCCAGGCCTAGCCAGCTTCTGGCCCAGCTTGCGTTTGTCCCTGTGGAAACCGCCCACATTACCAGCCAGTGGACAACCAAAGATTTTAAAGTTTATTTATTTAGTGTCACAAGTAAGCTTACATTAACACCACAATGAAGCCACTGTGACAATCGTTTAGTCATCACACTCCAGGTACACTGAGGGAAAATTTAGCTTGGCAAATGCACCTAACCAGCATGTCTTTGGACACTAAGGGACAATTTAGCATGGCCAATCTACCTAACCTTCACATCTTTGGACACTAAGGGGCAATTTAGCATGGCCAATCTACCTAACCTACATATCTTTGGACACTAAGGGGCAATTTAGCATGGTCAGTCATCCTAACCCGCATATCTTTGGAGTGTGGGAGGAAACCGGAGTACCCAGAGGAAACCCACACAGACACTGGGAGAACGTGCAGACTCCACACAGACAGTGACCCAAGCCGGGAATTAAACCCGGATCCCCCGGCACTGTGAGGCAGCAGTGCTAACCACCATGCCACTGCGCCTGCCCCTAGCTGACGGGCTGTGGCTATCCGTTGGACCGTCTGACGATAGATCGCGTGTTCGCCAGGGATGAGTACAAGTTGCCCAAAAAGAAAGTTGTGACGTGGGATTTTAACTTTGCAAATTCGGGTAGCTAGGAGGTCTGAAATTTAATTCCGAATCCCTGAGCTGCTCTCACTGCGGGGAGACGGCCGTGGAAATCAATGGCTTATTCTCAAAGCTGTCTCTACTTTTTATTGGGCTTGGCACACACACGTTAGTTGAGGTTGCCATTTGATTTGAAAGAACACAAATGATTGATTTTTCCCCTCCTGTTTTGTGGTTTCGATGACTCACTGCAGGTTCCGTCTCCGAGCAAAGGACAAACAGGTGGAGGGATGTCCCCCTCCCCCTTTCCACAGCCGTACAAACATTCCACGCATTGAGAATACTCACTGCTTGGCAAATCCGCCCCCCCCAACCCACCCACCCCGGCTCTCCAATTCCACACAGAGTAAAAAGACATCTCTTCACTTACGAAGACAAGCAAACACTTTGATTGATGGGCCTGAACTTACAATCGCTTCTCAAAGCCGCTCTGTCCTCATCTGTGGAGTCGCACTGAAATGCCAAAAAAAAGCTGAGGGACAGAGGGAGATAAGACAACCCCACCCCCCTCCACCACCCCCCCCCCCCCGCGCTTTGCGCTGAGTTCTCAAGCAGCATTCAGCCATGACTGGAGAGAGGAGGGGGCAGTAAGAATCATACATTCCCCACAGTGCAGAAAGAGGCCGTTCGGCCCATTGACTCTGCACCGACAACAATCCCCACCAATCTCCGTAATCCCACATATTTACCCTGCAAATCTCTTGACACTAAGGAGCAATTTAGCATGGCCAATCCACCTAACCTGCACATCTTTGGACACTAAGGGACAATTTAGCATGGCCAATCCACCTAACCTGCACATCTTTGGACACTAAGGGACAATTTAGCATGGCCAATCCACCTAACCTGCACATCTTTGGACACTAAGGGGCAATTTAGCATGGCCAATCCACCCTAACCTGCACATCTTTGGACACTAAGGGACAATTTAGCATGGCCAATCCCCCTAACCTACACATCTTTGGACACTAAGGGACAATTTAGCATGGCCAATCCACCCTAACCTACACATCTTTGGACTGGAGCACCCTCAGGAAACCCGCGCAGATGCTGGGAAAATGTGTAAACTCCACACAGACAGTGACCCAAGCCGGGAATCGAACTCGGTTCCCTGATGCTGTGAGGCAGCAGTACTAAACACTGTGCCACTGTGCGTGGAAGGCATTGGTCACTGAACATAGAACACTACAGCTCAAACAGGCCCTTCGGCCCACAAGTTGCACCGATCATATCCATACCTACCAGGCCTATCTATAACCCTCAATCCCATTAAATCTAATGTACTCATCCAGAAGTCTCTTAAAAGACCCCAACAAGTTCACCTCTACCACCACCGATGGCAGCCGATTCCACTCACCCTCCACCCTCTGAGTGAAAAACTTACCCCTGACATCTCCTCTGTACCTACTCCCCAGCACCTTAAACCTGTGTCCTATTGTAGCAACCATTTCAGCCCTGGGAAATAGCCTCTGAGAATCCACCCTATCTATACCTCTCAACATCTTATAAACCTCTATCAGGTCATCATAGAACCCTACAGTGCAGAGAGAGGCCCTTGGGCCAATCGAGTCTGCACTGAACACAATCCCACCCAGGCCCTACCCCCATATCCCTACATACTATACCCACTAATCCCTAACCTACGCATCCCTGGACACTAAGGGGCAATTTCTTAGCGTGGCCAATCAACCTAACCTGCACATCTTTGGACTGTGGGAGGAAACTGGAGTACCTGGAGGAAACCCATGCAGACACGAGGAGAATGTGCAAACTCCACACAGACAGTGACCTGAGCCAGGAATAGGACCCTGGAGCTGTGAAGCAGCAGTGCTAACCCACTGTGCCACCGTGCCGCCCCATCCGTCACCTCTCATCCTTCGTCTCTCCAGGGAGAAGAGACCCAGCTCCCTCAACCTATCTTCATAAGGCATGCCTCCCAACTCAGGCAACATCCTTGTAAATCTAACAAAAGTTGGAATTCCTGATGAATAGCTGTGCCTTGAAGGTGGAGGTGGACACAGGAGCTACAGTCGCCGTTATCAGAGAAGCACATCCAATCTGACGCCCAATTCCTGAGGCTGGAAGACACAAAGGTCACCTACACAGGTGGAACTTTACAAATAAAAGGCACTACAATGGCTCCAGTAACTTAGAGGCAGCAGTCAGCTCATCTCCCACTCACTGCTGTACGGGGGTATGAACTCATTCTGATAGGGAGAGATTGGCTCCAGCAGAACTGAGTGGAGATCTTCAGGCAAGGAGTACGGGGAGCCAAGACCAAGATCTACGTTGACCCCGATGTTACGCCGGGGTCATTCAGAGCCAGACCAGTTCCATTCTCCACGCTGGAGAAGGTGGAAACTGAACGAGGGAACCTTGAAAGTTTATATCTAATAAGGCCTGCGCAATTTGCAGAATGGGCTACGCCTACAGTCCCCGTTCTCAAGCCTGACAAATCAGCTAGTCTTTGTGGGGGATTGTAGACTAACAGTCAATCCGGTCTCCAAACTTGACAGGTACCCCATGCTCTGGGTTGAAGATCCAGGTGGCACAGTGGATTAACACTGCTGCCTCACAGCTCCAGGGATCCGGGTTCGATCCCCAGCTTGGGTTTGTGTGTGGAGTCTGCACCTTCTTCCCGTGTCTGCGTGGGTTTCCTCCCGGGTGCTCCGGTTTCGTCCGTAGTACAAAGATGTGCGGGTTAGGTTAATTGGCCATGCTAAATTGTCAGGGGATTAGCAGGGTAAATATGCGGGGTTACGGGAATAGGGCCTGGGTGGGCTTGTGGTTGTAGTGGACTGGAGGGGCTGAATGGCCTCCTCCTGCACTGTACGATTCTATCTGTACGCTAAACGAACCGCTGGCAAGATGTTCTCCAAGTTGGATGTGAGTCATACCAATCTTCAACTCGAATTGGATGCAGAAGGGGTGCTGGGAGAGATATGAAGCTCAGGGAGCGATATGTTCTGACGGCCACACAGGCCACGAGGATCAGCAATAGGTCTATCTGTGGACTTCATGGAGTATGAGCTCCCTGATTGAGCCAGTGAAGGCTTGCCCAATGGCAAGTAACCAGTGGGGTTTTACCCCACTGGAGTTGTAAATCCCGAGGTGAAAACTGCCTGACTATAAGCTGCGGAAGCAGGCTTTTTCCACAGGGGCACAATAAAGGGATGGGAAATTCGCATTTGGTGAGGTCAGCGGATATAGTAATCCTTAATTAAATTAGCTAACTGGAGCTTCAGGTAACATCAAACTCCTGAGCAGATTGTAAGTGTGTAGGCCCAGACTCTGAGCAGATTCATTTGCTGATTCTCCTTGCCCCCGACTGTCGATGCAGTAGAAAGGGTCGACTCGCGACCCTTTCTACTTCATCCCCGTTGATGTGGACAGGGGCATGTTCTCCACTCCGCTTCCTGAAGTTGATGACAATCTCCTTCAACTTGTTGACATTGACTTTTGGAGTTGAACATAAGAAATAGGAGCAGGAGTAGGCCATCCAGCCCTTCGAGCCTGCCCCGCCATTCAATAAGATCATGGCTGATCTGTCGCTGCTCAGTTCCACTTTCCCGCCCTCTCCCCATAACCCTTAATCCCCTCTCTTATCAAAAACCCATCAACCCACGTCTTAAAAATATTTAGCGAGGCAGCCTCCACCACTTCAACGGGCAGAGAATTCCAGAGATTCACCACCCTTTGAGTGAAGAAGTTCCTCCTCAACTCCGTTCTAAACCGCCCCCCTTTATCTTGAGGCTGTGCCCCCTAGTCCTACTGTCTTTTTTGAGCGGGAAGAGTCTCTCCACCTCTATCCTATCCATCCCATTCATCATCTTATACGTCTCAATGAGATCTCCCCTCATTCTTCTAAACTCTAACGAGTACAAGCCCAGTTTATTCAGCCTCTCCTCATAGCTCAACCCCCTCAACTCCGGTATCAGCCTAGTAAACCTCCTCTGCACTCCCTCCAAGGCCAAAATATCTTTGCGCAGGTGCGGCGCCCAAAACTGCACACAGTACTCCAGCTGCGGCCTCACCAATGCCCTATACAGCTGCAGCAAGACCTCCCTACTTTTATATTCAATCCCCCTCGCTATGAAGGCCAGCATCCCATCTTCCCAAATAATGACATCTTAAAAAGTCTTTACCCTTATGCACATGGACTTTGAGTCTTTGCCCTCCTCCCCCTCCAACCCAGCTTTCAATACAATGCTTTATCCTCGTCGCCAGTGTGATAACTCGAGGAGACTCGATGTGGCAAGTGGTTAACTGGAGGGTTTATTGATTAAATTAGCTACAAACATAAAGGGTTTTAACAGCACAAGTAATACAGGTCAACTCCTAAACAACTCCAAGTGAGGCCCTCCAGACCCAGGACTGCTCACCCTCACTTCTGATTGGCTCAGCCTTGTGTGATGGCTCTTGATTGGCTCTCTGGCTTGGTCACATGGCCCATGAAGGATCGCCCCCTTAAAGGGGCCACGGCACCACAGTTCCAATACTGGGGCATGCCACTCAACATTTCCCCAGCCTATTTTCAAAATTACATTTGCAGATGTAAAATAATCGTGTGGGCAAAATTCTGTAAAGGAGTTTTGAAAAGACTTGGAATGATAATAACACCAGCATGAAATACTGGCAAATTCCATTTAAAGATCGCATATCATACAAGCTCCTCTTTAAATAGTGACTTCCTGTTCTCCAGAATGATGGGAGATGACATTGTGCCACCGTGCCACCCCAGTGGTTAGCACTGCTGCCTCACAGCGCCAGGGACCTGGGTTCAATTCCGGCCTTGGGTCTCTGTCTGTGTGGAGTTTGCACATTCTCCCCGTGTCTGTGTGGGTTTCCTCCAGGTGCTCTGGTTTCCTCCCACAGTCCGAATGTTCTAAATTCTCCCTCAGTGTACCAGAACAGGCGACAGATTGCCACGTAACCTGCTCATCTCGTTAACTAAGGGGCAATTTAGCACAGCCAATCCACCTAACCTGCACATCTTTGGACACTAAGGGGCAGTTTAGCATGGCCAATCCACCTAATCCACACATCTTTGGACACTAAGGGACAGTTTAGCATGGCCAATCCACCTAACCCACACATCTTTGGACACTAAGGGACAGTTTAACATGGCCAATCCACCCTAACCTACACATCTTTGGACACTAAGGGGATAATTTAGCATGGCCAATCCACCTAACCCACACATCTTTGGACACTAAGGGACAGTTTAACATGGCCAATCCACCTAACCCACACATCTTTGGACATTATATGTCAATTTAACATGGCCAATCCACATAATCTACACATATTTGGACATTATAGGGCAATTTAGCATGGCCAATCCACCTAACCTGCACATCTTTGGACACTAAGGGGCAATTTAGCATGGCCAATCCACCCTAACCTGCACATCTTTGGACACTAAGGGGCAATTTAGCATGGCCAATCCACCTAACCTACACATCTTTGGACACTAAGGGACAATTTAGCATGGCCAAACCACATAATCTACGCATGTTTGGACACTAAGGGGCAATTTATTTCAGCCAATCCACCTAATTTGCTCATCTTTGGACTGTGAGAGGAAACCGAAGCACCCAGAGGAAACCCACTCAGACACGGGGAGAATGTGCAAACTCCACACACAGACAGTGACCCAAGGCCGGACTTGAACCCGGGTCCCTGGCGTAGTGAGGCGGCAGTGCTAACCCACTGTGTGAAGCAGAAGCAGAGGGAGAAAGTGGGGCGCCGTCAAGAAAAGCGCAAAACCCTTAAAGCGCACACAACGAGAGCCACTGTGGCTGTGCACACTGTAGATTCTCAGCCTCATTCATTTCCATTTGATACTGCTGATTTGAGTGTTTGATCGTGATATTCTCTGACTGTGCAGCGACAGTGGGGGGGAATCCTCCAGGAACAAGCGAAAGGGACGGGCTTGGTGTTGGTGGGGGCCAATGCCTCTGCAGAAGTGGAGTTAAGCACACAAGTCAAAGCCTATTAAAAAGCGCAGCCGAGGTACAGCCCCTGGAGCAGCCTCTCAAACAGGAAGCTGGATGGACTGCGTGGAGGCTGGTTTCAGCCCTGGCTAATCCCAGGAGGGAGATCGATTTGATTTCTCCCCGCGATGGCTGCGTGAACGGAACTTGCTGCTTGTGGGAGTCGGACGTGCGATGATCACATCGGGTTACACTTCTACAAGTCTTGGCCATCGATTGGGTTTCTAGGTGCGAGCTATCACTTTCACCCCATTGACGGGTTGGATTGATGTCTTGTTGGGATCGGGTCAAGAGGTCATGAGAGAGGTGCAGAAGGAGGTCACCAAGTGCTCACAAGAGACAGCACGGATTCCTCCGTTGCTGGGAAGCTGAGGAATGTTCTTTGAAGTACGGCGTGCCGGAGAATGAAACGGGCCTCTGGAATTTAGCCTTTGTCCCTCTTCAGCTCAAAGAGCACTTATCCTCTGCGACTGAAATAGGTAGCGAAGGATTTACAAATATCCCCGCAAGTATGAGCCTGGTGGGTCAAATGGCCTGGACCGAAGTGCACCTTGAGGAATTAACATTCTGCGTCAAGCACTGAGCAGCCGTGTCAAGAAAGGAAGTCTCACATTCTGAACATGCTTACAATATTTATTTGAGAAGCTAAAAGCAGGGATTATTTCTCTTGCGTTAACCGTAATAAATCGATGTGGCTTGTGTCAATGGGAGTCTTGTTGCCAACAATCAGAATATTATGTTCGCAAGCTCAGACTAATTCAGCTCGCTGGCTCCAACCGCCAGTTTCCCCCCTCCCCCCGCCTCGAGTTGCTGTCCACACCCTCCTGCTTGCCTCACTCCTCGCTGCGAGCGTCCATAGGGTCCGACCTGAGCACGTGGTCCTCGGGGAACACCCCCCCCCCCCCAACCTACAGAGCCAGAAGAACAGAGGAATTAGGAGCAGAAGTTGGCAAATCCAACTGTTCGAGCCGCCCCCATTATTCAATTAGATCATGGCTGATCTCTCAAGTCCCCGACATATCATAGAATCATAGAGCCCTACAGTGCAGAAAGAGGCCCTTCGGCCCATCGAGTCTGCACCGAACACAATCCCACCCAGACACTACCCCCACATCCCCCCATGCTACAGTGGCACAGTGGTTGGCACTGCTGCCTCACACAGTGCCAGGAACCCGGTTCAATTCCCAGCTTGGGCCACTGTCTGTGCAGAGTTGCCCACTCTGCCCATGTCTGCATGGGTTTCCTCCGGGTGCTCCGGTTTCCTCCCATAATGCAAAGCATGCGCTGGTTAGGTGGATTGGCCCTGTTATGTTGCCCCTCAGTGTCCAAAGATGTGTAGGTTAGGTGGATTGGCCATGCTAGATTGTCCCTTAGTGTCCAAAGATGTGCAGGTTAGGTGGATTGGCCATGCTAAATTGCCCCTTAGTGTCCAAAGATGTGTAGATTATGTGGGTTGGCCATGCTAAATTGCCTCTCAATGTAAGGGGTGGTTAGGAGGCTAAATATGTGGGTTACAGAGATCGGGCCTGGGTGGGATCATTGCTGTGTAAGCGTGATGGGTTGAATGGCCTCCTTTTGCACTGTAGGAATTATCTGTTTCTATAAGGCATTTCTGCCTGTCTCTCTTATTATACCATGTGTTGTGCTGGATAAGGCAGCATTTATTGCCCATCCCTAATTGCCCCTTGAGAAGGTGGTGGTGAGCCACCTTCTTGAGACACTGCTGTCCATGCAGTGTAGGTACATCCACAGTGCTGTTAGGGAGGGGGTTTCAGGATTGTTATTGGACATCAGTCTGTCCATGTGGTGTAGGTACACCCACAGTGCTGTTAGGGAGGGAGTTCCAGGATTGTTATTGGACATCAGTCTGTCCATGTGGTGTAGGTACACCCACAGTGCTGTTAGGGAGGGAGTTCCAGGATTGTTATTGGACATCAGTCTGTTCATGTGGTGTAGGTACACCCACACTGCTGTTAGGGAGGGAGTTCCAGGATTTTGACCCAGTGACAATGAAGGAACGGCCGATATACTTCCAAGTCAGGATGGTGAGTGACTTGGAGGGGACCCTCCAGGTGGGGGTGTTCCCAGGTATCTGCTGCCTTTGTCCTTCTAGATGGAAGTGGTGGTGGGTTTGGAAGGTGCTGCCTAAGGAGCCTTGATGAGTTGCTGCTGTGCATCTTGTAGATGGTACACACGGCTGCTACTGAGCGTCGGTGGTGGAGGGAGTGAATGTTTCTGGATGGGGTGCCAATCAAACGGGTCTGCTTTGTCCTGGATGGGGTTGAGCTTCTTGAGTGTTGTTGGAACTGCACCCATCCAGGCAAGTGGGGTGTATTCCATCACACTCCTGACTTGTGAATGTAGATGGTGGACAGGCTTTGGAGAGTTTGGAGGTGAGTTACCCTCTGCAGGATTCCCAGCCTCTGACCTGCTCTGGGAGACACAGTATTCCTATGGCTGGGTCCAGTTGAGTTTCTGGTCAGTGGTAACCCCCGGGATGTTGACAGTGGGGGATTCAGTGATGGTTACACCACTGAATGTCAAGGGCCGATGGTTAGATTCCCTCTTGTTGGAGGCAGTCATTGCCTGGCACTTGTGTGGTGTGAATGTTACTTGTCAGCCCAATCTTGGATATTGTCCAGGTCTTGCTGCGTTTGGACACGGACTGTTTCAGTATCTGAGGAGTCGTGAATGGTGCTGAACATTGTGCAATCATCAGTGAACATCCCCACTTCTGATCTTATGATGGAGGGAAGGTCATTGATGGAGCAGCTGAAGATGGTTGGGCCTCGGACACTAACCCTGAAGAATGTTTATACTGCTGCCTTCTTAAACCTTATTTTGATTTATTACCTCTGTTCTATTCTGATTCTTCTTCCGCCTTTTTCTTCATCACCTTCCATTTGATTTGAGCATTTATTTGATTTGATTTGATTTATTATTGTCACATGTATTGGGATACAGTGAAAAGTATTGTTTCTTGCGCGCTACACAGACAAAGCATACCATTCATAGAGAAGGGAAGGAAAGGGTGCAGAATATGGTCTTGCAGTTACAGATAGGGTGTAGAGAAAGATCAACTTAATATCCGATTTATTATTGTCACATGTATTGGGATACAGTGAAAAGTATTGTTTCTTGTGCACTATACAGCCAAAGCATACCATTCATAGAGTACACAGGGGAGAAGGAAAGGAGAGAGTGCAGAATGTAGTGCTACAGTCATAGCTAGGGTGTAGAGAAAGATCAGCTTAATATTTGATTTATTATTGTCGCGTTTATTTGGATACAGTGAAAAGTATTGTTTCTTGCACACAATACAGACAAAACATACCGCTCATAGAGTACATAGGAGAGAAGGAAAGGAGAGGGTGCAGAATGTAGTGTTACAGTCATAGCTAGGCTGTGGAGAAAGATCAGCTTAATATTTGATTTATTATTGTCACATGTATTGGGATACAGTGAAAAGTATTGTTTCTTGCGTGCTACACAGACAAAGCATACTGTTCATAGAGTACATAGGAGAGAAGAAAAGGAGAGGGTGCAGAATGTAGTGTTACAGTCATAGCTAGGGTGTAGAGAAAGATCAACTTAATATTTGATTTATTATTGTCACATGTATTGGGATACATGTGACAATACATGTATTGGGAAAGATCAACTTAATGCAAAGTAGGTCCATTCAAAAGTCTGACAGCAGCAGGGAAGAAGCTGTTCTTGAGTCGGTCGGTACGTGGCCTCAGACTTTTGTATCTTTTTCTCGATGGAAGAGAGAATGTCCGGTGTGTGGGGGGTCCTTGATTATGCTGGCTGCTTTTCCGAGGCAGCGGGAAGTGTAAACAGAGTCAATGGATGGGAGGCTGGTTTGCATGATGGATTGGGCTACATTCACAACCCTTTGTGATTCCTTGGCGAGGGATATTGTGTCTTAACGGACAATGAAGGAGATGAGGGCTGCATTTTTTGGTGGGGCTTTGGTTCACTTGCCATTCTGTTCCTGATCCCCTGTACCTTCCCACCATCCCGCAATCTTTCTCCATCCTATTCACATTCCAACTGCTCTACCCTCTCAATATTCTGTCACTCACCTACATGTCAACCTTTCATTCCCTCCCCGATACACTGCTTTTCAGAGCTCAGAAGAAGAGTCTTACAGACTGGAAACATTAATTTTATTTCTCTCTCCGTGGATGCTGCCAGACCTGCTGAGTTTATCCAACATTTTCCCTTCCGATTTCAGATTTCCAGAAACCGTGGTAAAATATTTCAGCAGCTCAGCTGAATAAATGGCACTGATATATTCTCAGACATTGGATCCATTGTATGTGCATAATCTGTATTCAGTGCAAAGAACATGGGCTGGGATTCTCTGATCTCGCCCGCCGCTGGGATTCTCCAGTCCCGCTGCAGTGAATGGAGTTTTGGTTGAGCGCCAAGTTCTCCGTCCTCGCCGGCAGAGGTGAGGGGACGGACAAGGTCAGAGAATCCAGGTCATAAAGTCCAAGTCAAGGAGTTTCGGAGGAAGTGAGATCTTTACATAAAAGCTTCACTTGTGCCTTTCAAAGACAATTTCATTATACTCATAGAATCCTTACAGTGCAGAAGGAAGCCATTTAGCCCATCGAGTCTGCACCAGCAACAAACCCACCCAGGCCCTATTACCATAACCCCACATATCAATCTGCTAATCCCCCTGACAGTAAGGTACAATTTAGCATGGCCAATCCACCTAACCCGCACATCTTTGGACAGTAAGGGGCAATTTAGCATGGCCAATCCACCCTAACCTACACATCGTTGGACCTTAATGGGCAATTTAGCATGGCCAATCCACCTAACCTACACATCTTTGGACACTAAGGGACAATTTAGCATGGCCAATCCACCTAACCCGCACATCTTTGGACAGTAAGGGGCAATTTAGCATGGCCAATCCACCTAACCTGCACATCTTTGGATCTTAATGGGCAATTTAGCATGGCCAATCCACCTAACCTACACATCTTTGGACACTAAGGGACAATTTAGCATGGCCAATCCACCTAACCTGCACATCTTTGGACCTTAATGGGCAATTTAGCATGGCCAATCCATCCAACACGCACATCTTTGGACCGTGGGAGGAAACCGGAGCAGCCGGAGGAAACCCACGCAGACACGGGGAGAACATGTAGACTCCACACGGCTACCTGAGGCTAGAATTGAACCTGGGGCCGTGAGGCAGCAGCGCTAACCACTGTGCCACCATGTTGTTCCAGGGTTCAAGACTTTGCTCTGTTTAAAATCTCATTTAAATTCTCGGTACAAAGAAGAAAGGGCGGTGACGTTTTCTTGGAAAGAGGTTTGTGATTTGTGCGGATAAAACAATATAGTGACACCAGGTGACATGGCAGATCATCATTGAAGATGGAAATCCTCTTCAGACCACCACCTAGTGGTGTGCCAGGTAACTGCAAGGGTCAGCAGTTTAACAGTGGAATTCCCAGAGGAAATAATGGCATTGCTTTTTCCAATGGGGCACACAACTTACGTTGTACACCGCGGATGGGACTGTACAGCCTCGCTCGACCCGAAACCGTAAAATCCAGCCTAATGTCAACGGACTTTTCCATTGCCCGCCCCTCACCCGCTCCGAAGAATTGGAGCTACTGGACGGCACGGGATAATGGGACCAGGGCAAACAAACATAATTACTACCCGATGGGCAAGTCAGATATTCTCTGCTTACATTTAGACATTCATCGTAAACTCCTTTGTCCTAATTTATAACTCAAAACGCATTCTTAAACGGCCTTCATCAATGGCAGCATGAAGTAACAAAGTTCATGTGAAGCAATTCGAGAAACAAGCTTCCTCTACTCCGTCCCCCGTCAAACACTCCCAGGACAGATACATCACGGGGTTAGATACAGAGTAAAGCTCCCTCTACTCCGTCCCCCGTCAAACACTCCCAGGACAGATACATCACGGGGTTAGATACAGAGTAAAGCTCCCTCTACACTGTCCCCCATCAAACACTCCCAGGACAGGTACAGCACGGGGTTAGATACAGAGTAAAGCTCCCTCTACACTGTCCCCCCATCAAACACTCCCAGGACAGGTACAGCACGGGGTTAGATACAGAGTAAAGCTCCCTCTACACTGTCCCCCATCAAACACTCCCAGGACAGGTACAGCACGGGGTTAGATACAGAGTAAAGCTCCCTCTACACTGTCCCCATCAAACACTCTCAGGACAGGTACAGCACGGGGTTAGATACAGAGTAAAGCTCCCTCTACACTGTCCCCTCATCAAATACTCCCAGGACAGGTACAGCACGGGGTTAGATACAGAGTAAAGCTCCCTCTACACTGTCCCCCCCTTCAAACACTCCCAGGACAGGTACAGCACGGGGTTAGATACAGAGTAAAGCTCCCTCTACACTGTCCCCCATCAAACACTCCCAGGACAGATACATCACGGGGTTAGATACAGAGTAAAGCTCCCTCTACACTGTCCCCCATCAAATACTCCCAGGACAGGTACAGCACGGGGTTAGATACAGAGTAAAGCTCCCTCTACACTATCACCATCAAACACTTCCAGGACAGGTACAGCACGGGGTTAGATACAGAGTAAAGCTCCCTCTACACTGTCCCCCCCATCAAACACTCCCAGGACAGGTACATCACGGGGTTAGAACATAGAACACTACAGCACAAACAGGCCCTTCGGCCCACGAGTTGCGCCGATCACATCAACACATACCAATCTATAGACCTATCTATAACCCCCAATCCCATTAAACCCCATATACTCATCCAGAAGTCTTTTAAAAGACCCCAGCGAGTTCGCCTCCACCACCACTGACGGCAGCCGATTCCACTCACTCACCACCCTCTGAGTGAAAAACTTACCCCTAACATCACTTCTGAACCTCCCTCCCCGCACCTTAAATCTGTGTCCTCTCGTAGCGACCATTTCAAACCGGGGAAATAGCCTCTGAGAATCCACCCGATCTATTCCTCTCAACATTTTATGAACCTCTACCAGGTCGGCCCTCAACCTTCGTCTCTCCAGGGAAAAGAGTCCCAGCTCCCTCAACCTAACTTCATAAGGCATGCCTCCCAGTCCAGGCAACATCCTTGTAAATCTCCTCTGCACCCTTTCAATAGCTTCTATGTCTTTCCTTCAGTGAGGCGACCAGAACTGCGCACAGTACTCCAAATGGGGCCTGACAAGGGTCTTATAAAGTTGCAGCATTACCTCCCGATTCCTAAACTCAATCCCTCGATTAATGAAGGCCAGTACACCATACGCCTTCTTGACCACATCCTCCACCTGCGAGGCCGATTTAAGAGTCCTGTGGACCCGGACCCCAAGATCCTTCTGCTCTTCAACTCTACTAAGACTCCTGCCCTTGATAGTGTACTCGTTCCTCCCATTGGTTCTGCCAAAATGGACGACTACACATTTATCCGCGTTGAAGTCCATCTGCCATTTCTCCGCCCAGTCCTGCATCCTATTTATGTCCTGCTGCAACTTTTGACATCCTTCCAGACCATCCACAACACCACCGACCTTCGTGTCATCAGCGAACTTACTTACCCATCCCTCCACTTCCTCATCTAGGTCATTTATGAAAATGACAAACAGCAAGGGTCCTAGAACAGATCCCTGGGGCACTCCACTGGTGACTGACCTCCATGCCGAAAAAGACCCATCCACAACCACTCTCTGCCTTCTGCAGGCAAGCCAGTTCTGGATCCACAAGGCCAAAGGCCCTTGGATCCCATGCCCTCTCACCTTCTCAAGAAGTCTTGCATGGGGGACCTTATCAAACGCCTTGCTGAAGTCCATGTACACCACGTCCACTGCACTTCCTTCGTCAATGTGTTCAGTCACATTATCGAAGAACTCAACCAGGCTCGTAAGGCACGACGTGCCCTTGACAAATCCATGTTGACTATTTCTGATCATGTCAAACCTCTCCAAATGCTCGTAAATCTTGTCCCTCAGAAGCCTCTCCATCAGCTTACCAACCACTGAGGTCAGACTCACCGGTCGGTAATTTCCCGGGCTATCTCTGTTCCCTTTCTTGAAAGTAGGAACTACATCCGCAATCCTCCAATCTTCCGGAACCTCTCCCGTCTCCATTGACGACGCAAAGATCATCGCCAGGGGCTCTGCAATCACTTCCCTTGCCTCCCACAGTATCCTGGGGTACATCCCATCTGGTCCCGGTGACTTATCTATCTTGATAGAATTCAGAAGTTCTAACACGTCCTCTTCCTTAATATCCACATACTCAATCTTTTCCATCTGCTGCAAATCCGTAGCAAAATCTCCCAGATCAGTTTCCACCGTGAATGCTGAGGCAAAGTACTCATTAAGCACCTCTGCCATTTCTTCTGGTTCCACACAGACCTTTCCCCCTTCACCTTTTATAGGTCCTATCCCTTCTCTTTTACCTTTCACATATTTAGAGAAGGCCTTGGGATTCTCCTTAATCTTACCCACCAAGGTCTTCTCATGACCCCTTCTGGCTCTCCTAATTTCCCTTTTAAGCTCCTTTCTACAGTCCTTAGATACAGCACGGGTTAGATACAGAGTAAAGCTCCCTCTACACTATCACCATCAAACACTCCCAGGACAGGTACATCACGGGGTTAGATACAGAGTAAAGCTCCCTCTACACTATCACCATCAAACACTCCCAGGACAGGTACAGCACGGGGTTAGATACAGAGTAAAGCTCCCTCTACACTGTCCCCATCAAACACTCCCAGGACAGGTACAGCACGGGGTTAGATACAGAGTAAAGCTCCCTCTACACTGTCCCCCCATCAAACACTCCCAGGACAGGTACATCACGGGGTTAGATACAGAGTAAAGCTCCCTCTACACTATCACCATCAAACACTCCCAGGACAGGTACAGCACAGGGCTAGATACAGAGTAAAGCTCCCTCTGGGTTTAAATGTTTTAGTCGAAGTAGAGAAGGAGGTAGAAGGGGGGGGAGGGGTAGCATTATTGGTCAGGGATTGTATTACAGTGTCAGAGAGGAGGTTTGATGAGGACTTGTCTGTTGAGGTAGTATGGGCGGAGATTAGAAATAGGAGAGGAGAGGTCACCCTGTTGGGAGTCTTTTATAGACCTCCTAAAAGTTCTAGAGAGGTTGAGGAAAGGATTGCGGAGACGATCCTGGTTAGGAGTGAAAGTAATAGGGTAATTGTTATGGGGGATTTTAACTTTACTAATATTGATTGGAATTGTTATAGCTCTAGCTCGTTAGAGGGGTCAGTTTTTGTGCAAAGTGTGCAGGAAGGTTTTTTGACTCAGTATGTAGATAGGCCAACTAGAGGTGAGGCTATATTGGATTTGGTGCTGGGAAATGAGCCAGATCAGGTGTTGGATTTGGAAGTTGGTGTGCATTTTGGTGATAGTGACCACAATTCGGTTACGTTCACCTTAGTGATGGAAAGGGATAGGCATGAACCTCGGGCCAGTGGTTTTAGCTGGGGGAAGGGTAATTATGAGGCTATTAGGAGAGAATTAGGAAACATAGGTTGGACTAGGAGATTACAGGGATTGGGAACGTCCGAAATGTGGAGTTTTTTCAAGGAGCAGCTACTGCGAGTCTGTGATAGGTATGTCCCTGTCAGGCAAGGTGGAATTGGTAAGGCTAGGGAACCGTGGTGCACCAAAAAAGTTGATTCGTTGGTTAAAAAGAAAAAGGAGGCTTATGTTCGGATGAGACGTGAGCACTCGGATAGTGCACTAGAGAGCTTTAGATTGGCTAGGAGGGAGTTGAAGAGCGAGCTATGAAGGGCTAAAAGAGGACATGAGAAGACTTTGGCTGATAGGGTTAAGGAGAATCCTAAGGCGTTCTATAGGTATGTCAAGAACAGAAGGTTGGTTAGGGCAAGGTTAGGGCCAGTTATAGACGGCAGAGGGAAGTTATGTGTGGAACCGGAGGAGATTGGTGAAGCACTGAACCAATATTTCTCTTCGGTGTTCACGCAGGGGGACATGGATATAGCTGAGGAGGACACTGGGTTGCAGGGGAGTAGAATTGACAGTGTTACAGTTGATAAGGAGGATGTGCTGGATATTCTGGAGGGTCTGAAAATAGATAAGTCCCCTGGTCCGGATGGGATTTACCCCAGGATTCTCTGGGAGGCAAGAGAAGTGATTGAAGTGCCTCTGGCTCTGATCTTCAGGTCGTCGTTGGCCTCTGGTATAGTACCAGATGATTGGAGGTTAGCGAATGTTGTCCCATTGTTTAAGAAGGGGAACAGAGACTTCCCCGGGAATTATAGACCGGTGAGTCACTTCTGTTGTGGGCAAGGTTTTGGAAAAAATTATTAGGGATAGGATTTATAGTTATTTGGAGAGTAATGAGTTGATTGGAGATAGTCAGCGTGGTTTTGTGGCGGGTAGGTCGTGCCTTACTAACCTTATTGAGTTTTTTGAGAAAGTGACCAAAGAGGTGGATGGGGGTAAGGCAGTGGACGTGGTGTATATGGATTTTAGTAAGGCGTTTGATAAGGTTCACCATGGTAGGCTTCTGCACAAAATGCAGATGTATGGGATTGGGGGTGATCTAGGGAACTGGATTAGGAATTGGCTAGCGGATAGGAGACAGAGGGTAGTGGTTGACGGTAAATATTCATCATGGAGTTCGGTTACAAGTGGTGTGCCTCAGGGATCTGTGTTGGAGCCACTGCTGTTTGTGATTTTTATTAATGATCTGGATGAGGGTATAGTTGGGTGGATCAGTAAATTTGCTGATGACACCAAAGTCGGAGGTGTGGTAGATAGTGAGGAAGGGTGTCATAGTTTGCAGGAAGACTTAGACAGGTTGCAGAGCTGGGCCGAGAGGTGGCGGATGGAGTTTAATGCAGAGAAATGTGAGGTAATTCACTTTGGTAGGAATAACAGATGTGTTGAGTATAGGGCTAACGGGAAGACTTTGAATAGTGTGGAGGAGCAGAGGGATCTAGGTGTATGTGTACATAGATCCCTGAAAGTTGGGAATCAAGTAGATAAGGTTGTTAAGAAGGCATACAGTGTCTTGGCGTTTATTGGTAGGGGGATTGAATTTAGGAGTCGTAGCGTTATGTTGCAACTGTACACAACTCTGGTGCGGCCGCACTTGGAGTATTGTGTGCAGTTCTGGTCCTCACATTACAGGAAGGATGTGGAGGCTTTGGAGAGGGTGCAGAGGAGGTTTACCAGGATGTTGCCTGGTATGGAGGGGAGATCCTATGAGGAGAGGCTGAGGGATTTGGGGTTGTTTTCGCTGGAAAGAAGGCGGCTAAGAGGGGATCTTATTGAAACATATAAGATGATTAGAGGTTTAGATAGGGTGGATAGTGATAGCCTTTTTCCTCTGATGGAAAAATCTAGCACGAGGGGGCATGGCTTTAAACTAAGGGGGGGTAGTTATAGGACAGATGTCAGGGGTAGGTTCTTTACCCAGAGGGTGGTGAGGGATTGGAATGCCCTGCCTGCTGCAGTTGTAAATGCGCCTAGTTTGGGGGCGTTTAAGAGGTCTGTGGACAGGTTTATGGACGAAAAGGGATTGGTTTAGGTTACTGGGTCGTTGTTGTTTTTTTTATTTTTTTTTAACTGGTCGGCGCAACATCGTGGGCCGAAGGGCCTGTTCTGCGCTGTAATGTTCTATGTTCTATGTTCTGCACTGTCCCCCATCAAACACTCCCAGGACAGGTTCAGCACGGGGTTAGATACAGAGTAAAGCTCCCTCTACACTGTCCCCATCAAACACTCCCAGGACAGGTACAGCACAGGGTTAGATACAGAGTAAAGCTCCCTCTACTCTGTCCCCCCATCAAACACTCTCAGGAGAGGTACAGCACGGGCTTAGATACAGAGTAAAGGTCCTTCTACACTGTCCCCATCAAACACTCCCAGGACAGGTACAGCACAGGGTTAGATACAGAGTAAAGCTCCCTCTACACTGTCCCCCCATCAAACACTCCCAGGACAGGTACAGCACGGGGTTAGATACAGAGTAAAGCTCCCTCTGCACTGTCCCCATCAAACACTCCCAGGATAGGTACAGCACGGGGTTAGATACAGAGTAAAGCTCCCTCTACACTGTCCCCCATCAAACACTCCCAGGACAGGTACAGCACGGGGTTAGATACAGAGTAAAGCTCCCTCTACACTGTCCCCCCATCAAACACTCCCAGGACAGGTACAGCACGGGGTTAGATACAGAGTAAAGCTCCCTCTACACTGTCCCCCATCAAACACTCCCAGGACAGGTACAGCACGGGGTTAGATACAGAGTAAAGCTCCCTCTACACTGTCCTCATCAATGAGTGAGGTGGGTGGGGAGTGTAAGTCGCAAGGATGGGATTCCCTCTGGGATCGCAGCTGCCCTGACTCGGACTCTGGATGCCTGATGACTGAGAGTGAGAAAATTCTCACCCTCAACAGTAAGGGGCAATTTAGCATGGCCAATCCACCTAACCTGCACATCTTTGGATCTTAATGGGCAATTTAGCATGGCCAATCCACCTAACTTACACATCTTTGGGCACTAAGGGGCAATTTAGCATGGCCAATCCACCTATCCTACACATCTTTGGACACTAAGGGGCAATTTAGCATGGCCAATCCACCTAACCTGCACATCTTTGGACACTAAGGGACAATTTAGCTTGGCCAATCCACCCTAACCTGCACATCTTTGGACTGTGGGGGAAAACTGGAGCACCAGGAGGAAACCCACGCGGACACGGGGAGAATGTTCAGACTCCACACGGACAGTGACCTAATTCGCGAACCGGACCTGGCTCCCTATCACTGTAAGGCCGCAGTGCTAACCCACTGTGCTGTCGTACTGCTCACAATGGTGATGATTGCTAAACAGTTACAGCAGGATGGTCTGTAATCTCCCAACATGACGGCATTCATTCTCCGACCACTCGGCCCTTGGCCCCGCTAGTGCCAACTAGCCAACCACGCCCAGGTAAAGGTGGCACGGTCCACTGCTAGCCCTTCAGTGCTCAATGTGGTCAAAGTGCAGTCTTCTCTTGTTGTAAAGCCTTCCTCCAACACCCATGCCTGGAGTCGCACTGTATCGAGGCACAAGACCAGCCAAAAGTACCACAATGAAGGGGGAAAGCTTGAGGATTGTTTGGAAATTGGAAGTGATGTTGGATTACGGTCACCTTGTGGTGTGTTCTATTCAGCGACCACTGTGCGGGGCTGTCACAGAGGAATGAAAAGATGGGGGAATATTAAGCCATGCAATTCTTTGAACAGGAGTTGGATCAGATGTACTATTTCATAAAGCCCGTTGGTGGGGAATATATGACACAATTCTGCGTTTAGTTCTGGAAATCTAGGTTGAAGATCTCTTAAACAAACAATCAGTTTCAGTCTGTGTCCATTGATTTCGTTTTACACATCTTTATATTTATTTGCAATGTTCTACATGACAGGCATACAGCTCCTAATACAACGACCACAGATTCCTTCCTCAGCTATTTTTACCTCATCTGCTGTAACCTTAAACAACTATGTGGTCGCTTTGAAAAGAAGTACCCCTGATCCACAATACCGTCAAGGAAGCTGAAATCAGATTGAACCAGCATTCCTAGGGCTCCTCCAGTCCTCCCACTCGCCACCGTTTGCAGAAGGTTCGCACTGCTGCCTCACAACACCAGGGATTCAGGTTTGATTCCATGTTCGATGCTCTGTGGAATCTTCACGTTCTCCCCGTGTCTGCGTGGGTTTCCTCCAGGTGCTCCGGTTTCCTCCCACAGTCCAAAGATGTGCAGATTAGGTGGATTGGCCATGCTAAGTTGTCCCTCAGTGTCCAAAGATGTGCAGGTTAGGTGGATTGGCCGTGATAAAATTGCCTCTTAGTCCATTTTACGAATAAAGTTTGGTCTATTTTTGCTGTAAAATCAGGGGGTTTCTTAAGGTAAGTGGATAATGATTGGAGCTGGAGCGAGGAACTCTAACATGCGATTTTCTTTCTCCTTGAAGAGAGTTCTCAGTGAGATGCACCATGTGGAGTCACTCAGGATCAGGTCAGATGACATCATTTGGTCAAGGCACATCAAAGTGCATTTAAGCACATGTCAGGTTTAATAATGGCACCAGATATATGGAGGAAACACTTAAAGCATGAGAGGAATGTCGTGATAATTTGCTGCGCGCTGTTCCCCTGTTCAAATTCAGGGTTGCAGAAAGGTCTGAAGCAATTAAAATACTCAGCAAGACAATCCGCCTGATGTTAGTATTTGACTGTCTGGAGAAACAGAGACGGCCGCTTCCATTAACACTTCTGACTCAAGTGTTAGGAGGCTCCGCACTTGGGGCTGGCTCTTACAGAGAAGTGGAATGATAAAGTGAGGAAGGAAATCACCACTCTCACACCTGCCACTGTGTCTGCCTTCCAAACTCCATCCCCACACAACAGCACAAGGTCAGCACGCTTACCCAATGCTCAAGGTCCTCCCGCCTCACTTGCGGCTGGGATTATCCAGTCCCGCTGCAGTGAACGGTGTGGGGGCGGCACGGTGGTTAGCACTGCTGCCTCGCCTCACCAGGATCGGGGTTCGATTCCAGCCTCGGGTCACTGTCTGTGTAGAGATTGCACATTCTCCCAGTGTCTGCATGGGTTTCCTCCAGGTGCTCCGGTTTCCTCCCACACTCCCAAAGATGTGCAGGTTAGGTGGATTGGCCATGCTAATTGTCCCTTAGTATCCAAAGATGTGTAGGTTAGGTGGATTGGCCATGTTAAATTGCCCCTTAATATCCAAAGATGTGTAGTTTATGTGGATTGGCCATGCTAAATTGTCCCTTAATGTCCAAAGATGTGTAGGTTAGATGGATTGGCCATGTTAAATTGCTCCTTAATATCCAAAGATGTGTAGCTTAGGTGGATTGGTGGATTGGCCGTGCTAAATTGTCCCTTAGTGTCCAAAGATGTGTAGCTTGGTTAGATTGGCCATGCTAAATTATTCCTTAGTGTCCAAGTATCTGCGGGTTGGGTGGATTGGCCATGCTAAATTGTCCCTTAGTGTCCAAAAATGTGTAGGTTAGGTGGATAAGTGGGATAAATATATGGGGTTACAGGGATGGGGCAGAGAGGCGGGCCTGGGTAAGATCCTCTGCTGGAAAGCCGGCACAGGCTTGATGGGCTGAATGGCCTCCTTCTGTACTGTGGGGATTCTGTGATTGGCTTAGCTGGAGGCCAAACATTTTCTAAGTTGGGCAGGAGCCATGAGTATCTCCAACTTGAACTGGATGGGTGTTTCCAAAAACTACATATCGATTAATACACACTAAGATGTATAAGAGCACACGTACCTGCGCTCTGGGGTCTCACCTGTGCGCCATTTTTCAGTGGCTCATGGGGAGGGTTAGCCCACGGTGCACCTGGAGAACGTCTTGGTCAGAGGAAGTTCGGAATGCAGTCATCTAGTGAACATGGAAGGGGCAATATGGCAATTTTCAGAGGTCGGGGTACACCTGGAAAGGGGAAAATGTGTCATCCAAGTCAATGCTGTGACCTATTTGGCTCTTGGGTGGATGGCAAGGGCCTTCATCTGGTGGAAGACAAGGTGTAGGCCATCAAGGAGGCTCCAAGGAGCCTGACAGAACTTCCTGGGGGTAGTGAATTATTACAGGAAGTTTTATTCTGAATTTTGCCTCTTTGCTGCACACCCTGCTACGGAAAATCAAAGGAGGTCTTGCGGATTGCAGCAGCTAAAGGCTTTCACAGTGAAACAGCAACTTTTACCCTCTAATTTCACCCCAAAGAGGACCTGATGTGACGCCTGCCCTTACGGACTTGAGGCAGTACTGGCACATCGCTGGAGAGATGGGACAGAGAAGCCTATTGCATACTCAGCTCGGTCCCTCTCGGATGCTGAGCGGAGGTATTCCCAGATCGACAAGGAGGGGTTGGCGTTAAAATATTCCATCAATCCATCTACAATAGACGCTTTTTCACTGAGATGGATCATAAACCTGGGACTTTTTAACGACAAGGCAATGCCCCCCCCCCCGCCCCTTGCCCACGCCCAGATATAGCGTAGGGCCTTGTAACTGGCAGCTTATGGATACTTCTGGAGCACTAGAATCTTTACATTACAGAAGGGGGCCATTTGGCCCATCAAGTCTGTACCACCCACAATCCCACCCAGGCCCTATTCCTGTAACCCCATGCATTTATCCTACTAATTCCCCTGACACTAAGGGGCAATTTAGCATGGCCAATCCACCTAACCTACACATCTTTGGACACTAAGGGGCAATTTAGCATGGCCAATCCACCTAACCTGCACATCTTTGGACATTAAGGGGCAATTTAGCATGGCCAATCCACCTAACCTGCACATCTTTGGACTGTGAGAGGAAGCTGAAGCACCCAGAGGAAACCCACGCAGACACGGGGAGAACGTGCGGACTCCACACAGACAGTGAGCCGAGGCCAGAATTGAACCTGGGACCTTGGTGCCGTGAGGCAGAGGTGCTAACCACTGTGCCACCATGCAGTCCACCCCCCCCTGCCACCCTCTGCAGATAGCTAACGCTGATGCATTGAGTCGTCCGCCATTGACCAGATGTCCAGCTCCACCTCTAGCTGTGGAACAGGTCGTGATGATGCTGAAATTTTTAAACACTTTGCCGGTGTGTGCAAGGCAAATCAAGAACTCGACACAAAAGGAGCCAGCCCTGTGTAAATCAAAACAGAATTCTGCATGGAGAAATTCAGAAGACAGCCCTCAGGTGAAGTGAAACATTACTGGACAAAGCAAAAGTGTTGAAGATGGCTTCATCCTCTGGGATTCCCGTGTCGTTGTCCAATCCTCCTGCAGCGTAGCCACCCTAGGATTTCAAAGGTGAAAATGCCAGCCAGGACCTATGTGTGATGGCTCAACCTTGATGCAGACATTACTGACGTGGTTTGACAGTGTGAGTCATGCCAAGAGAATCAAATCCTGCCCCCCTCAGCCTCCCTACATCCCGGGCAAGCCCTGGGTGCAAGTACATAGGGACTCTACATTCCTGATCATGCTCAATGCACATTCTGAATGGATAGAGATACATCGGGTGAGCTCTGCCACTTGCCAGGCTACCACTGAGAATCTACCACAAGGTTTCTGCATATACGAGATACCTGAAATCCTGCTCTCTGACAATGGCACTGCTGTTACAAGCACCGAGTTTCAGACCTTCACGCTTTCCAATGGAATCAAACACATTGGGGCAGCACCCTATCACCCAGCATCGAATGGGTTAGCTGAATGAGCTCGGCATGAAGAAACAACCTGCAGCATCCATAGAGACCAATCTGACACCATTTTTAATCTGACTACAGGGCTAGCCCTCACACAATGACAGGAGTTGCGGTATCGGACAAGATTGAGCTTACTTTTCCCAAACCTGGAGGGGAAGGAGCACTCCCAACAAGAGACCCAGGAGACAACACATGATTCTGTAAGGACAGAACATTCAAAACCAGTGACCAGCCCATGTGAGGATTTTCAGGGACAGGCTCAGTTGAATCCTCAGGATTATAATGAAGAAAACAGATCCGTGTCATATACTGTCCAAGTGCAGGGCAAAATTTGAGTTATAAGGAGACACTGGATAGACTGGGACTTTTTTCTCTGGAGCGTAAGAGGCTGAGGGGTGATCTTATAGAGGTCTATAAAATAATGAGGGGCACTGATCAGCTAGATAGTCAATATCTTTTCTCAAAGGTAGGGGAGTCTAAAACTAGAGGGCATAGATTTGAGATGAGAAGGGAGAGGGTCCAGAGGGGCAACTTTTTCACATAGAGTGTCTGGAATGAGCTGCCAGAGGTAGTAATAGAGGCAGGTACAATTTTGTCTTTTAAGAAGCGTTTAGACAGTTACATGGGTACGATGGGTATAGAGGGATATGGGCCAAACATGGGCAATTGGGGTTAGCTTAGTGGTTACAAAACAAAGGGCAGCATGGACAAGTTGGGCCGAAGGGCCTGTTTCCATGCTGTAAACCTGTATGACTCTAAGATGAAGCTCCTGGACCATCTCAGGAGTAGGGAGTTTGTGCCAGTACAGAGCGTGGACCTTGTTGACGAGGGGGGGAATCACCCAGTAGGGAAAGAGCAGCGTGGGGTTTAAAACCAGCTGGCTCCATTCAGGCCGGCAGTCGGTCAGACTTGGGACAGATCTGCACTCTGTAGCTGCTGAATGGGTTCAGATCTCACTGTAAATAAACGAGTGATGGAAAACTGGCCTTGGTAAGATTACTCCACAAGGGATAATACCCTTGCATTACTGACACAAAGGGGCTGCTATAGCAGTGAAAGTTTTGAACTTCATGGCCTTTCACAGCCTTTCCTTTTATTAATTTGTGGGACATGGGTGTTGCTGGCTGGGCCAGCAAGTTTTGGCCATCCCTAGCTGTCCTTGAGAAGGTGGTGGTGATCTTGAATTGCTGCCGTCCCTGTTCTGTGGGTTGGCCCACAATGCCGTTAAGGAGGGAATTCCAGGATTTTGATCCAGCGACTGTGAAGGAACGGCGATATATTTCCAAGCCAGGATGGTGAGTGGCTCGGAGGGGGACTTGCAGGTGGTGGTGTTCCCCCAGGTATCTGCTGCCCTTGTCCTTATGGTCTACTCTGCCACCCACTGTGCTACTGTGGGTGGCACGGTAACACAGTGGGTTAGCACTGCTGCTTCACAGCTCCAGGGTTCGATTCCCGGCTCGAGTCACTGTCTGTGTGGAGTTTGCACATTCTCCTCGTGTCTGCATGGCTTTCCTCTGGGTGCTCCAGTTTCCTTCCAAAGATGTGCAGGTTAGGTTGATTGGCCATGCTAAGAAATTGCCCCTTCATGTCCAGGGACGTGTAGGTTAGAGGGATTAGTGGGTATAATATGTAGGGAAATGGGGGTAGGGCCTGGGGTGGGATAGTGTTCAGTGCAGACTTGATGGGCCGAAGGGCCTCCTTCTGTACTGTCGGGTTCCGTGAGATGGAAGTGGGTTTGGAAAGTGCTGTCTAAGGATCCTTGCCTCAGGGTGGGACCGGTGTCTCCAGAATAACACAAAAGGAAGGCGCTTCATTGAAAGAATAACAGGCTGTGATTGATTACTCTTCAATTGATTGCATCCCCTGTTTGATGGGTTGGAGACGCGGGTGATCCGCTGCACAAAATGGATGCTGAGGGTAGCAATAGGGATTAGCAATAGCAATTGTCACCCCGGTTAGTGACCTGGGATACCTTCTGTCAAGGAACACAGTGCACCAAATCTTGCAGGAGTAAGTGGCAAGGCTCAGTGCTCTATACACACTTGAAGGAGCCAGAAAGCCTGCACACTTTACTGAATTTGATAATATATGACGCCTGTCTCGTCCTATATATCAGGTTGACTGCACTGCCGAACAGCTGGATGAGACTTTAGTGCCGGAATTCTATTATGGGATCTAATGGCACTGGAAGTTACAGATAGTTCTGTGGCTTGTTAGGTAGAGATGTGATCGGCGCAACTTGTGGGCCAAAGGGCCTGTTTGTGCTGTAGTGTTCTACGTTCTATTCTACCGTCCGCCACGGGAATCGGAGCGGGCAAGGGGCAGACAAGGGAGATGTCCGTTGATCTCGGGCGGGAATTTCCAGTCTCGCTCAAGGGGGGCCATAAATCCCACCCTAAAAGCTTTAGGTCAGGATTTTCCAGCCACGCTCACTCCAACGTCAGATAAATCCCGCCCGGGGTCAACAGACCTTTCCATGGTTGGTATCCCACACGCTGCCATTCCCGTGGTGGGCAGGATGCGTAAATTCCATCCTTAGAGTTTATTTATTAGTTGCAAGTACATTAACGTCGCAATGAAGTTAGTGTGAAAATCCCCTAGTCGCCACACGGAGGGAGGATTTAGCCACGGCCAATGCACCCTAACCAGCACATCTTTCGGACTGTGGGAGGAAACCGGAGCACCCGGAGGAAACCCACGGGGAGAACTCCACACGGACCCGAGCCCGGGAATTGAACCTTGGCAGTGTGAGGCAGCAGCGCGAACCCACTGCGAAGGGGAGTCTCTGAGCCATTTGCAACACCAGGGAAGAAAACTGGCTTCTGTCTCGTCCCGTTCTGAACGTTCCTTCCTGCGTTCATGCCCCACATTAGTCAAGGAGTGGTTTCTGAAGGCTCTCCATCTGGAACTCAGCTCAAAATCTCCAAATCCCTGATGTACTGTTGCCTTTTTTTAAAAAAAAATTCGCATCGTCTGTCTGTGCAGTTACAGCTCAGGAAATCCAATCCAGACACTCCGCTTGGAAACCCATTGAAATGGGTTGGGAGGGGGTGGGGGAGGGGTGATGGCAGGGGGACCAAGGAGGACGGGGGGATCCTGACGGACGCAGCCCCATCGCCGCATTGCTTGTCAGCTGATCTAAGCTCTCACCAGAAGCCCCTTGCCCCAGCCCCACCTCTCTAAGCACCGTCTCCCAGGCTGATGGATAATCCACCTGGACATCTCTTTGTCGTTCCTCTGAGTTTGCTGCCTTATCCCGCCACCCTTCGTCTCCCAGGGCGTCGGATTCCTGCCCCGACTAGTTTCCCGGGTTACAGCTTCCTTCTGCTAAACCCCTCGATGTGGGTGCATGGGTGTGAGCGGGAGCAGCCGGCGCAGGAGATTTAACAGTCGGGGTTCATCGCAGTCTCAGAGCAGATAACCACTTTGACAGGCGCCTCCAGTTTTCAGGAGATATCAGGCATGACACTTCTGAAATAAATCTGTTCATTTTTTTTGTCGGTAACATCGCAATCACTTCCTCAGGACTTGAATGAGGATTTGGCCATTATCGCTGCCAAGGACACACTTTTTATAGCCCGGGAAAAAATTGTCAAAGGTCTAAAAACAGAAACAAGAAAATCACAGAATGGGACTGGTGCAAAGGAAGATTTCACCCCCAAAATCGTTAGAATCAAAGCCATTCGCATTAGGATGAGGGGCCGGACAGTGGTTAGCGCTGTTGCCTCATCAGGGACCCGCATTCAATTTCCCTTCATTATCATAGGGTTATCATACAATCCCTGCAGTGCAAAAGGAGGCCATTCGGCCCATCGAGTCTGCACCAACCACAATCCCACCCAGGCCCTATTCCCATAATCCCATGTATTTACCCTAGCTAATCCCCCTGACACTAAAGGGCAATTTAGCATGGCCAATCTACCTAATCTACACATATTTGGACACTAAGGGACAATTTAGCATGGCCAATCCACCTAACCTGCACATCTTTGGACTGTGGGAGGAAACCGGAGCACCCGGAGGAAACCCACACAGACACGGGGGAGAACATGCAAACTCCACACAGACAGTGACCCAAGCCGGGAATCGAACCAGAGTCTCTGGCACTGTGAGGCAGCAGTGCTAACCACTGTGTCGCCCAAAGGAAAGTGGCTGCTTTATTTCCACAGGTAATCCGGAAACAGGCTGAAGGTTGATCTCCGGGCCTAGGCAGCTTCTGGTCCAGTTTGTGACCCTCCCAGTGGAAACCGCCCATATTATCAGCCAATGGGCAAGCAGAGATTTTAGAAACATAGAAACTAGAAGCAGGAGGAGGCCATTCAGCCCTTCGATCCTGCTCCACCATTCATTCTGATCACAGCTGATCATCGGATTCAGTATCCTGAACCCCCTTCCCCCCCCATATCCTTGATCCCTTTAGCCCCAAGAGCGATATCTAATTTCTTCTTGAAATCAGACGTTTTGGCCTCGATTACTTTCTGTGGGAGTGAATTCCACACATTCCCCACCCTCTGGGTGAAGACATTTCTCCTCACCTCAGTTAGAACCATAGAAACCATAGAACATTACAGCACAGAAACAGGCCTTTTGGCCCTTCTTGTCTGTGCCGAACCATTTTTCTGCCTAGTCCCACTGACCTGCACCTGGACCATATCCCTCCACACCCCTCTCATCCATGAACCTGTCCAAGTTTTTCTTAAATGTTAAAAGTGACCCTGCATTTACCACTTCATCCGGCAGCTCATTCCACACTCCCACAACTCTCTGCATGAAGAAGGCCCCCCCCCCCCACTAATATTCCCTTTAAACTTTTCCCCCTTTCACCCTTAACCCATGTCCTCTAGTTTTTTTTCTCCCCTAGCCTCAGTGGAAAAAGCCTGCTTGCATTCACTCTATCTATACCTATCATAATTTTATACACCTCTATCAAATCTCCCCTCATTCTTCTACGCTCCAGGGAATAAAGTCCAAACCTACTCAACCTTTCTCTGTAACTCAGCTTCTCAAGTCCCAGCAACATCCTTGTAAACCTTTTCTGCACTCTTTCAACCTTATTAATATCCTTATTAATATTACAGTCCTAAAAGGTCTCAAACTATGACCCCCTAGTTCTGGATTCCCCCCACCATCGGGAACATTCTTTCTGAATCTACCCTGTCTAACCCTGTTAGAATTTTATAAGTTTCTATGAGATCCCCTCTCTCTTCTAAACTCCAGTGAATATAATCCTAACCCACTTAGTCTCTCCTCATATGACAGACCTGCCATCCCAGGAATCAGCCTGGTAAACTGATTTTAAAGTTTATTTATTAGTGTCCCAATAGGCTTACATTAACACTGCAATGAAGATACTGTGAAAAATCCCCTAATCGCCATATTCCGGTGCCTGTACGCGTACACTGAGGGAGAATTTAGCATGGCCAATGCACCTAACCAGCACATCTTTCAAACTGTGGGAGGAAACTGCAGCACTCAGAGGAAACCCGCGCAGACACGGGGAGAATGTGCAGTCTCCACACAGACAGTGACCCGAGCTGAGAATTGAACCCGGGTCCCTGGCACTGTGAGGCAGCAGTGCTAACCACTGTGCCACCACAGGGAGGTCTGGAAAGGAGAAAATGAACCATCTGATCCACCATGACCATATTGAATGGGCCAAATGGCCTACTCCTGCCCCTATTTCTGATGGCCTCCCAGCCAATGAGGGGAAACAAATGGCCCATTTACTCACTGGCTCTCAGTCTCAATATCTGGATGTCACTGGCTCTCAGTCTCTGGATGTCACTGGCTCTCAGTCTCAGTGTCTGGATGCCACTGGATCTCAGTCTGAGTGTCTGGATGCCACTGGATCTCAGTCTCAGGGTGCCACTGGATCTCAGTCTCAGTGTCTGGATGTCACTGGATCTCAGTCTCAGTGTCTGGATGTCACTGGATCTCAGTCTCAGTGTCTGGATGTCACTGGCTCTCAGTCTCAGCGTCTGGGTGTCACTGGCTCTCAGTTTCAGTGTCTGGATGTCACTGGATCTCAGTCTCAGTGTCTGGATGTCACTGGCTCTCAGTCTCAGTGTCTGGATGTCACTGGCTCTCAGTCTCAGTGTCTGGATGTCACTGGGTCTCAGTCTCAGTGTCTGGATGTCACTGGATCTCAGTCTCAGTGTCTGGATGTCACTGGCTCTCAGTCTCAGTGCCTGGATGTCACTGGCTCTCAGTCTCAGTGTCTGGATGTCACTGGCTCTCAGTCTCAGTGTCTGGATGTCACTGGATCTCAGTCTCAGTGTCTGGATGTCACTGGCTCTCAGTCTCAGTGTCTGGATGTCACTGGCTCTCAGTCTCAGTGTCTGGATGTCACTGGATCTCAGTCTCAGTGTCTGGATGTCACTGGATCTCAGTCTCAGTGTCTGGATGTCACTGGCTCTCAGTCTCAGTGTCTGGATGTCACTGGCTCTCAGTCTCAGTGTCTGGATGTCACTGGCTCTCAGTCTCAGTGTCTGGATGTCATTGGATCTCAGTCTCAGTGTTTGGGTGAAGAATACGGTTCATGTGTGGATTCTCAGATCAATTTCCATTGACTGTGACAGCTTTAGTATCGACCAGATCTGCTGCTTTAGCTCGTACAGGTTGCCGAGTGTAACTTGGTGGCTGGTGTGAGGTTGTGAACTGAACCCTGTCTGCACTGCCTTCCATCATCCTATGTGTTGTCTGGATGACTGTTTGGCCACAGTTGTGGCATACTGTGACATTTTCTGAGGGACTTTGCCCACACTTGGCATGAATTTACGCGCATTTTAATGTGATCTGACCTTTGCCACGGTCAAACTAATTAAAAGTCCTCCCAAAGGCTTAGGGTTGCCATGACGACAACACTGCTGCAAACAGCCCATGCTGGGTAAAAAGGTGAAAGTTCAGGCTGCTATTTTCCGCACAAAACAATCTCATCAGGCCTCAGGCAAACCTTAGTAAATCCCAAAATTATAGCTAAGAGTATAGTGTGGCATGACGGCCCCGTGGTTATCACTGCTGCCTCACAGCGCCAGGGACCCAAAGGGTGGTGAATCTCTGGAATTCTCTGCCCGTTGAAGTGGTGGAGGCTGCCTCGCTAAATATATTTAAGACACGGGTTGATGGGTTTTTGATAAGAGAGGGGATTAAGGGTTATGGGGAGAGGGCGGGAATGTGGAACTGAGCCACGACAGATCAGCCATGATCTTATTGAATGGCGGGGCAGGCTCGAAGGGCGAGATGGCCTACTCCTGCTCCTATTTCTTATGTTCGTATGACCCGGGTTCGATTCCCGGTTTGGGTCACTGTCTGTGTGGAGTTTGCACATTCTCCCCGTGTCTGCGTGGGTTTCCTCCGGGTGCTCCAGTTTCTTCCTGCAGTCCAAAGATGTGCAGATTAGGTGGATTAGCCATGCTAAATTGTCCCTTAGTGTCCAAAGATGTGTAGGTTAGGTGGATTGGCCATGCTAAATTGCCCCTTAGTGTCCAAAGATGTGTAGGTTAGGTGGATTGACCATGCTAAATGCATTGGGTTGCAGATAGGAGGGGGGAAGGGCCTGTGTGAGATGTTCTTTTGGAGAGTTGGTATAGGCTTGATGGGCTGAATGGCCTCTTTCTGCACTGTCAGTATTCTATGGGTGCTATAACCTGGGAATGGCCTAACCCAGGAGTAGCTTTGCTGTTTGTCTTTGCTGAGTCAAAACTGAAATCACTCTTGCACTGAATTTGCTGATAACGTTTGTTAATACAAAGAACAAAAATTTTCATTGACTGTTAATGATGCAACTTTCTGTTTCACCACTAATGTCACGTTCTTCTTTATTCATCCCTGGGACATGGGTGTCGCTGGCTGGGCAGTATTTATTGCCCATCCTTAGCTGCCCAGGGACAGTTGAGAGTCAGCCACATTGCTGTGGCTCTGGAGTCACATATAGGCCAGACCGGGTAAGGACAGCAGATTTCCTTCCCTAAAGGACATTAGTGAACCAGATGGGTTTTTCTGACAATGGGTCATCAGAAGATTCTTAATTCCAAATATTTTTTATTGAATCCAAATTCCACCATGGGATTCGAACCCAAGTCCCCCAGAACATTAGGTGAGCTTCTGGATAAATAGTCTAGCGATAATACCACTCGGCCATCGCCTCCCACAAGCAGAAATCAAAGCAGACGTGGGGAGTGACCCGAGCCGGGGATCGAACCCGGGTCCCTGGCACTGTGAGGTAGCAGTGCTAACCAATGTGCCACTGTGCCGTCCACGAGATGGTGGATGCATTGGCCATAATCTTCCCAAATTCCCTGGATCTGGGGAGTTTCCTGCAGGTGGCAAAACCCGAATTTTCGCAGCAGCATTCTCAGTTCAGTATTCCGGATTCAGATCCTGAGGAGAGATGACAGAGAGTTCGGACAAAGGTTAAGGAGCAGGAGCTCGAGCGTGGTAATCTCGGGATTACTTCCAGTGCCACGTGCCAGTGAGGGTAAGAACAGGAAAACATGTCAGATGAATTGGTGGCTAAAGAATTGGTGCGGGTGGGCAGGGATTCAGATTCTTAGATCATGGGTATCTTTTGCTGGGGCAGAGGTGACCTGTTTAAAAAGGACCTGTTGCATCTGAACTGGAGGGGCAGGTGGGGAGGTGGCAATATCCCGAGGGGCAGACCTGCGAGTGCTACAAGAGAGGGTTTAAACTAGATTGGCGGGAGGTGGGATCCTCAGCAGCAGGGAGGCAAATGAGAGGCTGAAAGGAGATGCAGCACTCAGCAATGGCAAGCTGAATCGTCACAATAGGCAGGAGCAGGAAAAACCAGCTGGATTAAATCTATTTCAATGTGAGAGGGCTGACGGGTAAGGCTGATGGACTCAGAGCGTGGATAGGTATGTGGGACTAGGATATTATAGCCAGAACTGAAACCTAGCTAAGGGAGGGACAGGACTGGCATTTGGACACCAAGGGACAATTTAGCACAGCCATCCACCTAACCTACACATCATTGGACACTAACACTGCAGTGAAGTTGCTGTGAAAGCCCCCTAGTCGCCACATTCTGGCACCTGTTCGGATACACTAAGGGACAATTTAGCACAGCCAATCCACCCTAACCTACACATCTTTGGACACTAAGGGACAATTTAGCATGGCCAATCCACCTAACCTACACATCTTTGGACACTAAGGGGCAATTTAGCATGGCCAATCCACCTAACCTGCACATCTTTGGACACGAAGGGACAATTTAGCATGGCCAATCCACCTAACCTGCACATCTTTGGACACTAAGGGACAATTTAGCATGGCCAATCCACCTAACCTACACATCTTTGGATTGTGGGAGAAAAATCGGAGCACCTGGAGGAAACCCACGCAGAAACGGGGAGAACGTGCAGACTCCACACAGACAGTAAGCTGAGCCGGGAATCGAACCCGGGTCCCTGACGCTATGAGGCAGCAGTCCTCATTTTCCCTCATACATCAAGCTTTTAATTCCTTGGATCATTCTTGTGAACCTCCTCTGCACCCTTTCCAAGGCCGGCACATCCTTCCTTTGATATGGGGCCCAAAACTACTCACAGTACTCCAAATGGGGTCTGACCAGGGCCTTACACAGCCTCAGCACTCTGACAGTATTTGTGGGGATAGAGATAACATTCCATAGAATCATAGAATCCTACAGTACAGAAGGAGGCCGTTCGACCCATTGAGTCTGCACTGACCACAGTCCTAGCAGGCCTATGCCCGTAACCCATTCATTTACCCTAGCTGGTCCCCCTAACGCTAAGGGGCAATTTAGCGTGGCCAATCCACCTAACCTGCACATATTTGGAGTGTGGGAGGAAACTGGAGCACCCAGAGGAAACCCACGCAGACACAGAGAGAATGTGCAGACTCCACACAGACAGTGACCCAAGTGCGGAATCGTACCCGGGTCCTTAGCGCTGTGAGACAGTGGTGCCAACCACTGTGCCGCCCATTTCAAGGCTGGATGAGTCTTCGGCAATGCATGTCTGCTTGTGTGGGGCAATGGCAGCCAGCGGAATACCCCACATCACCTCAGCTTTGATTGACACACCACCTTTTATGGATGGAAGGCCTTCTACACCAAGTAACTGCAGTGGAACGCGACAACGGGATGCTGCCACGCCATCCCACAGCACTAAATCAACACCATTCACTGCTCTCGAGGGGTAAGGTGACAAGGGAAACAGCTGTGCCAACAGACACAACCACCAGAGTGGAATCCGCCTTTAAGCAGCTGAGGGTCCGATAAGTGAAAAAGGGCCTGTCAAAATTCCGGAACGACGTGTGGGAGCTGCTTTGAACCATAGCTCCGGTGTGCGTCTTTGGACAAGGGGCAGAGAAACTGGGCAGGCGGTGGAGACAAAGGAGCGACGCTGATAAGAGAAGGAATGGGAGAACATCATCAAAAGGAGACACTGACTAGCTGGAGACAGAAAGGTTGTAAACGCAGTAAAAAGTCTGACAACACCAGGTTTTAATCCAACTGATTTATTTGATAGTAAACTCACTATCAAATAAATCGGTTGGACTAAAACCCGGTGTTGTCACACTTTTTACTGTGTTTACCCCAGTCCAACGCCGGCATCTCCACATCATGACAGAAAGGTTGACAGAGTGAAAGGGTGGGATTTTCTGGCTGTGCTTGCACCCCCCCCCTCCCCCTCAAGGCTGGAAAATGCCACCCAAGGTCCATGGACCTTTCCATGGTCC
This sequence comes from Carcharhinus amblyrhynchos, assembly GCF_965287045.1. Classification (NCBI taxonomy): domain Eukaryota; kingdom Metazoa; phylum Chordata; class Chondrichthyes; order Carcharhiniformes; family Carcharhinidae; genus Carcharhinus; species Carcharhinus amblyrhynchos. The sequence goes on along the minus strand of NC_137359.1, from coordinate 7,357,738 downwards.
GTCCCCTTGTCTGCTCCGATTCCTGTGGCAAGCCCAATGGCAAAATTTGCCCCAAAGAGTTTAAGAACATAGAACATTACAGTGCAGTACAGGCCCTTCGGCCCTCGATGTTGCGCCGACCAGTGGAACCAATCTAATGACCCTCTAACCTAAACTATTCCAATGTTATCCATATGCCTATCCACTGACTATTTGAACACCCTTAAAGTTGGCGAGTCCACAACTGCTGCAGACAGGACATTCCACGCCCTTACTACCCTCTGAGTAAAGAACCTACCTCTGACATCCGTCCTATAATTACCACCCCTTAATTTAAAGCTATGTCCCCTTGTGTTAGCCATCACCATCCGAGGAAAAAGGCTCTCACTGTCCACCCTATCTAACCCTCTGATCATCTTGTATGCCTCAATTAGGTCACCTCTTAACCTTCTTCTCTCGAACGAAAATAACGTAAATCCCTCAGTCTTTCCTCATAAGGCCTTCCCACCATACCAGGCAACATCCTGGTAAACCTCCTCTGCACCCTTTCCAATGCCTCCACATCTTTCTTATAATGCGGCAACTAGAACTGTACGCAATACTCCAAGTGCAGCCGCACCAGAGTTTTGTACAGTTGCAACATGATCTCACAGCTCCGAAATTCAATCCCTCTACCAATAAAAGCTAACACACCATACACCTTCTTAACAATCTTATCAACCTGGGTGCCAACTTCCAGGGAGCTATGCACATGTCCACCGAGATCTCTCTGCTCGTCGACACATGACGAGATGGGATTTTCTGGCTGGGCTCGCTCCAGGTTCAGGGAATCCCGCCCGAGGTCCACGAACCTTTCCGTGGTCAATCTCCTGCCCACCACAAGGATTGTCATAGGTGGGACCATAGATGGGAAAATTCCCCCCAAAAAGCTTATTTGTTAGTGTCGCAAGTAACATTAACACCGCAATGAAGTTATTTTAAAAATCCCCAAGTCGCCACACTCCTGTTTGGGTATGCTGAGGGAGAATTTAGCAATCCACCGAACCCGCACATGTTTGGACAGTGGGAGGAAACCGGAGCACCCGGAGGAAACCCACATGGACACGGGGAGAATATGCAAACTCCACACAGACAGTGACCCAAATCAGGGAACTGAACCTGGGTCCCTGGCACTGTAAGGTAGCACTGCTAATCACTGTGCCACCTTGCCACCCTGTGTGCCACCGTGCTGCCCAGAAAGGAAAGCTGGCTAAAGGGCAGCAGCTGTGGCCCTTGTTGCCTGGTGCTAACAGCCAGCTGTCATGGTTATTGTGAGCGGGCGGGCAAGCGGAACTGAGTCCACGAAAAGATCAGCCATGATCTTATTGAATGGCGGAGCAGGCTCGAGGGGCCAGGTGGCCTACTCCTGCTCCTATTTCTTATGTTCTTATGGTTATGGTGCAGACTGGCAGTGTGAAGGAGATTGTCATTGACTTCAGGAAGCGTACCCCTGTCTACATCAACGGGGATGAAGTGGAAATGGTCGAGAGAGCTTCAGGTTTCTGGTGTCCACATCACCAACAACCTGTCTTGGTCCCTCCATGCTGACACTATTATTCAGAAAGCCCACCAACGCCTCTACTTTCTCAGAAGACTAAGGAAATTTGGCATGTCAGCTACAATTCTCACCAACTTTTACAGATGCCCCATAGAAAGCATTCTTTCTGGTTGTATCACAGCTTGGTATGGGCTCCTGCTCTGCCCATGACCACAAAGAACTACAAAAGGTCGTGAATGTAGCCCAATCCATCACACAAACCAGCCTCCCATCCATTGACTCTGTCTACACTTCCCACTGCCTCAGCAAAGCAGCCAGTATAATTAAGGACCCCACACACCCTGGACATTCTCTCTTCCACCTTCTTCCGTTGGGAAAAAGATACAAGATTCTGAGGTCATGTACCAACCGACTCAAGAACAGCTTCTTCCCTGCTGAGTTTTGAATGGACCTACCTCATATTAAGTTGATCTTTCTCTACACCCTAGCTATGACTGTAACACTACATTCTGCACTCTCTCCTTTCCTTCTCTATGAACGGTATGCTTTGTCTGTATAGTGGGCAAGGAACAATACTTTTCACTGTATCCCAATATATGTGACAGTAATAAATCAACTCAAATATTAAGTTGATCTTTCTCTACATCCTAGCTATGACTGTAACACTACATTCTGCACTGTCTCCACTATGTAGCCTATGAATGGTATGCTTTGTCTGCTGGTAGACGCTTGCATGCAGGGCAGAAGGAACATTACAAAGACACACTCAAAGCCTCCCTAAAGTCGCTTGACATTGACACGACCACCTGGGAAACACTGGCACAAAACCGCCCTACCTGGTGCTGCCTCATCCACAAAGACTGTCAAGCTCACGAAGCAAGGTGTATTGCTGAAGCACAGCTTAAGCGCGAGCTGCGCAAGTCCAGAGCCACCAGCGCAACAACTACAGTGTCTACACAAGTCTGTCCAATATGTGCCAGGACATTCCGTACCCGAATTGGCCTGATCTTCGGTCACACTGCAACCAGCCTCAAAATGACTAATGGTGTTGAGGTCCTCATCGATGATGATGGACGAACAACATGCTTTGTCTGTTTAGTGCACAAGGAACAATACTTTTCACAGTATCCCAATACATTGACAATAATAAATCAAATCAAATATTAAGTTGCTCTTTCTCTACACCCTATCTGTCACTGTAACACTACATTCTGCACCCTCTCCTTTCCTTCTCCCCGTGTACTCTATGAATGGTATGCTTTGTCTGTGTAGTGCACAAGAGACAATACTTTTCACTGTATCCCAATACATGTGACAATAATAAATCAAATCAAATATTAAGTTGATCTTTCTCCACACCCTAGCTATGACTGTAACACTACATTCTGCACCCTCTCCTTTCCTTCTCCCCTGTGTACTCTATAAACAGTACGCTTTGTCTGTATAACGCACAAGAAACAATACTTTTCACAGTATCCCAATACATGTGACAATAATAAATCAAATCAAATATTAAGTTGATCTTTCTCTACACCCTATCTGTGACTGTAACACTACATTCTGCACCCTCTCCTTTCCTTCTCCCCGTGTACTCTATGAAGGGTATGCTTTACTTTTCACTGTGTGCCAATACATGTGACCATAATAAATCAAATCAAATACTAAGCTGATCTTTCTCTACACCCTAGCTATGACTGTAACACTACATTCTGCACCCTCTCCTTTCCTTCTCCCCTATGTACTCCATGAAGGGTATGCTTTGTTTGTATCGCGGGCCAGAAACAACACTTTTCACTGTATCCCAATACATGTGACAAAAATAAATCAAATCAAGATGTGAGCTTTTACAACAGGAATAGCTGCTGTATAAATTCTGGAAAGTGACTGCATCATTGAAGGATACAGGAAGTAGCAGATTGAACCCATACCTGTTGACTGGTAAAACTGCCATTGCTTTTACTACGATGTTTCTCCTTTTCGATAGAAGTTTGATCTTGGAATGAGTATAGTGTGCAAATTGTGGGCAGATGGAGCTGTGGGGAAAGGTTAAAGATATCAAGTAGGCTCCCCCTGTTCTTGCCATTGAAATCTGCAAACTGTAGCAAGCTCGGTTAAATTTGTAGATACATGCATCTTGTTAGCACTGTGGTAGAAATGTGCGCAACGTCTGTCAACCCAGAAAGTAGTGCACTGCCTGCTCACAAGTTCTCATGTTGAACACAAAGCACATCTGCATCCATGTAAAGCAATTTAAAACGTATGTGCATTGAAATGAACATGCTGAACACAAGAAAAGAATATTGGTACCAAAAACAGATCTGATTCCAGTCTGTAACTCACTCCCGGGTATCTGTTATTGTATATATAAACCACCCCGAACCCCTCGATTAGATTCCAGTCTGTAACTCACTCCCAGGTATCTGTTATTTTAGATATAAACCACCCCGAACCCCTCGATTAGATTCCAGTCTGTGACTCACTCCCGGGTATTTGTTATTCTATATATAAATCACCCCGAAACCCTCGATTAGATTCCAGTCTGTAACTCACTCCCGGGTATCTGTTATTCTATATATAAACCACCCCGAACCCCTCGATGAGATTCCAGTCTGTAACTCACTCCCGGGTATCTGTTATTCTGTATATAAACCACCCCGAACCCCTCGATTAGATTCCAGTCTGTGACTCACTCCCGGGTATCTGTTATTCTGTATATAAACCACCCCGAACCCCTCGATTAGATTCCAGTCTGTAACTCACTCCCAGGTATCTGTTATTTTAGATATAAACCACCCCGAACCCCTCGATTAGATTCCAGTCTGTGACTCACTCCCGGGTATTTGTTATTCTATATATAAATCACCCCGAAACCCTCGATTAGATTCCAGTCTGTAACTCACTCCCGGGTATCTGTTATTCTATATATAAACCACCCCGAGCACCTTGATTAGATTCCAGTCTGTAACTCACTCCCAGGTATCTGTTATTCTATATATAAACCACCCCGAACCCCTCGATTAGATTCCAGTCTGTAACTCACTCCCGGGTATCTGTTATTCTATATATCAACCACTCTGAACCCCTCGATTAGATTCCAGTCTGTAACTCACTCCCGGGTATCTGTTATTCTATATATAGACCACCCTGAACCCCTCGATTAGATTCCAGTCTGTAACTCACTCCCGGGTATCTGTTATTCTAGATATAGACCACCCCGAACACCTCGATTAGATTCCAGTCTGTAACTCACTCCTGGGTATTTGTTATTCTATATATAAACCACTCTGAACCCCTCGATTAGATTCCAGTCTGTAACTCACTCCCGGGTATCTGTTATTCTATATATAAACCACCCCAAACCCCTCGATTAGATTCCAGTCTGTAACTCACTCCCGGGTATCTGTTATTCTAGATATAGACCACCCCGAACACCTCGATTAGATTCCAGTCTGTAACTCACTCCTGGGTATCTGTTATTCTATATATAAACCACTCTGAACCCCTCGATTAGATTCCAGTCTGTAACTCACTCCTGGGTATCTGTTATTCTATATATAAACCACCCTGAACCCCTCGATTAGATTCCAGTCTGTAACTCACTCCCAGGTATCTGTTATTCTATATATAAACCACCCTGAACCCCTCGATTAGATTCCAGAATGTCCAGACATCATGTTTAAAGGGGACTTTGGCAGTCTGCACCACGCTGTCGACCTTTGCCCCCTCGCTAATCCTTCCTCCCTTCCCTTGGGGCATCCTCCACACAACTTGCACTACCACCTGCTCTCAAGCGTAGTTTGGCATTTATAGACAGTCCCCAAGAGGACAATGTAGCAACTCATTGTTAATCATACAAGTCTACCTCACCAGGTGCACGCCAATGATGTGCCGTTGTAAATGTGAAGGGTCTAATTTCTTGCTGGCAGGGAATTTAAGTTAGACGGGAGCTTAATCGGCAATGCGGTGCTGTTATTTGATTTGATTTATTATGGTCACATGTATTGGGATACAGTGAAAAGTATTGTTTCTTGTGCACTATACAGAAAAAGCATACCGTTCATAAAGTACATAGGGGAGAAGGAAAGGAGAGGGTGCAGAATGTAGTGTTACAGTTACAGATAGGGTGTAGAGAAAGATCAGCTTAATATTTGATTTATTATTGTCACATGCATTGGGGTACAGAGAAAAGTGTGCGTGCCTGTGATGTTAAAACATGCACAAGAGCTTCTCGACATCATTTGACCCCACTTTGAATTCCCAAGCAATTAATTGCTAATGTTCACCCTGACAACAGGAGATTGATATTTGTTTTCTGCCAAATAAATTTCCCCCACCCACTAAGCTTCCCATTGCTGGGTCTGGAAGATTCTGCCCTGATATGTTATTTTATACAGAAACCATCGCACGCCTGTCAGCTGGGTTCCAGCCTCTAACTCCCTGCTGGAAATTTGTGAACAAAGTGGGCAGCACGGTGGCCAAGTGGTTAGCACTGCTGCCTCATGGTGCTAGGGACTCAGGTTCAATTCCTGGCTTGGGTTACTGTCTGTGTGGAGTTTGCATGTTCTCCCTGTGTCTGCATAGGTTTTTCTCTGGGTGCTCCGGTTTCCTCCCACACACTAAAGATGTGTAGGTTAGTTGGATTGGCCATGCTAAATTGTCTTTTAATGCCCAAATATATGCGGGTTAGATGGATTGGTTGTGCTAAATTACCCCTTAGTATCCAAAGATGTGCAGTTGAGGTGGATTGGCCGTTCTAAATTGTCTTTTAATGTCCAAATATGCGTGGGTTAGGTGGATTGGTTGTGCTAAATTGCCCCTTAGTGTCCAAAGATGTGCAGGTTAGGCAGATTGGCCATGCTAAATTGTTCCTTAGTGTCCAAAGATGTGTAGGTTAGGTGGATTGACCATGCTAAATTGTCCCTTAGTGTCCCAAAGATGTACAGGTTAGGGTGGATTGGCCATGCTAAATTGCCCTTTAGTGTCCAAAGACATGTAGGTTAGGTGGATTGGCCATGCTAAATTGCCCTTTAGTGTCCAAAGACATGTAGGTTAGGTGGATTGGCCATGTTAAGTTGCCCCTTAGAGTCAAGGGGATTAGCAGGGTAAATATGTGGGGTTACGGGGATAGGGCCTGGATGGGATTATTGCCAGTCAGGTTCGATGGGCTGAATGGCCTCCTTCTGCACTGCAGGGATTTTCGGATGATTCTGTGACCCAGCCCCTGCCTTCCGATTGCCTCATTGCTGTGGATGGGATCTTGCTGTGTGCAGTTTGGCAGCCACAGTCCCCGCCTTCTAACAAGGTCCTTCGCTGGCCCCAAAGCATTGTGGGATGGCTGCAGTTCATGCAAAGGGCCGTGGAAATGCAAATTGTCTGCTTTCTGTCAGAGGAAAGGCAGGCGTTTATCAGGGATCGAACAGAGCAGCTGTTGTCCAGAGCAGTGAGTGCAAATGTGTCTGTCAAGAAACCGCCACATTCCTGACATTGCATCCCATCCGCTCCTCGGTGCTGCAGGGGCCGTGGAGAGGTAATAGGAAGCTTCAAACAAAATAAACCGCACAAGGAAAGGTGAAGCGGGGAAGAGGGGTGGGTGGCGGGAGGGAGGACAAACAGTAACCACGGCAGCAGCAGCATGGGTCAAGGGAGGGAGGGAACGGAGGCCCAGGGAATTCAGACACAGCCCTCACTCCAGCACACACTGCTCAAAGGCAACCTCTACCCTCAACTAGTCCCAAAATCCAACTTCATTCTTGTTCTTTGCAGTGCTACCTCACTGAATGTTTTGAAGGCAAGGATGATTTTTGATCAGTAAAGGAATTAAGGGTTATGGTGAGCGGGCGGGTAAGTGGAGCTGAATCCATGAAAAGATCAGCCATGATCTTATTGAATGGCGGGGCAGGCTGGAAGGGCCAGATGGCCTACTCCTGCTCCTAGTTCTTATGTAAATAGAAGGAGAAAGGATGCGAAAGAGAGAGGGGCGCATCTGAATGCAATATGGGAAGAAGAGATAAAGGGGATCGGCCAAGATCTGACAGCATGGCAGAGCAGGCTCAAGGGGCTGAATGGTCTTCACAGGTCCTAGAACATATGACTGAGGCTCTCATACTGAGGGACAGTGTGTGAAAGAGAGTGTTATAACTGAGGGTCTTATACTGAGGGACAGTGTGAGAGAGAGAGTGTTATAACTGGGAGTCTTATACTGAGGGACAGTGTGAGAGAGAGTGTTATAAATGAGAGTCTTATACTGAGGGACAGTGTATGTGAGAGAGAGAGTGTTATAAATGAGAGTCTTATACTGAGGGACAGTGTATGTGAGAGAGTGTTATAACTGAGTGTCCTATACTGAGGGACAGTGTGTGAAAGAGAGCGTTATAACTGAGGGTCTTATACTGAGGGACAGTGTGTGAGAGAGAGAGTGTTATAAATGAGAGTCTTATACTGAGGGACAGTGTATGTGAGAGAGTGTTATAACTGAGTGTCCTATACTGAGGGACAGTGTGTGAAAGAGAGCGTTATAACTGAGGGTCTTATACTGAGGGACAGTGTGTGAGAGAGAGTGTTATAACTGAGTGTCCTATACTGAGGGACAGTGTATGTGAGAGTGTTATAACTGAGTGTCCTATACTGAGGGACAGTGTGTGTGTGAGACAGTGTTATAACTGAGAGTCTTATACTGAGGGACAGTGTGTGTGAGAGAGTGTTATAACTGAGAGTCTTATACTGAGGGACAGTGTGTGTGAGTGTTATAACTGAGAGTCTTATACTGAGGGACAGTGTGTGAGAGAGTGTTATAACTGGGAGTCTTATACTGAGGGACAGTGTGTGAGAGAGAGTGTTATAACTGAGAGTCTTATACTGAGGGACAGTGTGTGAGAGAGTGTTATAACTGGGAGTCTTATACTGAGGGACAGTGTGTGAGAGTGTTATAACTGGGAGTCTTATACTGAGGGACAGTGTGTGAGAGAGTGTGTTATAACTGAGAGTCTTATACTGAGGGACAGTGTGTGAGAGAGAGAGTGTTATAACTGAGAGTCTTATACTGAGGGACAGTGTGTGAGAGAGAGAGTGTTATAACTGAGAGTCTTATACTGAGGGACAGTGTGTGTGAGAGAGAGTTATAACTGAGAGTCTTATACTGAGGGACAGTGTGTGAGAGAGAGAGTGTTATAACTGAGAGTCTTATACTGAGGGACAGTGTATGTGAGAGAGTGTTATAACTGAGTGTCCTATACTGAGGGACAGTGTGTGAGAGAGAGTGTTATAACTGAGAGTCTTATACTGAGGGACAGTGTGTGAGAGAGTGTTATAACTGAGAGTCTTATACTGAGGGACAGTGTGTGAGAGTGTTATAACTGGGAGTCTTATACTGAGGGACAGTGTGTGAGAGAGTGTGTTATAACTGAGAGTCTTATACTGAGGGACAGTGTGTGTGAGAGAGTGTTATAACTGAGAGTCTTATACTGAGGGACAGTGTGTGAGAGAGAGAGTGTTATAACTGAGAGTCTTATACTGAGGGACAGTGTGTGTGAGAGAGAGTTATAACTGAGAGTCTTATACTGAGGGACAGTGTGTGAGAGAGAGAGTGTTATAACTGAGAGTCTTATACTGAGGGACAGTGTATGTGAGAGAGTGTTATAACTGAGTGTCCTATACGGAGGGACAGTGTGTGAGAGAGAGTGTTATAACTGGGAGTCTTATACTGAGGGACAGTGTGTGAGAGAGTGTTATAACTGAGAGTCTTATACTGAGGGACAGTGTGTGTGAGTGTTATAACTGAGAGTCTTATACTGAGGGACAGTGCGTGTGAGAGAGTGTTATAACTGAGAGTCTTATACTGAGGGACAGTGTGTGAGAGAGAGAGTGTTATAACTGGGAGTCTTATACTGAGGGACAGTGTGTGTGAGAGAGTGTTATAACTGAGAGTCTTATACTGAGGGACAGTGTGTGAGAGAGAATGTTATAACTGGGAGTCTTATACTGAGGGACAGTGTGAGAGAGAGTGTTATAACTGAGAGTCTTATACTGAGGGACAGTGTATGTGAGAGAGTGTTATAACTGAGAGTCTTATACTGAGGGACAGTGTGTGAGAGAGTGTTACAACTGAGTGTCCTATACTGAGGGACAGTGTGTGTGAGAGAGTGTTATAACTGAGAGTCTTATACTGAGGGACAGTGTGTGAGAGAGTGTTATAACTGGGAGTCTTATACTGAGGGACAGTGTGTGAGAGAGTGTTATAACTGGGAGTCTTATACTGAGGGACAGTGTGTGTGAGTGTTATAACTGAGGGTCTTATACTGAGGGACAGTGTGTGAGAGAGTGTTATAACTGAGAGTCTTATACTGAGGGACAGTGTGTGAGACAGTGTTATAACTGAGAGTCTTATACTGAGGGACAGTGTGAGAGAGAGAGTTTTTACTGAGAGTCTTATACTGAGGGACAGTGTGAGAGAGTGTTATAACTGGGAGTCTTATACTGAGGGACAGTGTGTGAGAGAGTGTTATAACTGAGAGTCTTATACTGAGGGACAGTGTGTGTGAGTGTGTTATAACTGAGGGTCTTATACTGAGGGACAGTGTGTGAGAGAGAGAGTTATAACTGAGAGTCTTATACTGAGGGACAGTGTGTGAGAGAGTGTTATAACTGGGAGTCTTATACTGAGGGACAGTGTGTGAGAGAGAGTGTTATAACTGAGAGTCTTATACTGAGGGACAGTGTGTGAGAGAGTGTTATAACTGGGAGTCTTATACTGAGGGACAGTGTGTGAGAGTGTTATAACTGGGAGTCTTATACTGAGGGACAGTGTGTGAGAGAGTGTGTTATAACTGAGAGTCTTATACTGAGGGACAGTGTGTGAGAGAGAGAGTGTTATAACTGAGAGTCTTATACTGAGGGACAATGTGTGAGAGAGAGAGTGTTATAACTGAGAGTCTTATACTGAGGGACAGTGTGTGTGAGAGAGAGTTATAACTGAGAGTCTTATACTGAGGGACAGTGTGTGAGAGAGAGAGTGTTATAACTGAGAGTCTTATACTGAGGGACAGTGTATGTGAGAGAGTGTTATAACTGAGTGTCCTATACTGAGGGACAGTGTGTGAGAGAGAGTGTTATAACTGAGAGTCTTATACTGAGGGACAGTGTGTGAGAGAGTGTTATAACTGAGAGTCTTATACTGAGGGACAGTGTGTGAGAGTGTTATAACTGGGAGTCTTATACTGAGGGACAGTGTGTGAGAGAGTGTGTTATAACTGAGAGTCTTATACTGAGGGACAGTGTGTGTGAGAGAGTGTTATAACTGAGAGTCTTATACTGAGGGACAGTGTGTGAGAGAGAGAGTGTTATAACTGAGAGTCTTATACTGAGGGACAGTGTGTGTGAGAGAGAGTTATAACTGAGAGTCTTATACTGAGGGACAGTGTGTGAGAGAGAGAGTGTTATAACTGAGAGTCTTATACTGAGGGACAGTGTGTGTGAGAGAGAGTTATAACTGAGAGTCTTATACTGAGGGACAGTGTGTGAGAGAGAGAGTGTTATAACTGAGAGTCTTATACTGAGGGACAGTGTATGTGAGAGAGTGTTATAACTGAGTGTCCTATACGGAGGGACAGTGTGTGAGAGAGAGTGTTATAACTGGGAGTCTTATACTGAGGGACAGTGTGTGAGAGAGTGTTATAACTGAGAGTCTTATACTGAGGGACAGTGTGTGTGAGTGTTATAACTGAGAGTCTTATACTGAGGGACAGTGTGTGTGAGAGAGTGTTATAACTGAGAGTCTTATACTGAGGGACAGTGTGTGAGAGAGAGAGTGTTATAACTGGGAGTCTTATACTGAGGGACAGTGTGTGTGAGAGAGTGTTATAACTGAGAGTCTTATACTGAGGGACAGTGTGTGAGAGAGAGTGTTATAACTGGGAGTCTTATACTGAGGGACAGTGTGAGAGAGAGTGTTATAACTGAGAGTCTTATACTGAGGGACAGTGTATGTGAGAGAGTGTTATAACTGAGAGTCTTATACTGAGGGACAGTGTGTGAGAGAGTGTTACAACTGAGTGTCCTATACTGAGGGACAGTGTGTGTGAGAGAGTGTTATAACTGAGAGTCTTATACTGAGGGACAGTGTGTGAGAGAGTGTTATAACTGGGAGTCTTATACTGAGGGACAGTGTGTGAGAGAGTGTTATAACTGGGAGTCTTATACTGAGGGACAGTGTGTGTGAGTGTTATAACTGAGGGTCTTATACTGAGGGACAGTGTGTGAGAGAGTGTTATAACTGAGAGTCTTATACTGAGGGACAGTGTGTGAGACAGTGTTATAACTGAGAGTCTTATACTGAGGGACAGTGTGAGAGAGAGAGTTTTTACTGAGAGTCTTATACTGAGGGACAGTGTGAGAGAGTGTTATAACTGGGAGTCTTATACTGAGGGACAGTGTGTGAGAGAGTGTTATAACTGAGAGTCTTATACTGAGGGACAGTGTGTGTGAGTGTGTTATAACTGAGGGTCTTATACTGAGGGACAGTGTGTGAGAGAGTGTTATAACTGAGGGTCTTATACTGAGGGACAGTGTGTGAGAGAGTGTTATAACTGAGAGTCTTATACTGAGGGACAGTGTGTGAGAGAGAGAGTTATAACTGAGAGTCTTATACTGAGGGACAGTGTGTGTGAGAGAGTGTTATAACTGAGAGTCTTATACTGAGGGACAGTGTGTGAGAGAGAGAGTTATAACTGAGAGTCTTATACTGAGGGACAGTGTGTGAGAGAGAGAGTTGCCAAATGCGGGCAACTGAGAGTCTTATGCTATGTACTCTATGAATGGTATGCTTTGTGGGTAAAATGGTATTATCGCTAATCTATTAACCCAGAAACTCAGCTAATGTTCTGGGGACCCGGGTTCGAATCCCGCCACAGAAGATGGTGGAATTTGAATTCAATAAAAAATACGTGGAATTAAGTATCCACTGATGACCATGAAACCATTGTCAGAAAAACGTATATGGATCATTGATGTCCTTTAGGGAAGGAAATCTGCCGTCCTTATTCGGTCTGGCCTACATGTGACTCCAGAACCACAGCAATGTGGTTGACTCTCAATTGCCCTCCAAGGGCCACCAGGGTTGGGCATAAATGCTGGCCCAGCCAGCGACACCCATGTCCCATGGATGAATAAAAAAGACTGAAGAACAGCTTCTTCCCTGCTGCCATCAGAGTTTTGAATGGACTCACCATATACTCAGCTGATCCTTCTCTACACCTTGGTAGTGGCTGTAACATTATATTCTGCACCCTCTCCTTTCCTTCTCCCCTATATAGTCTATGAACGCTATGCTTTGCCTGTATAGCACGCAAGAAACAATACTTTTCACAGTATCCCAATATATGTGACAATAATAAATCAAGTCAAATATTAAGTTGATCTTTCTCTACACCCTATCTGTGACTGTAACACTACATTCTGCACCCGCCTCTTTCCTTCTCCCCCTTTTCCCCCATAAAATAATGAGGGGCACAGATCAGCTAGATAGTCAGTATCTTTTCCCAAAGGTAGGGGAGTCTAAAACTAGAGGGCCGAGGTTTAAGGTGAGAGGTAGAGATATAAAAGTGTCCAGAGGGGCAATTTTTTCACTCACCTGACGAAGGAACAGCGTTTCCGAAAGCTTGTGGTTTGACTATCAAATAAACTGGTTGGACTTTAATCTGGTGTTGTGAGATTTCTTCCTGTATTTACCCCAGTCCAATGCCGGCATCTCCACATCGTCGCAATTTTTTCACACAGAGGGTGGTGAATGTCTGGAACAAGCTGCCAGAGGTAATAGTAGAGGCGGGTACAATTTTGTCTTTTAAAAAACATTTACACAGTTACATGGGTACGATGGGTATAGAGGGATATGGGCCAAATGCGGGCAATTGGGACAAGCTGAAGAGTTTAAAGAAAATGGCGGCATGGACAAGTTGGGCCAAAGGGCCTGTTTCCATGCTGTAAACCTCTATGAGTCTATGGCTCCATGTACTCTATGGATGATATGTTGAACCTGTATAGGCAAGAAATAATACTTTTCACTGTATCCCGTTACATGTGACAATAATAAATCAAATATTAAACTGATCCGTTCGACACCCTATCTGATTCTGTAACACTACATTCTGCACCCTGTCCTTTGCTTCTCCCCTATGTACTCTATGAACAGTATGCTTTGTCTGTATAGCGCCCAACATAGGAACATAAGAAATAGGAGCAGGAGTAGGCCATCTAGCCCTTCGAGCCTGCCCCGCCATTCAATAAGATCATGGCTGATCTGAAGTGGATCAGTTCCACTTTCCCGCTTTCTCCCCATAACCCTTAATTCCCTTGTCTGTCAAAAACCTATCTACCCGTGACTTAAATATATTTAGCGAGGTAGCCTCCACCACTTCAACGGGCAGAGAATTCCAGAGATTCACCACCCTTTGAGTGAAGAAGTTCCTCCTCAACTCCGTTCTAAACTGCCCCCCCTTATCTTGAGGCTGTGCCCTCTAGTCCTGCTATCCTTTCTGAGCGGGAAGAATCTCTCTACCTCTACCCTATTCATCCCTCTCATTATCTTATACGTCTCTATAAGATTCCCCCTCATCCTTCTAAACTCCAATGAGTACAGACCCAGTCTATTTAATCTCTCTTCATAGTCCAACCCCCTCATCTCCGGTATCAGCCTAGTGAACCTCCTCTGCACTCCCTCCAAGGCCAAAATATCCTTGCGCAAGTGCAGCGACCAAAACTGCACACAGTACTCCAGCTGCCCTGTACAGTGCCCTCACCAGTGCCCTGTACAGTTGCAGCAAGACCTCCCTGCTTTTATATTCTATCCCCCTCGCTATAAAGGCTAGCATTCCATGCGCAAGAAACAATACTTTTCACTGTAACCCAATGCATGTGACAATAATAAATCAAATCAAATATTAAGCTGATCTTTCTTTACACTCTATCTGTGACTGTAACACTACATTCTGCACCCTCTCCTTTCCTTCTCCCCTACGTACTCTATGAACGGTATGTTTTGTCCATACAGCATGCAAGAAACAATATTTTTTACTGTACTCTAATATGTGTGACAATAATAAATCAAATCAAATATTAAGCTGATCTTTCTCCAACCCTAGCTATGACTGTAATACTACATTCTGCACCCTCTTCTTCTCCTCTATGTACTCTATGAACAGTACGTTATGTCTGTTTAGTGCACAAGAAACAATACTTTTCACTGTATCTCAATACATGTGACAATAATAAATCAAATCAAATATTAAACTGGTCTTTCTCTACACCCTAGCTATGACTGTAACACTTGATCCCGCACATCCCCTTTCCTTCTCTCCTATGTACTCTATGAATGGTACGCTTTGTCTGTATAGTGCACAAGAAACAATACATTTCACTGTATCCCAATACATGTGACAATAATGAATCAAATCAAATAATAAGCTGATCTTTCTCTATACCCTAGCAATGACTGTAACACTACATTCTGCACCCTCTCCTTTCCTTCTCCCCATGTACTCTATGAACAGTATGCTTTGTCTGTATAGTACGCAAGAAACAATACTTTTCACTGTATCCCAATATGTGACAATAATAAATCAAATCAAATCAAAAGCTTAAAACCTGGTGAACGGGTTCAATTTTCAGGTAGAAAGAAAGGTTTCTAAAATGGAGATTGGGCTCTGCTAACTGATGGAAGTAAGTTACAGAGAAGAAAAATAAATGGTCAGAAAATAGCCCCCAAAATATATACTTCACAAAGTACAAAACCTTGGTGAAATTGCAGATATAGATATCAGCTACAGCTCAGGTTAACTAAAACCACACTTGAATGTAATGTCCCCAAAGCATTGGAAAAACACACAGAACTGCTCAGGTGGCATTCCCAGGATAGAGATGTCTCAGTTGTGTCAGTGGCCGGAAAAGTCAATTGATCCTTTGAAAGATTGAGCACGGTGGTGAGGATTGAGGAGGTGGATATGACAGGAATGTTAATATACATCTTCTGTGCTTATTTTCACTGTTGAAGAAGTTACAGTGCTGGGTTCCAATCTTTTAGCATTGACTATCGAAGGGAGAGGCGGTGGTATGATCACTAAATGATTAACCCAGAAACTCAGCTAATGTTCTGGGGACTTGGGTTCAAATCCCACCACGGCACATGGTGGAATTTGAATTCAATAAAAAATATCTGGAATTAAGAATCTACTGATGACCCATTCTTGGAAAAACCCATCTGGATCATTGATGTCCTTTAGGGAAGGAAATCTGCCGTCCTTACCCAGTCTGGCCTACATGTGACTCCAGAGCCACAGCAATGTAGTTGACTCTCAACTGCTCTCCAAGGGCAACTAGGGATGGGCAATAAATGCTGGCCAGCCAGCGACACTAATGTCCCATGGAGGAATAATAAAAAAGACTTAGAATACTTTTTTACGTGTCCTATCTTTCTTAATCTTACCTATTTCTTCTGCCCAATTCTCACGATCCAATTTTGAACTGGAAACAACATTCCAAAAAGCTGGGTTCTTAATTAGTCGATTTGTTTGAACTTAATTAGTTTATTCAGTTAGTTAGAAGTCCGGAATGGAAAGACTAGCATAATCATTTTCAGGCCAATCTCTGATGTATAGAATATAAACAGAGATGTCTAAAGGAGTGTACCCATCAGTGTCCACATCCAAGATCAAGAATCTCAACTGCTGTATTACAGAAGCTGGAAATATTCAGACATGAACTTAGTTGAGGCAATGACCCAGTGGTATTGTCGATGGACTATTAATCCAGAAACTCAGCTAATGTTCGGGGGACCTGGGTTCGAATCCTGCCACAGCAGATTGTTAAATTGTAAATTCAATTAAAAAAATCTAGGATTAAAAAAGAATCCATAATTAAGAATCTACCGATGACCATGAAACCATTGTTGGAAAAACCCATCTGGGTCACTAATGTCCTTTAGAGAAGGAAATCTGCAGTCCTTACCTGGTCTGGCCTACATGTGACTCCAGAGTCACAGCAATAACAAAGAACAACACAGCACAGGAAACAGGCCCTTCGAGACCACGCTGCCATTTTAACAATGTGCTTTTCCTCTTCCACCCTTGACCCTCCAAGGGCAACTAGGGATGGGCAATAAATGCTGGCCAGCCAGCGACACCCATGCCCCATGAATGAATGACAAAAAAAACAAAGATTCTTCACACAGATCCAAGTCGCCACATATTGTCAACTCCCAGTCTCTTGCTGTCACAGCTGGAGAGGCTCCAAAGTGGGAATCGAATGATTGGGATCAGGATTGCAAATTAGAAATTGATGAGGGAGGGAATTCTCCTAAGGTCAGGGCTGGATAAAGTTAAGCTAGGCCATTTCAAGAGGGCATTCAAGAGTTAACCACATTGCTGTGGTTCTGGAGTCACATGTAGGCCACAGCGAGTAAGGATGGTAGATTTCCTTTCCTGAAGGGACATTAGGGAATCAGAAGGGCTCTATGACAATTGGTTATGGTCATCATCTTTTTAAATCTAAATGTTCTTACTGAATTTAATTTTCCCCATCAGCTGTGTTGGGATTTGAACCTGGGTCTCCACAACATTACCCTGGGTCCCTGCATTACCATTCAACATAATACCGCTACCCCCAAGTACCAAAGCTTTGAACAATAGTAGGCGATTTAGTATGACTAATCCTTCTAACCAGCACGTCTTTCGGAGTGTGGGAGGAAACCCACGCAGACACAGGGAGAATGTGCAGACTTCACACAGACAGTGACCCAAGCTGGGAATTGAACCTGAGTCCCTGATACTGAGAGGCAGCTGTGCCAACCACTTCACCATAGCCTCAGATCACAAGCTGCTGTTGGCTTTAAGATGCACCAGTGCACTGATTGTCCCTACGAGGATGCAGAGGTACACTCTATTACTAGCTTCACACAACTATTCTTTCCAGCATCGACCAGGGACGCAAATATTGAATGCGGACGCACTCAGCCTCCTGTCTGTTGCAGACAGTGCCTTCACTAGCTGTACCGCACAAAATAGTGTTGGCGCTACACTTGAACTAGCCAGTGATGACACAAAGATGAGTGGAAAAGCGAATTGTGTGGAGGACGCGGGAAGTCTGCAGAGAGATCTGGATAGGCTGAGTGAGTGGGCGAGGACCTGGCAGATGGAGTATAATGTTAGCAAGTGTGAGGTTATCCACTTTGGTAGAAATAATAGTAGGGGGGATTATTATTTAAAGGGTGAAAAGCTGCAGCATGCTACAGTGCAAAGGGACCTGGGGGTCCTTGTGCATGACTCGCAAAAACCCAGTCTGCAGGTGCAGCAGGTGATCAAGAAGGCGAATGGAATGTTGGCCTTTATAGCGAGAGGGATAGAATATAAAAGCAGGGAGGTCTTGCTGCAACTGTACAGGGTATTGGTGAGGCCGCAGCTGGAGTACTGCGTGCAATTTTGGTCCCCTTATTTCCAAAAGGATATATTGGCCTTGGAGGGAGTACAGAGAAGGTTCGCCAGGCTGATACTGGAAATAAGGGGGTTAGCTTATGAGGAGAGATTGAGTAGATTGGGCCTGTACTCGTTAGAGTTTAGAAGGCTGAGGGGGGATCTTATAAAGACATATAAGATAATGAAGGCGATGGATAGGGTCGAGGTAGAGAGATTCTTCCCGCTTAGAAAGGAAAACAGAACTAGAGGGCACAGCCTCAAAATAACTGGGGGGGGGTCAGTTTCAAACAGAGTTGAGGAGGAACTTCCTCAAAGGGTGGTGAATCTCTGCCCATTGAAGTGGTGGAGGCTACCTCGCTAAATATATTTAAGTCACGGGTAGATAGGTTTCTGATAGACAAGGGAATTAAGGGTTATGGGGAGCAGGCGGGTAAGTGGAACTGATCCACTTCAGATCAGCCATGATCTTATTGAATGGCGGGGCAGGCTCGAAGGCCCAGATGGCCTACTCCTGCTCCTATTTCTTATGTTCTTATCCTGCTTGATGCTCATTCTGAACGGCTGGATATCCAATTAATAAAATCTACAATGATCACAGTCACCATGGTCAAAGTTGTGGCAGATTTCTATCATCTATGCCAACCCAGAGGTCTTACTGTCAGGGAAAGGCACAGCACTTACAGCGGAGGACTTTCACAAACTCCTCCACAGCTAGGGGCGGCATGGTGGCACAGTGGTTAGCACTGCCGCCTCACAGTGCCAGGGACTCAGGTTCATATCCCAGCCTCGGGTCACCGTCTGTGTGAAGTCTGCACATTCTCTCTGTGTCTGCCTGGGTTTCCTCCGGGTGCTCCAGTTTCCTCCCACAGTCCAAAGATGTACGGGTTAATATAAGAACATAAGAAATAGGAGCAGGAGTAGGCCACCTAGCCCTTTGAGCCTGCCCCGCTATTCAATAAGATCATGGCTGATCTGAAGTGGCTCAGTTCCACTTTCCCGCTTTCTCCCCATAACCCTTAACTCCCTTGTCTATCAGAAACCTATCTACCCGTGACTTAAATATATTCAACGAGGTAGCCTCCACCACTTCAATGGGCAGAGAATTCCAGAGATTCACCACCCTTTGAGTGAAGAAGTTCCTCCTCAACTCTGATCTAAACTGTCCCCCCTTATCTTGAGGCTGTGCCCTCTAGTCCTGCTGTCCTTTCTAAGCGGAAAGAATCTCTCTACCTCTACCTTATCTTGCCCCTTCATTATCTTGTAAGTCTCTATAAGGTCCCCCCTCAGCCTTCTAAACTCTAATGAATACAGAGTATGGGTTAGGTTGATTGGCCAAGCTAATTTGACCTGAGTGTCAGGGGATTGGCAATATGTGGGGTTACGGGAATAGAGCCTGGCTGGGTTTGGTGCAGAGACGATGGGCCGAATGGCGCTGTAGGGATTCTTACCCACTTCTTACTTAGTATTCGGCACACTCGGCCAGCCCCTTACACACCCACCCCCTTGCTCACTCAATCCAATGGGGTAGCAGAACGAGCTGTACAAATGTTCAAATCTTCGGTGAAAAAGTAAATTTATACACCATTGCCGTTACGTTCCGCAAGCTTCCTGTTGCCACTCCGAAAGTGACCACAGGAGTTACGCCAACTCAATTTCTAATGGAGCGCCACCTCTGCACCCCTTTGGATTTGGTATTCGGCGGGGAAGGTGAGCGTCCCAGAAAGAAAACATTGACTCGAGAAAAAGGGGCAGAGTGGATGATTCAGTCCCAGCGGGAAAATGGGCAGCTGGGGGCTGGGAAAGGAGGGGACTAATCTCCGACATTGTGGAACTACGAGGTTGGCGTGTAAGACAACATGTGGATCACGCGAGGAAGAAAGTGGGGCCTGATTCAGAGGATCGACAAGTGTATCCTGTGGGTGGGTTCGTGTTCGGCAGTCGCTGATCCAGGGCTTTCTGTTGTCACTGTGGAGCTGGGACAATCAGTAATGGCGGAACATGAGGAGACAGTTACCGAAGAACGACTCGAGCCTAGGCTGGTGAGTTTACCACTTTTGGCAGTTTGCCTAGATACCTTACTCCCTGAAGGTTGGAGAACCAAACTGAGAAGCCAGGAAAGACCCAGACAGTTTGAATTTGGGACGAGTTTTCCCAAATGGTTCCTTGTCTCGTCAAGTTGTATGGGCATCTCTTTTGGTAGTGTGGCCCCTTTAAGGGGACGGGCCCGAGGGCCATGTGATCAGGCTGGAACCTATGGTGAGCCAGCGCGGGAAGCCGAGCCAATGGGGAGTGAGGGCGCGTGTCCAGGGCCAGGGAGGAAGCTCAGTTGGAGCCAGGGAGGTAAGAGTGTGGACAGTTCTGTTTGACCATTTCGGGAACAAACCCATCTTAATTTAAAGTCACAATGTGTCGCCTTCGAAATTAGAACATGGAACAGTCCAGCACAGGAACAGTCCCTTCGGCCCACAATGTTGTGCCAAACATGACACCAAATTAAACTAATCCTTTCTGCCTGCCCTTGGTCCATGTTCCTCTATTCCTCACATATTCATGTGCTTATCTAAACACCCCTATCGTATCTGCCTCCGTCACCACCCCTGGCAGTGTATTCCAGACACCCATCACTCTCTGTGTAAATTTACCCCTCACATCTCCTTTGAACTTTCCCCCGTCACCTTCAATGCATGCCCTCGAGTATGAGACATTTCAGCTCTGGGGAAAAGATTCTGACTGTCGACACTATCTATGTCTCTGATAATTTTATAGATTTCTATCCTGTCTCCCCTCAGCTGCTCCAGAGAAAACAACCCTAGTTTGTCCAGCCTCTCCTTGTAGCGCATACCCTCGAATCCAGGCAGCGTAGAAACAGAAGATAGGAGCAGGAGGAGGCCGTTCGGCCCTTTGAGCTTGCTCCACCATTCATCACATTCATAGCTGATCGTCCAACTGAACAGCCTAATCCTGCTTTCTCCCCATAACCTTTGATCCCATTTGCCCCAAGTGCTATATCCAGCCGCCTCTTGAATACATTCAATGTTTTGGCATCAACTACTTTCTGTGGGAATGAATTCCACAGGCTCACCGGGTGAAGAAATGTCTCCTCACCTCCGTCCTAAATGGTCTAGCCCCAATCCTCGGACTGTGACTCCTGGTTCTGGACTCCCCCAACATCAGGAACATCCTTCCTGATCTATCCTCTCCAGTCCTGTTAGAATTTTATAAATCTCTATGAGGTCCCCCATCATTCATCTGAACTCCAGTGAAAACAATCCTAACCTAGTCAATCTCTCCTCATACATCAGTCCCGCTATCCCTGGAATCAGCCTGGTAAACCTTCACTGCACTCCCTTGAGAGCAAGAACATCCTTCCTCAGAAAAGGAGACCAAAATTGCTCACAATATTCTGGGTGTGGCCTCACCAAGGCCCTATATAATTGCAACATCCCTGCTCCTGTACGCGAAACCTCTCGCAATGAAGGCCAACATGCCATTTGCCTTCTTTATTGCCTGCTGCACCTGCATGCTTACCTTCAGCGACTGATGCACAAGAACACCCAGATCCCTCTGTACATTCCCCTCTCCCAATTTACAGCCATTCAGGTAATAATCTGTCTTCTTGTTTTTGCTTCCAAAGTGAATAACCTCACATTTATCCAAATTATACTGCATCTGCTATTGATTTGCCCACTCACCCAACCTGTCCAGATCATTCTGAAGGATCTCTGCATCCACGTCACAGTTCACCCTCCCATCCGGCTTGGTATCATCTGCAAACTTTGAGATGTTACATTTCGTTCCCTCATCCAAATCATTAATATATATTGTGAATAGCTGGGGTCCCAGCACAGATCCCTGTGGCACCCCATTCGTTACTGCCAGCCAATTTGAAAAGCACCCATTAATTCCTACTCTTTATTTCCTCTCTGCCACCCAGTTTTCTATCCATCTCAATACACTTCCCCCAATTCCATGGGATGGGGGTAATGTATTGGCATGGACTGAGAATTGGTTAACAGACAGAAGTGGAAAGTGGGAATAAATGGGTCATTTCCTTTGTTTTTCTTTTAGATATATAATTCCCTAAAAGTGATGTCACAGGTAGATAGGGTTGTAAAGAGTGCTCTTGGTACATTGGCCTTTATAAATCAAAGTATTGAGTATAAGAGTTGGAATGTTATGGTGAGGTTGTATAAGACACTGGGGAGGCCGAATTTAAAGTATTGTGTGCAGTTTTGGTCACCTAATTACAAGAAGGACATTAATAAGATTGAAAGAGTGCAGAGAAGGTTTACAAGGATGTTGCCAGGACTTGAGAACCTGAGTTACAGAGAGAGATTGAATAGGTTTGGACTTTATTCCCTGGAGCGTAGAAGAATGAGGGCAGATTTGATAGAGGTGTATAGGATTTGATGGGTACAGATAGAGTGAATGCAAGCAGGCTTTTTCCACTGAGGCTAGGGGAGAAAAAAAACCAGAGGACATGGGTTAAGGGTGAAGGGGGGAAAGTTTAAAGGGAATATTAGGGGCAGGCTTCTTCACGCAGAGAATGGTGGGAGTGTGGAATGAGCTGTCGGATGAAGTGGTAAATGCGGGGTCACTTTTAACATTTAAGAAAAACTTGGACAGGTTCATGGATGAGAGGGGTGTAGAGGGATATGGTTCAAGTGCAGGTCAGTGGGACTGGGCAAAAAATGGTTCGGCACAGACAAGAAGGGCCAAAAGGCCTGTTTCTGTGCTATAATTTTCTATGGTTCTCTGGTTTTCCATGTGGCAGGTAGTGACTAGTGGGGTACCGCAGGGATCAGTGCTTGTGCCCCAGCTGTTCACAATATGTATAAATGACCTGGAACTTAATGTAAGATTTCCAAGCTTGCTGATGACATGAAACTGGATGGAATTGTGAGGAGGATGCAAAATGGTTTACAAATACATGGCAGATGCAGTAGAATGCGGCTAAATGTGAACTCACACACTTCAACGTGAAAAACAGAAAGGAGTAGTATTATTTAAGTGGTGCGGTATTAGGAAGTGGATGTACAGAGGAATCCATGTGTCCTCGTACACCAGTCAATGAAAGTGGAGAGGCAGATGCAGCAAGCAATTAGGAAGGTATGTTGGCCTTCGGTGCAAGAGGCTTTGAGTTCAGAAGTAGAAATATCTTACTGCAACCGTACAGGACCTTGGTGAGACCACACCTGGAGCAGTGTGGGCAGTTTTGGGATCCCTACCTAAGAAAGGATATACTTGCCACAGAGGGAGTGCAGCGAAGATTCACTTGGATGATACTGGGGTTGGTGGAACTGTCCTATGAGGAGAGATTGGTTTGATTGGGCCAGTGTTCACTGGGATTTATGGGCCCGCGTTCACTGGGATTTATGGGCCCGCGTTCACTGGGATTTATGGGCCCGCGTTCACTGGATTTATGGGCCCGCGTTCACTGGATTTATGGGCCTGTATTCACTGGGATTTATGGGCCTGCGTTCACTGGAATTTATGGGCCTGCGTTCACTGGGATTTATGGGCCCGCGTTCACTGGGATTTATGGGCCCACGTTCACTGGGATTTATGGCCTGCATTCACTGGGATTTATGGCCTGCATTCACTGGGATTTATGGCCTGCGTTCACTGGAATTTATGGGCCTCGTTCACTGGAACTTATGTGCCTGTCTTCACTGGGATTTATGGGCCCGCGTTCACTGGGATTTATGGGCCCGCGTTCACTGGGATTTATGGGCCCGCGTTCACTGGAATTTATGGGCCCGCGTTCACTGGGATTTATGGGCCCGCATTCACTGGAATTTATGGGCCTCGTTCACTGGAACTTATGTGCCTGTCTTCACTGGGATTTATGGGCCCGCGTTCACTGGGATTTATGGGCCCGCGTTCACTGGGATTTATGGGCCCGCGTTCTCTGGGATTATGGGCCCGCGTTCACTGGGATTTGTGGGCCCGCGTTCACTGGAATTTATCAGCCTGTGTTCATTGCATTGCAATTTAGAAGAATGAGAGATGGTCTCATTGAAACATATCGGATTCTTAAGGAGCTTGACAGGGGAAACACTGAGAGGATGTGTCCCCTTCAGGGGAGAGTCAGGAGCCAGAGGGCAGAGCCTCAGAATAAAGATGCACCAATCTGAAATGAGGTGGAGTTTCTTCTCTTGGAGGGCTGTGAGCCTTTGTAACTCTTTACCACAGAGAGGTGAGGGGGCAGAGTCCATGTATATTGAAGGCTGAGATAGATTTTTTGATCAGTCAGGGAATCAAGGAAAGGGCAGGAAAGTAGATGTGAGGGAATGTTGGAGCAGCTATATTCTATTGCATGGCGGAACAGGCTCGAGGGGCCGAATGGCCAACTCCCGTTCCTATTTCTCATGGTCTTATGGACCGGAAGGCTGTAAGGTGCCGAATCGGAAGGTGAGGGGCTGTTCCTGTTGTTTGCATTGGGCTTCGCTGGAATGTTGTAACAGGCCGAGGATGGCCATGCGGGCAGGAGAGCGGGACGCTGAGCAAGCAACAGGACGGTTGGATGTCATGACTGCAGGCTGAGCGAGGGTGTTCCACAAAGCGGTCACCCAATCTGCGTTTAGTCTCCCCAGTGTAGAGGAAACAGCATTGGGAGCAGAGAATGCACCAGATCAAACTGCAGGAGGTGCAAGCGAAACACTGCTTCACCTGAGAGGAGGGCTTGGGGCCTTGGGCAATGAGAAGGTAATTCCACTCCAAGCCATACACCACCCTGACTTGGAATTATATCACCGTTCCTTCACTGTCGCTGGGTCAAAATCCTGGAACTCCCTCCCTAACAGCACTGTGGGTGTACCTACACCACATGGACTGACCGATGTCCAATAACAATCCTGGAACTCCCTCCCTAACAGCACTGTGAGGGTACCTACACCACATGGACTGATTGGTGTCCAATAACATTCCTGGAATTCCCTCACTAACAGTATTGTGGGTGTACCTACACCACATGGACTGACTGACTGTCCAATAACAATCCTGGAACTCCCTCCCTAACAGCACTGTGGGTGTACCTACACTGATGTTCAATCACAATCCTGGAACTCCCTCCCTAACAGCACTGTGGATGTACCTACACCATATGGACTGACTGATATCCAATAACAATCCTGGAACTCCCTCCCTAACAGCACTGTGAGTGTACCTACACCACATGGACTGCAGCGATTCCAGAAGGCGGCTCACCAACACTTTCTCAGGGGGCAATTAGGGATGGACAATAAATGCTGGCCTTGTGAGTGTGTCCAGATCCTATCAACAAATGTTTAATCATTACAGACCTGAAAACAATTGCTCATGCATTGCATGAATCATTTAGGTGGGTTAGGTGGATTGGCCATGCTAAATTGTCCCTTAGTGTCCAAGATGTGTAGGTTAGGGGGATTGGCCATGCTAAATTGTCCCTTAGTGTCCAGAGATGTGCAGGTTAGGGTGGATTGGCCATGCTAAATTGCCCCTTAGTGTCCAAAGATGTGCAGGTTAGGGGGATTGACCATGCTAAATTGTCCCTTAGTGTCCAAAGATGTGTAGGTTAGGTGGATTGGCCATGCTAAATTGTCCCTTAGTGTCCAAAGATGTGCAG
Organism: Carcharhinus amblyrhynchos; assembly: GCF_965287045.1. Taxonomy (NCBI): domain Eukaryota; kingdom Metazoa; phylum Chordata; class Chondrichthyes; order Carcharhiniformes; family Carcharhinidae; genus Carcharhinus; species Carcharhinus amblyrhynchos. Next base: position 7,332,162 of record NC_137359.1, on the reverse strand, counting down.
GTTAGGGGGATTGACCATGCTAAATTGTCCCTTAGTGTCCAGAGATGTGCAGGTTAGGGTGGATTGGCCATGCTAAATTGCCCCTTAGTGTCCAAAGATGTGCAGGTTAGGGGGATTGGCCATGCTAAATTGTCCCTTAGTGTCCAAAGATGTGTAGGTTAGGGTGGATTGGCCATGCTAACTTGTCCCTTAGTGTCCAAAGATGTGCAGGTTAGGGTGGATTGGCCATGCTAAATTGTCCCTTAGTGTCCAAAGATGTGTAGGTTAGGGGGATTGGCCATGCTAAATTGTCCCTTAGTATCAGGGGGATTAGCAGGGTAAATACGTGCGATTATGGGGATAGGGCCTGGGTGGGATTGTAATCGATGCAGGCCCAATTGGCTGAATGGCCTCCTTCCGCACTGCAAGGGGTTCAATTTTCTGCCTTGATCTTCCTCGGAGGGTGGGTTGGAGGATAGAAGGCAGACGTTTAGAACTCCAGTAATCTCCGCCCAGCATGTCAAGGGCCTCCACATGTGCTGCAATTTATTCCTTCAAAGCGCTAAGTTTAGCCAGCTGCGGCTTTTCACGAGTGTGCCTCTGTCAGCAGCAGCACACTGGAGGCTACTGTTTTCGATCCAACGCCAGATTCTGTTGCAGTTTATTCCACTGAACTCCCTGAATCGCAGCCCAGTTTTCTGACTGCTGATGCCAAAAGCAGATTCCTCTGCTCAAACCTCCCTCTGTTAAAGCAGTCCTGAGCAGGGTTCGCTGGTGCTGTGCATCACCGCATTGTGCATTCTGTTACGCATCTGCATTCAAAGAATTCAGAGAATGAGAATGCAACCTGTACCGTCTGACAGGCCATCCCTCTCCCACCTCCAGCCCAACATTACTTGTGTCTCTCTCTCTCTTTAACTGACTGACAGAGTGAGACCTTGGCTCAGTGGTACCATTCACGCCTCGGAGCTCGAAGGTGCAAGATTCGATCCCTACAAGCGGAGACAACAGCCCCACTCAGAAATCGGACTTATGTATCTGTCTTATCATCTGTGTTGGGGGGAATCCCCTGTCACCCTATCAGAGCATCCCCACAGTGCAGGAAGAAGCCATTCGGCCCTTCGACGATGCACCAACTCTCTGAAAGAGCATCCCATCCAGGTGTTCCGGTCCATACTATCCCCGTAACCCTGCACACTTACCCCATTAATCCACCTAACCACATCTTTGGACACTAAGGGGCAATTTAGCATGGTCAATCCACCTAACCTAAACATCTTTGGACACTAAGGGGCAATTTAGCCTCGTCAATCCACCTAACCTGCACATCTTTGGATACTAAGGGACAATTTAGCATGGCCAATCCACCCTAACCTTCACATCTTTGGACACAAAGGGGCAACTTAACATGGCCAATCCACCTAACTTGCACATCTTTGGTATTAATGGGAAATTTGGCATGGTCAATTCACCAAATCTTCAAGCAGAGCAAAGGTTTCAGATAAAGGCAACATGATGATTCTAAAACCTTCTGGATCATTGAGCTATGAAGATGAAAGAAAATGCACGTCAATCGGTTCACACTGGGAAATGAGTCAAAGGGAAGAGGTGAAATGTAAGTCATTAAAATCATGCTGGGAATTGATGCAGTGTGTCAGTGATGCAGTTAATCTGTGTCCACAAAAGAACCAAAGGGCATGATAAGCAGCTGGGAAAGCTGGAACAGAACTTAAGGAATCATTTCTTTCGGATCACAATCATTGACTGATGATGAAGACTGCCACCTAGTGCAGTGAGTGCACAATCCCAGCAAAACATGTCAAGCAAAATGGGGAGAACGTGCAGACTCCACACAGTCAGTCACCCAAGGCTGGGAATCGAACCTGGGTCCCTACTGCTGTGAGGCAGCAGTGCTAACCATTGTGCCACCCATTCCCCTTCAATCCGAGTGGCATTGGGGAGAAAGTAAAGCTGCATGTTCCATTGCAATTGATTTGATTTGATTGGATTTATTATTGTCACATGTATTGGGATACAGTGAAAAGTATTGTTTCTTGTGCACTACACAGACAAAGCATACCATTCATAGAGTACATAGGGGAGAAGGAAAGGAGAGGGTGCAGAATGTAGCATTACAATCACAGATAGAGTGTAGAGAAAGATCAGCTTAATATTTGATTTGATTTATTATTGTCACATGTATTGGGATACAGTGAAAAGTATTGTTTCTTGCGCGCTATACAGACAAAGCATACCATTCATAGAATACATACAGGAGAAGGAAAGGAGAGAGTCCAGAATGTAGTGTTACAGATAGGATGCAGAGAAAGATCAACTTAATATTTGATTTATTATTGTCACATGTATTGGGATACAGTGAAAAGCATTGTTTCTTGCGTGCTATACAGACAAAGCATACCATTCATAGAGTACGTGGGGAGAAGGAAAGGAGAGGGTGCAGAATGTAGTGCTACAGTTACAGATAGGGCGTAGAGAAAGATCAACTTAATATTTGATTTGATTTATTATTGTCGCATGATTTGGGATACAGTGAAAAGTATTGTTTCTTGCACGCTATACAAAGCATACTGTTCATAGAGAAGGAAAGGAGAGAGTGCAGAATGTAGTGTTACAGTCATAGCTAGGGAAGGAACAACTTAATGTAAGGTTAGATCCATTCAAAAGTCTGACAGCAGCAGGGAAGAAGCTGTTCTTGAGTCAGTTGGTATGTGACCTCAGACTTTTGTATCTTTTTTCTGACGGAAGAAGGTGGAAGAGAGAATGACCGGGGTGTGTGGGATCCTTAATCAGATAAGAGTCTGATTTGACCAATGGACTGGGCTTCGTTCACGAGTCTTTGTAGTTCCTTGCAGTCTTGGGCAGTGCAGGAGCCCGTACCAAGCTGTGATACACAGGATGCTTTCTATGGTACATCTGTAAAAGTTGGTTAGAGTCGTAGCTGGCATGCCAAATTTCCTTGGTCTCCTGGGAAAGTAGAGGCATTGGTGAGCTTTCTTAACTATAGTGTCAGTTTGGGGGGGACCAGGACAGGTTGTTGGTGATCTGGACGCCTGAAAACTTGAAGCTCCCGACCCTTTCTCCTTCATCCCCGTTGATGTAGACAGGGGCATGTTCTCCTTTACGCTTCCTGAAGTTGATGACAATCTCCTTCATTTTGCTGACATTGAGGGAAAGATTATGAGATCCCACCCGCTATGGATGGGGCTTGCCCTGGAGGGTAGGGCAGATTGGATGGGTCCTAGGCCCTCAGTTACTTGCCAGACAATTTCCAGCCTCCCTTGTGGCTCAACCAGCGAAGTTTCTGGTCAACGGCAAGCCCCAGGGGAGTGATGTTGGGGATTTACGAACGGCAATGCTGTTCGATGTCAAGGGGAGCTGGATCTCGGGTTAGAGATGGAGGGAGAGATTCTCCGGTCCTGCCGCAGTCAATTGGAACTCGCAGTGATGTCACCCCAGGGAAACCCGCGGGCGGGAGTGAGCTGCCGGCGGGACTGGAGAACCCCACTGGCATGAACGGTCAGAGAATCCCGACCAGAATCCCTGCAGTGCAGAATGATTTGGCCTATCGCATTTGCATCTCTGAAAGAACGAACTGCCAGAGGTAGCCGTAGAGGCGGGTACAATTTTGTCTTTTAAAAAGCATTTACATGGGTAAGATGGGTACAGAGGGATATGGGCCAAACACGGGCAATTGGGATCAGCTTAGTGGTTTACAAAAAGGGACAACATGGATAAGTTGGGCCAAAGGGCCTGTTTCCATGTTGTAAAACCTGACGACTCTATAATTCTAAGTGTATCTTACCCAGGCCCACACCAGCACCCCGCCATTGTCGAGTATTTATTAGTGGTATCAATGTTACCTGTTATCCAGGTCTTGCTGCATTTGGACATGGACTGTTTCAGTATCTGAGGAATCACAAATGGTGCTGAACATTGTGCAATCATCAGTGAACATCCCCACTTCTGACCTTATGATGGAGGGAAGGTCATTGATGGAGCAGCTGAAGATGGTTGGGCCTCGGACACTAACCCTGAGGAACTCCTGCAGTGATGTTCTGGAGCTGAGATGATTGACCCTCTACAATCACAACCATCTTCCTTTGTGCCGGGTGTGACTCCAACCAGCAGAGAGTTTCCCCCTGATTCCCACTGACTCCAGTTTTACTCGGGCTCCTTGATGCCACACTCAGTCGAATGCGGCCTTGATGTCAAGGGCAGTCACTCTCATCTCACCTCTGGAATTCAGCTCTTTTGTCCATGTTTGAACCAAGGCTGTAATGAGGTCAGGAGCTGAGTGACCCTGGCAAAACCCAAACTGGGTGTCACTAAGCAGGTTATTGCTGAGCAGGTGCTGTTTGATAGCTCTGTCGATGCCCCTTCCATCACTTTACTGATGATCAAGAGTGGGTGGTAACTGGGTTGGATTTATCCTGCTTTTTGTGTACAGGACATAGCTGGGCTATTTTCCACATTGTTGGGTAGGTGCCAGTGTTGTAACTGTACTGGAAGAGCTTGGCTAGGGGAGTGACAAGTTCTGGAGCACAATCTTCAGTACTATTGCTGGAATGTTATCAGGGCCCATTGCCTTTGCAGTATCCAGTGTTCTCAGCTGTTTCTGTATATCACGTGGAGTGAATCAAATTGGCTGGAGACTGATATCTGAGATGCTGGGGAGCACTGGAAGAGACAGAGAAGGATCTACTGTGAGGAGGATGCAGAGATACTTCAGTGTGATGTGGACAGGTCACGGCAAATGATAGATGCAGTGTAATGTGGATAAATGTGACATTATCCAATTTGGTAGCAATAATAGAAAGACAGATTATTGCCTGAAATTGAGAGAGGGAGATACTCAATGAGACCTTCATGCATCAGTCACTGAAAGTAAGTGCTTAGGTACAGCAGGCAGTGAAGAAGGCAAATGGTATGTTGCGAGAGGATTTCAGTACAGGGAAAGGGATGTTTTGCTGCAATTGTACAGGGTGTTGGTGAGGCCACACCTGGAGTATTGTGAGCAGTTTTGGTGTCCTTATCTGAGGAAGGATGTCCTTGCTATAGAGGGAGTACAGTGAAGGTTTACCAGGCTGATTCCTGGGATGGCAGGTCTGTCATATGAGGAGAGACTAAGTCAGTTAGGATTATATTCACTGGAGTTTAGAAGAGTGAGAGGGGGTCTCGTAGAAACTTATAAAATTCTAACAGGGTTAGACAGGGTAGATTCAGAAAGAATGTTCCCGATGGTGGGGGGAGTCCAGAACTAGGGGTTATAGTTTGAGGATAAGGGGTAAACCTTTTAGGACTGAGGTGAGGAGAAATTTCTTCACCCAGAGGGTGGTGAATGTGTGGAATTCACTCCCACAGAAAGTAGTTCAGGCCAAAACGTTGTGGGATTTCAAGAAGAAATAAGATATCGCTCTTGGAGCTAAAGGGATCGAGGGACATGGGAGGAAGGGGGGGATCAGGATATTGAGTTGGATGATCAGCCATGATCAGAATGAATGGTAGTGCAGGCTCGAAGGGCCGAATGGCCTCTTCCTGCTTCGAGTTTCTATGTTTCAATGTTTTGATCCACTTGGCACTTCTGGCTGAAGATTGCTGTGAATACTTCAGCCTTATCTTTTGCACTGATGAGCTGGGCTCCTCCATCACTGAGGATGGGGATATTTGTGGAGCCTCCTCCTCCAGTGAGTTGTTTAATTATCCACCACCATTCATGGCTGGTTATGGCAGGACTGCAGAGCTTAGATCTGATCCGTTGGTCGTGGGATCATTCTGTTCTGCCCATCCCACACATCATTCGGTGCTGTAGCTTCAACCTGTGGCCATCTCATTTTTAGGTGTGTCTGGCATTACAGCTGCCATGATGTTCAATGCTCAATATTTAAACAAGGGAAAAAAGAGGGAACAGAGCTGAGTAATGGCCTAAACCAGATCTTCAGATGGGTTCAACAATATGTCCCTGCTTTTAGAATTCTAAAGTGCAGAAGGAGGCCATTCGGCCCATGAAGTCTGCACCGACTATAATCCCACCCAGACATTATTCTCATATCCCCATGCATTTATCGTAGTTAGTCCCACTGACACTAAGGGGCAATTTAGCATGGCCAATCCACCCTAACCTGCACATCTTTGGACACTAAGGGACAATTTAGCATGGCCAATCCACCTAACCTGCACATCTTTGGACACTAAGGGACAATTTAGCATGGCCAATCCACCTAACCTGTTCTTTAGGGAAGGAAATCTGCTGCCCTTACCCAGTCTGGCCTACATGTGACTCCAGAGCCACAGCAATGTGGGTGATTCTCAATTACCCTCCAAGGGCAACTAGGGATGGGTAATAAATGCTGGCCAGCCAGCGATGTCCAAATCCCACAAGTGAATTTAAAAAATGACTCTTATATTCAGTTCTTTTTTCTCTTTCACCACTTAGCCCCGAAATGACTGTGAATGACATTAGTGGGCAAACACACTCAGGTGATATTCCAGTGCTATTTTATAGCCAGGATTGCCTCCTTGGTGCTAGGGTCAAGGATGTCTTGGAGAGGCTGCAGGATATTCTGAATGGGCCCTGCCAGTGGCCATGGTACACGATGGTACAAAGGACACAGGTTAAAAAAAGGGATGAGGTCCAAAAAACAGAATATAGGAAGCAAGCTGAAAAGTAGGACCTCAAAGAGAGTGATCTCAGGATTACTACCCGTACCTCGTGCTTGTCGGAGTAGAGACTGCAGGATATATAGGGTGAATTGAATATATAGGGGGATTGAATATAAAAGTAGGGAGGTCTTGCTGCAGCTGTATAGGGCATTGGTGAGGCCGCAGCTGGAGTACTGTGTGCAGTTTTGGGCGCCGCACCTGCGCAAGGATATTTTGGCCTTGGAGGGAGTGCAGAGGAGGTTTACTAGGCTGATACCGGAGTTGAGGGGGTTGAGCTATGAGGAGAGGCTGAATAAACTAGGCTTGTACTCGTTAGAGTTTAGAAGAATGAGGGGAGATCTCATTGAGACGTATAAGATGATGAATGGGATGGATAGGATAGAGGTGGAGAGACTCTTCCCGCTCAAAAAAGACAGTAGGACTAGGGGGCACAGCCTCAAGATAAAGGGGGGGCGGTTTAGAACGGAGCTGAGGAGGAACTTCTTCACTCAAAGGGTGGTGAATCTCTGGAATTCTCTGCCCGTTGAAGTGGTGGAGGCTGCCTCGCTAAATATTTTTAAGAAGCGGGTTGATGGGTTCTTGATAAGAGAGGGGATTAAGGGTTATGGGGAGAGGGCGGGAAAGTGGAACTGAGCCACGACAGATCAGCCATGATCTTATTGAATGGCGGGGCAGGCTCGAAGGGCCAGATGGCCTACTCCTGCTCCTATTTCTTATGTTCTTATGTTCTTATGAATGTGTGGCTGGAAAGATGGTGCGAGGGGGAGGGGTGGGACTTGTACAAACTGGATGGGTTACACCTGGACAGGATTGGGACTGATGTCCTTTGTGGGGGGAGGGCAGGTACTTGCTAGAGTGTTGGGGAAGGGTTTAAACCAATATGGTAAGGGGGTGGGAATCTTTGCAAGGATTCGGAGCAGGGGGAATTAAGAACAAGAGGGAGAGAGAGTACGGAGAATAAGGAAAGTGTTAGGCAGAGAAATCAAAAGCCAGAATCAGATAAGGACTGAGTAAAAAAGGAGGTCGGTTACCAGTGGAGTGCCCCAGGGATCTGTTCTGGGACCCTTGCTGTTTGTCATTTTCATAAATGACCTGGATGAGGAAGTGGAGGGATGGGTTGGTAAGTTTACCGACAACACGAAGGTTAGTGGTGTTGTGGATAGTCTGAAGGGATGTCAGAAGTTGCAGCGAGACATAGGTAGGATGCAAGGCTGGGCGGAGAAGTGGCAGATGGACTTCACCCTGGATAAATGTGTAGTGGTCCATTTTGGCAGGACCAATGGGGTGAAGGAGTATAATATCAAGGGTAAGACTCTTAGCAGTGTTGAGGAGCAGAAGGGCGTTGGGGTCCGGGTCCATAGGACTCTTAAATTGGCCTCACAGGAGGAGGATATGGTCAAGAAGGCGTATGGTGTACTAGCCTTCATTAATCGAGGGATTGAGTTTAGGAGTCGGGAGGTAATGTTGCAACTTTATAAGACCCTTGTCAGACCCCACTTGGAGTACTGTGCACAGTTCTGGTCGCCTCACTACAAGAAGGATGTGGAAGCTATCGAGAGGGTGCAGAGGAGATTTACAAGGATGTTGCCTGGATTGGGTGGCATGCCTTATGAGGATAGGTTGAGGGAGCTTGGTCTTTTCTCCCTGGAGAGACGAAGAATGAGAGGTGACTGGATAGAGATTTATAAGATGTTGAGAGGTATAGATAGGGTGGATTCTCGGAGGCTATTTCCCAGGGCTGAAATGGTCGCTACGAGAGGACACAGGTTTAAGGTGCTGGGGAGTAGGTATAGAGGAGATGTCAGTGGTAAGTTTTTCACTCAGAGGGTGGTGAGTGAGTGGAATCGGCTGCTGTCGGTGGTGGTAGAGGCGAACTCGTTGGGGTTTTTTAAGAGACTTCTGGATGAGTAAATGGGATTTAATGGGATTGAGGGTTATAGATAGGCCTGGTAGGTAGGGATATGATCGGTGCAACTTGTGGGCTGAAGGGCCTGTTTGTGCTGTAGTGTTCTATATTCTAAAAAATAGTTGGAAAGAGAAAAGAAACGTTTAAAGTGCCCACCCAAAGGTTTTGTACCTGAATGCTCGGAGCATTTGAAACAAAATGGATGAATTAATTGCATAGATAGATGGAAAGAGTATGATATAGTTGGCATTACAGAGACGTGGCTCCAAGGTGAGCAAGGCTGGGAACTAAACATTGAGGTCTAGTCAGTGTTTAGGAAGGACAGATAGAAAGGAAAAGGTGGTGGAGTTGCATTTAAAGATATTGATATGATATTGAGGAAGGATATTAGCATAGATGATATGGAGTCTCTGTGGGTTGAGTTAAGAAACAACAACAAAAACCATTGGTTTGGGTGTATACAGACCACTAAACTGTAATGGTGATGTTGGGAAGAGCATTAGACAGAAAATCAGAGACGCGTGTCTTAAAGGAACATCTGTGATAGTGAGTGACTTGAATCTGCATGTAGATTGGGAGAGTCAAAGTAGTTACCATACAATAGAGGAGGAATTTCTGGAATGGATACGGGAGGGTTTTCTGGAGCAGTGCATTGAAGAACCAACAGGGGATCAGGCCATCTTGAACTGGGTGTTGTGCAATGAGAAAGGATTAGTTGGCGATCTAGTTGTGAGAGAACCCTTGGGGACAAGTGACCATAATATGGTAGAATTCTTTGTCAAGGTGGATAATGATGTAATTGATTCTGAGTAAGAAATCTTACAACTCCAGGTTAAAGTCCAACAGGTTTATTTGGTAGCACAAGCCACAAGCTTTTGAAGCGCTGCTCCTTCATCAGGTGAGTGGGTTCTGTTCACAAACAGGGTATATAAAGACACAAACTCAATTTATAAAATTATGGTTGGAATGCGAGTCTTTACAGGTAATCAAGTCTTAAAGGTGCAGACAATGTAAGTGGAGAGGGGGTTAAGCACAGGTTAAAGAGATGTGTATTGTCTCCAGCCAGGTTAGTTAGTGAGATTTTGCAAACTCAAGCAAGTCATGGAGGTTACAGATAGTGTGACATGAACCCAAGATCCTGGGTGAGACCATACTCATGTGTGCGGAACTTGGCTGTCAGTTTCTGCTCAGCGACTCTGCACTGTCGTGTGTTGTGAAGGCCACCTTGGAGAACGTTTATCCGAAGATCAGAGGCTTAATGCCCGTGACTGCTGAAGTTTCACCAACAGGAAGAGAACAGTCTTGCCTGGTGATTGTCAAGCAGTGTTCATTCATCTGTTGTCTTAGTGTCTGCATGGTCTCCCCAGTGTACCATGCCTCGGGACATCCTTCATTGAGTGTGTCAGGGTCGACTGTTCCATTGCTGATGATTAAACAGCGTGTGGGCCAACACCTCTCACTTGGCTAACAAGTTCTCAACGAGAACTGGGATTATTCTCTTATGCGGAGAGAAGGTTCATAGAATCATAGAACCCTACAGTGCAGAAAGAGACCCTTTGGCCCATCAAGTCTGCACCGAACACAATCCCACCCAGGCCCTACCCCATATCCCTACATATTTTACCCACTAATCCCTCTAACCTAAGCATCCTAGTACACTAAGGGGCAATTTTAGCATGGCCAATCAACCTAACCTGCACATCTTTGGACTGTGGGAGGAAACTGGAGTACCTGGAGGAAACCCACACAGACACGAGGAGAATGTACAAACTCCACACAGACAGTGACCCGAGCCAGGAATTGAACCCAGGACCCTGGAGCTGTGAAGCAGCAGTGCTAACCCACTGTGCTACCATGCCACCCTTTTGGGAGGTTATGGGAAGTTTAGCCGCGGTGTTCAAAATTACAGAGAGTTGGAGAACAGAGGAAATGTTTGCACTGGTGGAAGAGTTAATGATTGTTAAGATCTGTAATGCGCTGCTTGAAGGGGAGCCAGACACGGATTCAAGGGTATCTTTCCAATGGGAGTTGGATATATTGTCAATGGGAAGAAAATTGCAGGGGGAAAGGGTCGTGGGGGGTGGAACAATCTGGACAGATCTGTCGAGATGCAGACAGCAAGTGGCGTCTCTGTCTACGCTGCATGTTCATGTCATTGGAAAATTGCAATCTGCCATGATGTACACATGGCTGGGATGCTCTACGTGGACTTTAGCAAGGCCTTTGACAAGGTACCGCATGGTAGGTTATTACATAAAGTTAAATCTCCAGGGTGAGCTATCTAAATGGATACAAAATGGGCTTCTTGACAGAAGCCAGAGGATGGTTGTAGAGGGTCGTTTTTCAAACTGGAGGCCTGTGACCAGCGGTGTGCTTCTGGGATCAGTGCTGGGTCCCACTGTTATTTGTCATTTATATTAATGATTTAGATGAGAATATAGGGGCATATAGAGTTACTCAGTTCATGGTAGGGCGTTGGGGAGAGTTACAGAACAAAGAGATCTAAAAGAGATCCTTTCTGATAGACAAGGGAATTAAGGGTTATGGGGAGAGGGCGGGAAAGTGGAACTGATTCACTTCAGATCAGCCATGATCTTATTGAATGGCGGGGCAGGCTCGAAAAGCTAGATGGCCTACTCCTGCTCCTATTTCTTATGTTCTTATCTAGGGGTACATGTTCATAGCTCCTTGAAAGTGGTATCACAGGTGGACAGAGTGGTGAAGAAGGCATTCGACATGCTTGGTTTCATCGGTCAGAACATTGAATACAGGAGTTGGGACATCTTGTTGAAGTTGTACAAGACATTGGTAAGGCCACACTTGGAATACAGTGTGCAGTTCTGGTCACCCTATTATAGAAAGGATATTATTAAACTAGAAAGAGTGCAGAAAAGATTTACTAGAATGCTACTGGGATTTGATGGATTGAATTATAAGGAGAGGCTGGATAGACTGGGACTTTTTTCTCTGGAACGTAGGGGTGACCTTATAGAGGTCTATAAAATAATGAGGGGCATAGACAAGCCAATATCTTTTCCTAAAGGTAGAGGAGTCTAAAACTAGAGGGCGTAGGTTTAAGGTGAGAGGGGAGAGATACAAAAGGATCCAGAGGGACAATTTTTTCACACAGAGGGTGGTGAGTGTCTGGGACAAGGTCGTAGTAGAGGCGGGTACAAATTTGTCTTTTAAAAAGCATTTAAATAGTTACACGGGTACGATGGGTATAGAGGGATATAGGCCAAACGCGGGCAATTGGGATGAGCTTTGGGGTTTTAAAAAAAAGGGCGGCATGGGCAAGTTGGGCCGAAGGGCCTGTTTCCATGCTGTAAACCTCTATGACTCTATGCTTCTGTAAACCCTGCTTCATCTGTGATGTGGTGTAACCTCCACTGCGATAGGAAGGAGGTTGGAACTGTCGGAAATGCTGTATTTTGCTGAGACACTGAAAGCTGTGGTTCTATTAGTTTGCTCCGAGTGTTCTAACCACTTGATTTATTCCTGCACCAAAAAGGATGATTTGGCCATTCATCTTACCTGTTGTTTTTGGCACTTTAACTGCACGCAAATTGGCTGCACATTTTCTGACATTCCGAACAGTGACTCACCTCAAAAGCACTTCATTGAAATACTTTGAGGCTTGTGAAGGTGGGGAAAGGTGCTATAGCAATGCAGGCTTCTTTTCTCTCTGCAAAATTATTTTACAAGCAGGGTCAGACAGGGTAAACGCAGGAAGGATGTTCCCAACGGTGGGGGAGTCCAGAACCAGGGGTGGCAGTCTGAGGATTCAGGTTAGACTGCTTAGGGCACAGGTGAGGAGACATTTCTTTACCCAGAGGGTTGTGAATGTATGGAATTCACTACCACAGGAAGTAGCTGAGGACAAAATGTTGTGTGATTTGAAGAAGGAATTTTTGATTTGATTTGATTTATTATTGTCACTTATATTGGGATACAGTGAAAAGTATTGTTTCTTGCACGTTATACAGACAAAGCATACTGTTCATAGAGTACATAGAGAAGGAAAGGGTGCAGAATGTAGTCTAATAGTCATAGCTAGGGCGTGGAGAAAGATCAGCTTAATATTTGATTTATTATTGTCACATGTATTGGGATACAGTGATAAGTATTGTTTCTTGTATGCTATACAGACAAAGCATACCATTCATAGAGTATGTAGGGGAGAAGGAAAGGAGAGGGTGCAGAATGTAGTGTTACAGTCACAGATAAGGTGCAGAGAAAGTTCAGCTTAATATTTGGTTTATTATTGTCATATGTATTGGGATATGGTGAAAAGTATTGTTTCTTGTGCATTATACAGACAAAGCATACTGTTCATAGAGTACGTAGGGGAGAAAGAAAGGAGAAGATGCAGAATATAGTGTTGCAGTCATAGCTAGGGTGTAAAGATCAACGTAATATTTGATTTGATTTATTATTGTCACAAGTATTGGGATACAATGAAAAGTATTGTTTCTTGCGCACTATACAAGGCATACCGTTCATAGAGTACATAGGGGAGAAGGAAAGGAGAGGGTGCAGAATGTAGTGTTACAGTCATAGCTAGGGTGTAGAGAAAGACCAGCTTAATATTAGATTCGATTTATTATTGTCACATGTATTAGGATAAGTGAAAAGTATTGTTTCTTGTACGCTATACAGACAAAGCATACCATTCATAGAGTACGTAGGGGAGAAGGAAAGGAGAGGGTGCAGAATGTAGTGCTACAGTCACAGTGTACAGAGAAAGATCAACTTAATATTTGATGTATTATTGTCACGCGTGTTGCGATACAGTGAAAAGTTTTAGGAGGTTTACTAGGCTGATACCGGAGTTGAGGGGGTTGAGCTATGAGGAGAGGCTGAATAAACTAGGCTTGTACTCGTTAGAGTTTAGAAGAATGAGGGGAGATCTCATTGAGACGTATAAGATGATGAATGGGATGGATAGGATAGAGGTGGAGAGACTCTTCCTGCTCAGAAAGGACAGTAGGACTAGGGGGCACAGCCTCAAGATAAAGGGGGGGCGGTTTAGAACGGAGTTGAGGAGGAACTTCTTCACTCAAAGGGTGGTGAATCTCTGGAATTCTCTGCCCGTTGAAGTGGTGGAGGCTGCCTTGCTAAATATTTTTAAGACACGGGTTGATGGGTTTTTGATAAGCGAGGGGATTAATTGTTATGGGGAGAGGGCGGGAATGTGGAACTGAGCCACAACAGATCAGCCATGATCTTATTGAATGGCGGGGCAGGCTCGAAGGGCTAGATGGCCTACTCCTGCTCCTATTTCTTATGTTCTTATTGTTTCTTGAGCTCTATACAGACAAAGCATACTGTTCATAGAGTACATTGGGGAGAAGGAGAGGAGAGGGTGCAGGACATAGTGTTAAAGTTATAGCTAGGGTGTAGAGAAAGATCAGCTTAATATATGGTAGATCCATTCAAAAGTCTGACAGCAGCAGGGAAGAAGCTGTTCTTGAGTCGGTTGGTTCATGATCTCAGACTTTTGTATCTTTTTCCCGATGGAAGAAGGTGGAAGAGAGAATATCCGGGGTGTGTGGGATCCTTGATTATCCTGGCTTGATTGTCCAAGGCAGAGGGAAGTGTAGACAGAGTCAATGGATGGGAGGCTGGTTTGTGTGATGGATTGGGCTATATTCACGACCCTTTGTAGTTCCTTGCAGTCTTGGGCAGAGCAGGACCCCATACCAAACTGTGATACAACCAGAAAGAATGCTTTCTATGGTGCATCTGTAAAAGTTGGTGAGAGTTGTAGCACATGCCAAATTTCCTTAGCATCCTGAGAAAGTAGAGGCATTGGTGGGCTTTCTTAACTATAGCGTCAACATGGAGGGTCCAGGACAGGTTGTTGGTGATGTGAACAGCTGGAAACCTGAAGCTCTCAACCATTTCCATTTCAAATTAGATGTAGCTTTAGGGGTGATGGGGATCAAAGGATATGTGGGGAAGGCAGGATCAGGCTATTGAGTTGGATGATCAGCCATAATGAATGGTGGAGCAGGCTTGGAGGGCCGAATGGCCTCCTTTGGCCTCTATATTCTATGTTTTTTTTTCCTAAAGTTTCTCAAGTTTATTTATTAGTGTCACAAGTAGGCTTTCATTAATGAAGTTACTGTGAAAATCCCCTGGTCGCCACGCTCCTGTTCGGGTACACTGAGGGAGAATTTAGCATGGCCAATCCACCTAACCAGCACGTCTTTGGACTGTGGGGGGAAACTGGAGCACCCGGAGGAAACCCATGCAGACACAGGAGAACGTGCAGATTGCTGCATGCATAGTGACCTGAGCCGGAATTGAACTCAGATCCCTGGCGTTGTGAGGCAGCAGTGCCAACCACTGTGCCACCGTGCCGCCCACGGCTTTAGTGGCACCTTGCAAGAAGGGGCTAGGTGCACGGCACCCAGAATGGGCTTGCGTTGCAGGGATATTGAGAGCAAAACAGAGAGAACCCGAGCACCAGATGCAAGTCCATTCCTCGATTAATGAGGGAGGCTTTTCGCTCATATATTAACTGATTATCAATCATGCTATCTTGACGTCCATTTGACCTCAATCCTCCCAGGGAGGACAGTTAGTCGTTACTCGTTAGCAAATGAATTACTACAGGTTAAAGCAAGTTGAACATCAGTCAGAGCCAACTTCCCCAGAGCCTTACTGATCAGGAAAACCTACTTGACACAAAGACCAATTGACGCTTGGAGTGGCCCCTGCCTTCGGCATCGGATTTAAAAGTCTCCGGCGGGATTTTCCGCCAGATTTGGCCCAGGACCAGAAAATCCTGCCTGAGGACAGTGGAACATTGCAGGCTCTGTGTCCTGCCCGCTGCAGCTCCCCTGGAGGCTTGGATGGGAAAATTCCATCCTTAGATACATTGAAGATACATTTGTGACGATGTGAGCTGGGATTATCCACTCCCATTTCTTTCAAGTGCCTTTGGAGACGGGAGTGGGAAATCCCATGAGAGGCCCAGCTTGTGTTTCACTTGTGCAGGTTAGGTGGTTTGGCCGTGCTAAATTGTCCCTTAGTGTCCAAAGATGTGTAGATTCGGTGGATTGGCCATGCTAAATTGTCCCTTAGTGTTCAAAGATGTGTAGGTTAGGTGGATTGGCCATGCTAAATTGTCCCTTAGTGTTCAAAGATGAGAAGGTTAGGTGGAGTGGCCATGCTAAATTGCCCTTAGTACCCAAACACATGCTGATTAGGTGGATTGGTCATGCTAAATTCTCCCTCAGTGTACCCGAACAGGAGTGAGGCGACTAGGGGATTTTCACAGTAACTTCGTTGCAATGTTAATGTAAGCCTACTTGTGAAACTAAGAAACTTTTTAAAACTCTGATCATTGATCATATTTGGCCTCTCAATTGAGGTTCACAACATTACTTGCAGGGGGTTAGCCATTCTACAATTGACCTGGAACATGGTCAGGTGTCGGGAATCTGGCAATGAACCAATGTGATGGCTGGCATTGGGAAATGCCATGCCAACCTGCCCCCATTGCTGCCCCTATATCGAGCTGAAGATCAGTCGCTGTGTTGATATAGTTGGATTCCTGACACATGGGTGCTGCCTCTGACAGAATGAAGGGGGAACAGCACTGGACTGATTGCTACAAGTCCCCTGTTTGAGATTGGAAGACAAAGATCGGGCTTGTGTGGAATTTAGCTGTTGTCTGTTTTACTGTTAACCCATTTATCGAATTCAACGCCAGCTGAACAGTCCGTTCAGCAGAATACATCGACTGTCCTGACATTCGCACACCACCAGGGGAATTGTCCTGAATATTGGCAAAGGCCAACAGCAGACAGGGATCCGTGGAATCCCTAAAGTGCAGAAGAGGCCGTTCGGCCTGTTGAGTCTTTGGGCATCCCACCCCATTCTCCCCTCCACCCTATCCCCATAAACCTGCACGTTTACCATGGCCAATCCACCTAACCTCTCATCTTTGGACACTAAGGGACAATTTAGCATGGCCAATCCACCTGACCTGCACATCTTTGGACACTAAGGGACAATTTAGCATGGCCAATCCACCTGACCTGCACATCTTTGGACACTAAGGGACAATTTAGCATGGCCAATCCACCTAACCTACACATCTTTGGACACTAAGGGGACAACTTAGCATGGCCAATCCACCTGACCTGCACATCTTTGGACACTAAGGGGACAACTTAGCATGGCCAATCCACCTGACCTGCACATCTTTGGACACTAAGGGGCAATTTAGCATGGCCAATCCACCTAACCTACACATCTTTGGACACAAAGGGGCAATTTAGCATGGTAATCGTTCTTAACTATAGCATTGGCCTGGAGGGACCAAGACAGTTTGTTGGTGATCTGAATGCGTAGAAACTTGAAGCTCTTAACCAATTCCATTTGATCCCCGTTGGTGTAGACAGGGGCATGTCCTCCACCAAACTTGGGGGTGGCACGGTGGCACAGTGATTAGCACTGCTGCTTCACAACGCCCAGAACCGAGGTTCAATTCCCAGCTTGAGTGACTGTGCGGAGTCTGCACATTTTCCTCATGCCTGTGTGGGTTTCCTCTGGATGCTCCGGTTTCCTCCTACAGTCCGAAAGATATGCTGGTTATGTGGATTGGCCGTGCTAAATTCTCCCTCAGTGTGCCCGAACAGGAGTGTGGCAAATAGTGGATTTTCACAGTAACTTCATTGCACTGTTAATGTAAGCCTGTTTGTGACACTAAACTTTAAAATCTTTTCCCAGAGTTGATGACTATCTCCTTCATTTTACTCATTCAATTTGATTTGATTTATTATGGTCACATGTATTGGGATACAGCAAAAAGCATTGTTTCTTGCGTGCTGTACAGACAAAGCATACCGTTCATTGAGAAGGAAAGGAGAGAGTGCAGAATATAGTGTTACAGTTACAGATGGGGTGTAGAGAAAGATCAACTCAGTATTTGATTTATTATTGTCACATGTATTGGGATACAGTGAAAAGTATTGTTTCTTGCATGTCATATAGACAAAGCATACTGTTCATAGAGTACACAGGAGAGAAGGAAAGGAGAGGGTGCAGAATATAGTCTTACAGTCATAGATAGGGTGTAGAGAAAGATCAACTTAATATATGATTTGATTTATTATTGTCACATGTATTGGGATACAGTGAAAAGTATTGTTTCTTGCATGCTATGCACAGAAAGCATACTGTTCATAGAGTACATAGGGGAGAAGGAAAGGAGAGGGTGCAGAATGTAGTGTTACAGAAACAGATAGGGTGCAGAGAAAGATCAGCTTAGAGATTATTGTCGTCGCACCAATTCACCAGGTTCTCCTGAAAGTCCCAGGGCCCACTCCCCGGGTCTGCTGTCACTTTAAAATATCCCAGCAAGAGATCCAGCACCCCGTCCGAGAGTTAATCAACAATCAATCAGAGACAAATAATGACAGCTCTGCTCGGAAACTGGGGGAGTTGGAACCAGCAGGGGCGCAGAATGTAACACCACGACGCTATGGAGGTTAGCTTTGATTAACCAAGCGTGAAGCAAAATCCAGAGGCTGTGCTGATTAAACAGAGCAATTAACATAACGAGACAGCGGGGACTCACAGTAATGAGACAGTAAATACCGCATTTTTAATCCCCTTTTCCACTCGAATAGGCTTTGTGAATGAGTCCAGGATTACAGTCGATTCCAATCCAAATGACCCATGTAAATGTATGAATCCATCATGTTGCTTTGGCATTGTACCACTCAGCGCAAGACAGTCCCATGCTCGATCCTCTGTCTATACGTGCCGACTGACCTCAACCAGGGTGACAGTGAGGGTCCACAATGTCCCTGCTCATAAGAGGGTCTTAGGGTGGCACAGTGGTTCGCACGGCTGCCTCACAGCGCCAGGAAACCGGGTTCGATTCCTGCCTTGGGTCACTGTCTGTGCGGAGTCTGCACGTCCTCCCCATGTCGACGTGGGTTTGCTCTGGTTTCCTTCCACCCTCCAAAGATGTGCAGTTGATGTTTTCTACATGGACTTTAGCAAGGCCTTTGACAAGGTACAGTATGGCAGCTTGTTGCATAAGGTTCAATCTCATGGGATCCAGGGTGAGCTATCTAAGCGGATACAAAATTGGGTTCTTGACAGAATATGACGACACCAGGTTTAAGTCCAACCAATTTATTTGATATTAAACTCACAAGCTTTCAGGGTTTGCCCCTTCGTCAGGTGAATGGAGAGTTCTGGCCTCAGACAGAGCATATAACAGCATGGACAGTTTACAGATTACTGATCAGAATGAAGCCAGAGGGTGGTTGTAGAGGTTGTTTTTCAAACTGGAGGCCTGTGACCAGCAGTGTGCCTCAGGGACCAGTGCTGGGTCCCACCATTATTTGTCATATATATTAATGATTTGGATGAGAGTATAGGAGGCATGGCTAGTAAGTTTGGAGATGACACCAAGATTGGTGGCATAGTGGACACTGAAGAAAGTTATCTCCAATTGCAACGGGATCTTGATCAGTTGGGCCAGTGGGCTGATGAATGGCACTTGGAGTTTAATTTAGACAAACGCGAGGTGATGCATTTTGGGAGATTGAACCAGGGCAGGACTTGCCCAGTTAATGGCAGGGCATTGGGGAGAGTTACAGAATAAAGAGATCTAGGGGTACATGTTCATAGCTCCTTGAAAGTGGAGTCACAGGTGGACAGAGTGATGAAGAAGGCATTCGGCATGCTTGGTTTCATTGGTCAGAACATTGAATACAGGAGGTGGGATGTCTTGTTGAAGTTGGACAAGACATTGGTAAGGCCACACTTGGAATACTGTGTGCAGTTGGTCACCCTATTATAGAAAGGATATTATTAAACTAGAAAGGGTGCAGAAAAGAGTTACTAGGATGCTACCGGGACTTGATGGATTGAGTTATGAGGAGAGATTGGATAGAGTGGGACTTTTTTCTCTGGAGCGTAGGAGGCTGAGGGGTGACCTTATAGAGGTCTATAAAATAATGAGGGGCGCAGATCAGCTAGATAGTCAATGTCTTTTCCCAAAGGTAGAGGAGTCTAAAACTAGAGGGCATAGGTTTAAGGTGAGAGGGAAGAGATACAAAAGTGTCCAGAGGGGCAATTTTTTCACACAGAGGGTGGTGAGTGTCTGGAATGAGCTGCCAGAGGTAGTAGTAGAGGCAGGTACAATTTTGTCTTTTAAAAAGCATTTAGATAGTTACATGGGTATGATGGGTATAGAGGGAAATGGGCCAAGTGTGGGACTAACTTAGGGGTTTAAAAAAAGGGTGGCATGGACAAGTTGGGCTGAAGGGCGTGTTTCCACGCTGTAAACCTCTGACTCTATGTGCAGGTTAGGTGGATTGGCCATGTTAAATTGCCCCTTAATGTCCAAAGATGTGCAGGTTAGGGTGGATTGGCCATGCTAAATTGTCCCTTAGTGTCCAAAGATGTGCAGGTTAGGGGGATTGGCCATGCTAAATTGCCCCTTAGTGTCCAAAGATGTGCAGGTTAGGGTGGATTGGCCATGCTAAATTGCCCCTTAGTGTCAGGGAGATTAGCAGAATAAATGGGTGAGGTTAAGGAACTTGGACCTGGATGGGATGTGACAGACCTGATGGGCTGAATGGCCTCCTTCTGCACTGTCAGGATCCTATGATTCTATTCGATGATTCTCTGAAATGTAATGAGGGGTACCAATCGATAACCTGGACTCAAGATGGCCTCTTGGAAGTTCAGGTGGCCCCCGACTGTTTTGGCAGGAGGAGCCACATAGTATTGCGGGCTTCCAGTTGGGAAGGAGGTCTGTCTTTCAGGAGGCACGGGAGCAGCAGAAGGTCCCAATCCAACCTCCCTCGCTGACCACAATGAGGCAATCCTGACATTCTAGCATAATACTCATTGACCTCATGATGGGAACAGAAGGTTTCGAGGGACGTTTCCACCCAGAGGGTGGTGGGAGTCTGGAATTCCCTGTCTGAAAGCGGAGACAAAGACCCTCACACCATTTGTGAAGTATTTCGATGAGCACGCGAAACGCCATAGCGTACAAGGCTACAGATCAAGTCAGGGGGACAATGGGATTAGAATGGATAGGGGTGTGATGGTCAGTACAGACAGGATGGGCCGAAGGGCCTCATTCTGTGCTGCAACAACAATCTCACCGACAAGTATTCGAAATGCTCATCTTAGACAACCTCTCGGGCACTCCCGCGGAGTCGACTTGCTTCCACACGAGTTCTCAGGAGAGTGAGGAGTCCATTGCCTCACCTCCGGTCTCTGTGTCACCAAGGGCAGACGGTGTTCGGGGGAGCGGGTGGGTGGGGCGGGTGAAGTGCCAGGGTTACCACGCCCTCCTCCCACCATCAGCAGTTGGCTTCAGCTTTGATTTGATTTATTATTGTCACATGTATTGGGATACAATGAAAAGTATTGTTTCTTGCGCGTTATACAGACAAAGCACACCGTTCATAGAGAGTGAAAGGAGAGAGTGCAGAAGGTGGTGTTACAGTCACAGCTAGGGGGTAGAGAGAGATAAATTTAATGTTTGATTTATTATCGTCACATGATGTGTAGGTTAGGTGGATTGGCCATGCTAAATTGTCCCTTAGTGTCCAAAGATGTGTAGGTTAGGTGGATTGGCCATGCTAAATTGTCCCTTAGTGTCCAAAGATGTGTAGGTTAGGTGGATTGGCCATGCTAAATTGCCCCTTAGTGTCCAAAGATGTGTAGGTTAGGTGGATTGGCCATGCTAAATTGCCCCTTAGTGTCCAAAGATGTGTAGGTTAGGTGGATTGGCCATGCTAAATTGTCCCTTAGTGTCCAAAGATGTGTAGGTTAGGGTGGATTGGCCATGCTAAATTGTCCCTTAGTGTCCAAAGATGTGCAGGTTAGGGGGGATTGGCCATGCTAAATTGCCCCTTAGTGTCAAGAGATTAGCAGGCTATATATGAATGGTCAAGGGGATAGGGTCTGGGTGGGATTGTGGTGGGTGTAGACTGGATGGGCTAAATGGCCTCCTTCTGCACTGTATGGATTCTATCAATGGCTGGAATTTTACCATCCCGCGAGAATCGGAGCAGACAACGGGAAGGTCTGTTGACCTTGGGTGGGATTTTACGGTTTCGGGACCAGCGAGGCGGTAAAATCCCATTGAGACGAGTGTAAACCTGATTTAAGAAACTGGAGCCCCCGGAGGAAATCCATGCGGACAGCTTCCAGCTCCGCGCAGACCATGGCCCGAGGCCGGATTCACATCCTGAGCACTGAGGCAGCAGCTTTGCCACCGTACCTGTATACTGTGACCAAAAAAGAGAGCAAGACAAACAAACGGACTGCCCAGGCTACACGTTTTTTGATGCCTTTTCGCTGGGTGGGTGTGGGGAAATCTTGCTGTTTGAGATTCTGGCCCTCGATGAAAAGTTAATTCAGAAGCTGCTGCCTCACCTGAACTAAACTGAGTGAAGTCTCTTCTTCTCTGCCTGTGTACAAAGGTAGCATTTTTTTCCCTTGCACCAGTTCGCTTTCTCGGTCTCTTGCGGGTTCTATATTTGTTCTGCATTCCTGGCCTCCATTGACACAAACAGGCAAATATTTGTGAAGCACAGTACACTGCTTTGAGAAGTCCAAAGCTTCTTCTTGCCAGCTCGCCGTCACCAGTCTGTGCCCTCCTGCCAGGATTCCTCTCTGCGCTGATGGACAGCCCGCACTATCACTGCCTCACTCAAAGAGGCCTTTGTTTGCACTGGCTCCCTTCTTTCATACGCCTGGCATGTCTATGCTTTCACATCTCATTCCTCCAGCCTCTTTTTTTTCCCCGAGTGAGCTCCGTTTCTGGTTTTGCGCAGGCCACATTTTGAACGCAGAGCACGGAGAGATCACACTCTCCGACAGGCCATCCGGTTTGGAAGTCTGAGCTGCGCTCACCACCTTGGCCAGGATTCGCCACTCGACAATACTCCCGGCATTAGCACTGCTGCCTCACAGAGCCAGGGATCCGGGTTCGATTCCGGTCTCGGGTCACTGTCTGTCTGTGTGGAGTTTGCACGTTAAAGTCATAGGATCCCTACAGTGCAAAAGGAGGACATTTGGCCCATCCCAGCTCTCCGACATACAAGACCTATCCCTGTAACCCCACATATTTACCCCACTAGTCCCCCTGGATGAAACACCTTTGGACACTAAGGGGCAATTTAGCATGGCTAATCCGCCTAACCTACACATCTTTGGATACTAAGGGGCAATTTAGCAGGGCCAATCCACCCTAACCTGCACATCTTTGGACACTAAGGGGCAATTTGGCATGATCAATCCACCTAACGTGCACATCTTTGGACACTAAGGGACAATTTAGCATGGCCAATCCACCCTAACCTACACATCTTTGGACACCAAGGGGCAATTTAGCATGGCCAATCTACCTAACCTACAAGGCCAGGACTCTCCCCAAAAAATTCTAATTGTCGAACTTGTGTGCAAACTGGAGAGATCCGTCAGCGCTGAGATCAGTGCACGCACAATGGCCCCGCACTACCAATTGCTAGCCAGTCCCACGGCCCCCGCAGTGCCAAATCTTCGTGCCATCATGTCCCCATCGCTGGCCCCTTGACCATTCCTGGGCCCAGCCCCAAACTGCACTCCCCAACGCCCCCAACTCCCCCCCACAGCACGCCCTGATTGCCAGGCTCCCTGCCAATCTCTAAGCAGAGTGGCAGCGGGAGCCCCCCCAACCCCACCTGTAGCACCCTATGTCCTGCCCCACCAGGCCCTGCCCCCTAAGCCCCCATGTGCCCACCCTCTTGGCACTGCCCCATGGCCAGTGCCAAGATGCCCCTGGGCATTTACTAGCGTCAGAAGTAGGCTTATATTAACACTGCAATGAAGTTACAGTGAAAATCCCCTTGTCGCCACATTCCTGTTCAGGTACACTGAGGGAGAATTTAGCATGGCACCTAACCAGCATGGACTTTCGGACTGTGGGAGGAAACCAGAGCAGCCTGAGGAAACCCACACAGACACGGGTTGAATGTGCAGACTCTGCACAGACAGTAACCTAAGCCGGGAATTGAACCCGGGTCCCTGACACTGTGAGGTAGCAGTGCTAACCACTGTGCCACTGCACTGCCCCTGTGCCACCCAAGCATTCAGGAACACAATTGCATTCCTGTTTCCACTTGAAAACTGTCACTGCTGGGATGGCTCTATCCATGAAAGCTAATTGAGTGAGCAGTGCAGTGAGCTTTGATGGGAGATAAACACAGTAAGACGTCTCACAACACCAGGTTAAAGTCCAACAGATTTATTTGTACCAAACTCCACTAGCTTTCAGAACTGGCTGTTTGAACTCTCACCCATCTGATGAAGGAGCAGCACTCCGAAAGCTAGTGGCTTGTGCTACAAATAAACCTGTTGGACTGTAACCTGGTGTTCTGAGACTTCTTACTATGTTTACCCCAGTGCAACGCCGGCATCTCCACATCATAGGAGGTAAAGCCAAGGTTGGGTATGTATATTCGTGCCCCGATTCCAAAAACCATCCGACCAATTTGTGACTTCAATTTCTTCAATGTCTCTTTGTACTTGCTGTCTGTTTGACTACAGTTTTGTGTGCGTTAGCCTGGTGTGACTTTTTACCTGTTGTAGTTTTTCTGGGAAGAGTTCATTTCCCAGTGTTGTATTTTTCCAAATAATCTCCTGAAGTCTGTCAGCGTTCATCACTGGCATTGTACAAGAAATGGAATAAAATTAATTTGAAAACAATGGGGAGGCGATGGCCTCGTGGTGTTATCGCTAGACTATTAATCCAGAAACTCAACTCATGTTCTGGGGTACCCGGGTTCGAATCCCACCACAGCAGATGGTGAAATTTGAATTCAATAAATAATATCTGGAATTAAGAGTCTACTGATGACCATGAAACCACTGTTGGGAAAACCCATCTGGTTCATTATAGAGTCATAGATGTCTACAGCATGGAAATAGGCCCTTCAGCCCAGCTTGTCCCTGCTAACCAGTTTTTACCACTAAGCTAGTCCCAATTGCCCGCATTTGGCCCATGTCCTTCTTGCCCATGTAACTATCCAAATGTTTTTCTTAAAAGACAAAATTGTACCCGCCTCTACAACTACCTCTGGCAGCTTGTTCCAGACACTCATCACCCTCTGTGTGAAAAAATTGCCCCTCTGGACACTCTCCCCTCTCTTCTTAAACCTATGCCCTCTAGTTTTAGACTCCCCTTTGGAGAA
Source organism: Carcharhinus amblyrhynchos (assembly GCF_965287045.1). Lineage (NCBI taxonomy): Eukaryota > Metazoa > Chordata > Chondrichthyes > Carcharhiniformes > Carcharhinidae > Carcharhinus > Carcharhinus amblyrhynchos. Next base: position 7,307,364 of record NC_137359.1, on the reverse strand, counting down.
AGATATTGGCTATTTAGCTGATCTGTGCCCCTCATTATTTCCTAGACCTCTGTAAGGTCACCCCTCAGCCTCCTACGCTGCAGAGAAAAAAGTCCCAGTCTATCCAGCCTCTCCTTATAACTCAATCCATCAAGTCCCAGTAGCATCCTAGTAAATCTTTGCAGCATTCTCTCTAGTTTAACATCCTTTAGAGAAGGAAATCTGCTGTCCTTACCCGGCCTGGCCTACATGTGACTCCAGAACCACAGCAATGTGGTTGACTCTCAACTGCCCTCTGAAATGGTCTAGCGAACCGTTCAGTTCAAAGGCAACCAAGGATAGGCAGTAAATGCTGGCCAGCCAGCGACGCCCATGTCCCATTAATGAGTGAAAAAATATAGAAGCAGGAGAGGGCCATTCGGCCCTTCAAGCCTGCCCCATCATTCAATACGATCATGGCTGATCTACGCCGGTCTCAGCTCCCTTTCTGTGCCATTTCCCCATCGTCCTCTATTCCTCGATCTATCAAATATTCATCCAACTCCAATTTAAATACTCCGAATGATCCAGCCTCCACCACCCTTTGGGGCAGAAAATTCCAGAGATTCACCACCCTCTGTAAGAAGACATTTCTACAGAGATCAGTTATAAATGACTGGCTCTTTATCATGTAGCTGTGATCCCTTGTTCCAGACTCTGCCGCTAGTGAAAATATCTCTCCATCTACCCTGTTAAACCCCCTGAGAACCTTATGCAGGCGGCACAATGGTTAGCACTGCTGCTTCACGGCTCCAGGGTCCTGGGTTCGATTCTCGGCCCGGGTCACTGTCTGTGTGGAGTTTGCACATTCTCCTCGTGTCTGCGTGGGTTTCCTCCAGGTGCTCCGGTTTCCTCCCACAGTCCAAAGATGTGCGGGTCAGGTTGATTGGCCATGCTAAGAAATTGCCCCTTAGTGTCCTGGGATGCATAAATTAGAGGGATTAGTGGGTATGATATGTAGGGATATGGGGGTAGGGCCTGGGTGGGATTGTGTTCGGTGCAGACTCGATGGGCTGAAGGGCCTCTTCCTACACTGTAGGGTTCTATGATTCTATATGTTTGAATAAGGTCATCCCGCCACTCTGCTAAACTCTGAGGAATACATACTTAGCCTCTCTTGATAGGACAACCTGCTCATCCCAGGAACGAGCCTGCTCAATCTCCTTCGCACTGCCTCCAATGTTACTGGACCCTTTTTGAGGTAAGGGGACCAAAACTGTACGCAGTGTTCCAGGTCAGGCCTCACCAACACCCTGTACAATTACAACAAAACCTCCCTATTTCTAAACTCCAATCCCATTTGCAATAAAGGCCAAAATCTCATTTGCCTTCTTAACTACTGGTTGGACCTACCTGCTAGCTTTTTGTGATTCATGCACTAGAACGCCCAGATCCCTCTGCACTTCACTCACCCGCATTCCCTCTCCATTCAAAATAATCGGATTTTGATTCCTCCTGCTGAAGTGCATGACCTCACACTTCCCCACATTAAACACCATTTGCCAGGTTTTCGCTCAGTCACCCAATCTATCTGTATCCCATTGCAGAATCACGATATCCTCATCACACCCTTCCCTTTACCTATCTTCGTATCATCGGCAAATGGGCAAATATCTCTCTTCTTCTGTGTATAATTAAGCATAATCAAGGATCCCACGCACCCGGACATTCTCTCTTCCACCTTCTTCCGTCTGGAAAAAGATACAAAAGTCTGAGGTCACGTACCGACCGACTCAAGAACAGCTTCTTCCCTGCTGCCATCAGACTTTTGAATGGACCAACCTCACACTGAGCTGATCTTTCCCACCCTAGCTATGACTGTAACACCACATTCTGCACCCTCTCCTTTCCTTCTCTATGAACGGGATGCTTTGTCTGTATAGCACGCAAGAAACAATACTTTTCACAGTATCCCAATACATGTGACAATAATAACTCAAATGTTAACTTGATCTTTCTCTACATCCTTCTCTTCACGCGAGTTCAACAATTAGAATTATTTGGGAAGAGTTCTGGCTTTGCAGGTTAGGTGGATTGGCCATGCCAAATTGCCCCTTAGTGTCCAAAGATGTGCAGGTTAGGTGGATTGGCCATGCTAAATTATCCCTTAGTGTCCAAAGATGGGCAGGTTAGGTGGATTGGCCATGCTAAATTGCCCCTTAGTGTCCAAAGATGTGTAGGTTAGGTGGATTGGCCATGCTAAATTGTCCCTTAGTGTCCAAAGATGTGTAGGTTAGGTGGATTGGCCATGCTAAATTGTCCCTTAGTGTCCAAAGATGTGTAGGTTAGGTGGATTGGCCATGCTAAATTGTCCCTTAGTGTCCAAAGATGTGTAGGTTAGGTGGATTGGCCATCCTGATGAAGGGACAGGCTGTCCCAAAAGCTTGGGGCTTTTGCTACAAATAAACCTGTTTGGACTTTAAACTGGTGTTGTGGGATTTCTTTCTGTCATGCTAAATTGCCCATTAGTGCCCAAAGATGTGTAGGTTAGGTGGATTGGCCCTGCTAAATTGTCCCTTAGTGTCCAAAGATGGGTAGCTTAGAGGGATTAGTGGGGTAAATATGTGGTGTTCTGGGGATAGGGCCTGGGTGGGATTGTTGTGGGTGCAGGGTTGATGGGCCTTCTTCTGCACTGTAGGGATTCTATGCTTTCTGTGGACATGTGGGAGTCTTTGAAAGCCCAGTTGATTAGAGTGCAGGGCAGGAACGTTCTTGTGAAACTAAAGGACAGGAATATCAGGATTCGGGAACCTTGGATGACAGGGGAAATTGTCAACTTGGTGAAGAAATAAAGGAAGATCCAGGCAAAAGAAAACAAAGTCCTTGAAGAACATAGAGAAAGTAGGAAGGAGCTCAAACAGGGAGTTCGGAGGGTTAAAAGGAACCATGAAATCTCCCTGGCCAGCAGGGTTTAGAAAATTTTTTGAAGTTTATTTATTAGCGACACAAGTCAGCTTACATTGACACTACAATGAAGTTAGTGTGAAAATCCCCTCGTCACCACACTCCGGTGCCTTTTTGGGTGCACTGAGAGAGAATTTAGCACCTAACCAGCATGTCTTTCAACGTATGGGAGGAAACTGGAGCACCTGGAGGAAACCCACGCAGACACAGAGAGAATGTGCAGACTCCCACACAGACAGTGACCCAAGCCAGGAATCAAACCCAGGTCCCTGGTGCTGTGAGGCAGTAGTGCTAACCACTGTGCCACATGTGCCACCATGCATAGAAGAATCCCAAGGCATTTTATTCATATATTAGGAGCAAGAGGGTAGTCAAGGATAAAGGAGGGTGGTTATGTGTGGAACCAGAGGAAGTGGGTGAGAACCTTAATGAGTATTTTGTATCGGTATTCAGCAAAGAGAGGGATATGAGGGATATTGAGTTTAGGGAAGGGTCTGTGAATACTCTCGGGCAGCTCAGCGTATGTACGAAGAAGTATTGGATGTCTTGACCAATGGCCAAACATCCCAATTCTGCATATCTGTTGGTGGGAGGCAAAGGCCCAGTGGTATTATCACTAGGATATTAACCCAGAAACTCAGCTGATGTTCTGGGGACCCAGGTTCGAATCCCGCCACGGCAGATGGTGGAATTTGAATTCAATAAAAAATATCTGGAAGTAAGAATCTACTGACAACCCATTGTCGGAAAAACCCACCTGGGTCACTAATGTCCTTTAGGGAAGGAAATCTGCCGTCCTTACCCAGTCTGGCCTATTCCAGAGCCACAGCAATGTGGTTAACTCTTAACTGCCCTCCAAGGGCAACTAGGGATGGGTAATAAATACTGACCCAACCAGCGACGCCCATGTCCCATGAACGAACAAGGAAAAAATGATGGCAGAGGTTCACAAAAGTTGGGAGAATGTAGGATAATGTCCTGTAAATATGGTTACTGTTTGTACTGTTACTAATTCGGGCTGTTAATCTTGTTACAAATGACTGGGTGAAAGACTAACAGATCGCAAGCTCTTATCCAGCTGGAAAGAAATTGGACTTGTGTTGAAGGGTATTGGGGGTGTGTTGACCTCAGTACCAGTGTCGGGCCAGTGTTTGAATCGGGTTTACTGTGCCCCTCTGTGTGCTGAGGGAGGCTAAGAGGCAGGTCTCAGACTCCCAGGGAGCTGTCCCTCCATGACGTCTCGGCTGCAAAGGCCTCAGCAAAGGGACTGTCTCTTTCATGGCTCCCGGGCGAGAGCACTGGACGCTTCCTCAGGCGGGTGGCTTTTAGCCAACTCTTTGTCTTCAGGGCTGCTGCGCACTGAGTCCTGAGGCTCCCAGCCAGGGTTGGCAGTGCCAGCTCTGAGTCAGCTTCAGAGGTCAGTCCCTCGGAAGAGAGAGTGCTCAGGGTTGGCTCGGGGTCAGAGTCTGGGTCAGTGAGTGGGGCTTGACCGCGATCAGGGTCGGGAACAATGCTGGGACTGGCACTGGATCCGGAGCTGGGGCAGTGCCGGGACTGGCACTGGATCCGGAGCTGGGGCAGTGACTGGGACTAGATCCATAGCTGAGGCAGTGACTGGGACTGGCACTGGATCCAGAGCTGGGGCAGTGCCCGGGACTGGCCCTGGATCCAGAGCTGGGGCAGTGACTGGGACTGGCACTGGATCCAGAGCTGGGGGAGTGACTGGGGTTGGCACTAGATCCAGAGCTGGGGCAGTGCTGGGACTGGCAGTGGATCCAGAGCTGGGGCAGTGACTGGGACAGGCACTGGATCCAGAGCTGGGGCAGTGACTGGGGCTGGCACTGGAGCCAGAGCTGGGGCAGTGCCTCTCCTTCACTTCCTCTGATGTTTCTGTGCACTCTCGCTCTCTCTCTGGCACCTATTTATACAGGTCAGTTCCTCTCTCTTTATGTATTCTCTTTACAGCAGAATGGAAAGAGAAGTGAATCCAGCACTCTGTACCTCGTGAGGTATCCTGCCCCACATCTTCAACTATCCATGTCTCAAGAATCTACTTGTTTCATCACAAGAAGCCCCTCAGGTCATATTCTTGGCCTTGACAAGGCCTCATCCTTAAATTGAGGGGAGCTGGCAACAATATCAGCTCATGATAATTTGCAATAATTCATCAAAGTCCACAAATATGCAGGTTAGGTGGATTGGCCATGCTAAATTGCCGCTTAGTGTCCAAAGATGTGCAGGTTAGGTGGATTGGCCATGCTAAATTGCCCCCTAGTGTCCAAAGATGTACAGGTTAGGTGGATTGGCCATGCTAAATTGTCCCTTAGTGCCCAAAGATGTACAGGTTAGGTGGATTGGCCATGCTAAATTGCCCCTTAGTGTCCAAAGATGTGCAGGTTAGGTGGATTGGCTATGCTAAATTGTCCCTTAGTGCCCAAAGATGTGCAGGTTAGGTGGATTGGCCATGCTAAATTGTCCCTTAGTGTCCAAAGATGTGCAGGTTAGGTGGATTGGCCATGCTAAATTGCCCCTTAGTGTCCAAAGATGTGCAGGTTAGGTGGATTGGCCATGCTAAATTGTCCCTTAGTATCCAAAGATGTGTAGGTTAGGTGGATTGGCCATGCTAAATTGTCCCGTAGTATCCAAAGATGTGTAGGTTAGGGTGGATTGGCCATGCTAAATTGTCCCTTAGTGTCCAAAGATGTGTAGGTTAGGTGGATTGGCCATGCTAAATTGTCCCTTAGTGTCCAAAGATGTGTAGGTTAGGTGGATTGGCTGTGGTAAATTGCCCCTTAGTGTCCAAAGATGTGCAGGTTAGGTGGATTGGCCATGCTAAATTGTCCCTTCATGTCAGGGGGATTAGCAGGGTAAGCACATGGGGTTATGGAGATGGGTGGGAATGTTATCGATGCCGGCTCGATGGGCCGAATGGCCTCCTTCTGCACTGCAGGAATTCGATGATTCTGTGAAAACATTACTTCAGAAAGGGTTTCAATTGAAAACACTGCGTGGGGCTGTGTGGTGTGGCTGCAGAGCGTGTGTTCACGCAGTGCTGTGTAACGTGGGATCTCTCCTATGTCCTTGTGGTCCTCTTAGGCCCTCTTATGTTCGGACTCAAGTCGGATACTTTTGAAGTTCATTTATTTGTCGAGACTTGGACAGACGAAGGCTGCCTGGAAGAATCAAAGCTTTCACATTCCCCTCGCTGAAACGGTGAATCCCAAGGGTGGTCAAGTGGCTGTTATTTTACTTCCTTCTTTCCATTTCCTGGATGTGGACAAGAGAAGAGATCCCACTTTGTCCTGAGACAATGTTTGTTGAATTTTAATTTACTCTGCAATCTGATTTTCGACGCAGTCTGACTGAGGAGGCTTTGAACTAACACTGAATCTTCGATACAGAGAGGTCATTCATTGTAAAAGACGCAAAAAGGGCCAGAGCAGCGAGAATTTGCATTTATATAGCACCCCGTTACATCGCTTAGAAATATCTCAAACATTTGCAATGAATTTGGTTGATGTGAAATGGGAATTCGATATTTTGTTCTGACCATTCACCTCAAGTAACCAGCTGGACCAGCTGTTTGTGGGAGGAACGTTGGCCAGGATATTATGAATCTTGACCACCTTCTCCACAAGCGGCACAGTGGTTAGCACCGCTGCCTCACAATGCCAGGGATCCCAGTCTGATTCTCAGCCTCTGGTCACTGTCTGCATGGAATCTGCAAGTTCTCCCCGTGTCTGCATGGGTTTCCTCCAGGAGCTCCCGTTTTCTCCCACAGTCCGAAAGACGTGCTGGTTAGGGTGCATTGGCTGTGCTAAATTCTCCCTCCGTGTACCCGCACAGGAGTGTGGCGACTAGGGGATTGTGGTGACTTGGAAATATGCATGCTGTTCCTTCACTGTCACAGGATCAAAATCCTGCAACTCCCTCCCTCACAGCACTGTGGGTGTAACTACACCACAGGGACTGACTGATGTCCAATAACAATCCTGGAACTCCCTCCCTAACAGCACTGTGGGTGTACCTACACCACATGGACTGACTGATGTCCAATAACAATCCTGGAACTCCCTCCCTAACAGCACTGTGGGTGTACTTACACCTCAGGGACTGACTGATGTCCAATAACAATCCTGGAACTCCCTCCCTAACAGCACTGTGGGTGTACCTACACCACATGGACTGACTGATGTCCAATAACAATCCTGGAACTCCCTCCCTAACAGCACTGTGGGTGTACCTACACCTCATGGACTGACTGATGTCCAATAACAATCCTGGAACTCCCTCCCTAACAGCACTGTGGGTGTAGCTACACCACATGGACCGACTGATGTCCAATAACAATCCTAGAACTCCCTCCCTAACAGCACTGTGGGTGTACCTACACCACATGGACTGACTGATGTCCAATAACAATCCTGGAACTCCCTCCCTAACAGCACTGTGGGTGTACCTACATCACATGGACTGACTGATGTCCAATAACAATCCTGGAACTCCCTCCCTAACAGCACTGTGGATGTACCTACACCACATGAACTGACTGATGTCCAATAACAATCCTGGAACTCCCTCCCTAACAGCACTGTGGATGTACCTACACCACATAGACTGATAACAATCCTGGATCTCCCTCCCTAACAGCACTGTAGGTGTACCTACACTTCAGGGACTGCTGTGAGTTTGAGAAGGCAGCTCACCACCATTTCTCAAGGGGTATTTGGGGATTGGCAATAAATGCTGGCCTGGACAGTGAATCGTGTAAAAGAATTATCAAAAAACTTTCTGAAGTGGGATATTAAGAAGTCAGAATGCAAGCACAGTAAAACAAGCTGAGGGGTGGGAGGTTTAACAAAGAGAACAAAGAACAACCCAGCACGGGAAACAGGCCCTTCGGCCCAACGAGCCCGTGCCGCCGCATCACCCTACACCTATTCTACCCTGCATGTCTACGAATGGAACCCCTGACTTAGCCAGATTCAGGGGAGAATAGTGTCAATTTGGTAAAACCAATCAGCCTAAGAGCACATCTTTGGGGTGTGGGAGGAAACTGGAGTGCCCGGAGGAAACCCACGCAACCACAGGGAGAATGCGCAAACTCCCACAGACACAGGCCCAAATCCATGTATCTGCACAGCTAGCAGTGCTAGTCACCGAGCTGTTGCGGCGCCCGTCTACCGGTCCAGGATCAAGCACACACACTGACACGAAGTACTAGGCCACTCCCGGAACTTCCAAGAGCAGCCCACGCACGACCCACCGTGTGCATGCCCCTCATTTGACACGAGGTGGACCTCCACCTGCAGAATAAAAAGACAAAAACGTTAATCTTACAAGCCTGCTTTTCCAGTGTCTCCCAAGGTTCTAACCTTATTTAATAGCCCCTACCATAACCCTCCATCCTCGTTTCACTCATGTGTCTATCTAACTGAACCTTAAACGAGTCCAACGTTCCTGCCTCCACCACCCTACTCGGTAGCGCGTTCCACACCCCCACAACTCTCTGCGTAAAGAACCTTCCTCTCACTTCCAAATTATACCTCTCCCCCCTCACCCTTAAATCATGACCTCTCGTGTTTGTACCCAGTCTAGGGAGCAGTCTCTCACTATTAACTCTATCTATTCCCTTCAGTATCTTATATACCTCTATCATGTCCCCCCTCAATCTCCGTCTTTCCAAGGAGAACAGTCCCAGTTTCTCTAACCTTTCCTCGTAACCCAGCCCCTCCATGCCAGGCAACATTCTGGTAAACCTCCTCTGCACCCTTTCCAGAGACTCCACGTCCTTCCGGTAGTAAGGTGACCAGAACTGGACGCAGTACTCCAAATGCGGTCTAACCAACGTTCTGTACAACTGAAGCATTAGACGGCAGCTTTTATACTCTATATCCCTTCTTATAAAGGCTAACATTCCATACACCTTCCTAACAACCTTCTCCACTTGTGACGCAACCTTCATGGATTTGTGAACCTGCACTCCCAGGTCCCTCTGTATGTCTATACTCCTAATCTGTCTACCTTTTATCACATAGCTCCTCTCTGCATTATTCCTTCCAAAATGCATCACCTCGCATTTGTCAGGATTAAATTCCATCTGCCACCTATCTGCCCAATGCACCAACCTATCTATATCCTGTTGTATCACCTGACAATCCAGTTCAGTACCCGCCAACCCTGCCATCTTGGTGTCATCAGCAAACTTGCTGATCACACCACCTACACTCTCTTCCAAGTCATTTATGTATACTACAAAGAGGAGAGGTCCCAGTACTGAGCCCTGCGGCACACCACTGGTCACTGGCCTCCAGCCCGACAAGGTTTAGGGGTGATGTGAGGAAAAGCCTTTTACCCAGAGGGTGGTGAGGGTCTGGAATGTGCTGCTTGGGAGGGTGGGGGAGGCCCCACACCCTTTACAGAGTACCCGGATGAGCACTTGGCACATCATAACATTCAGGGCCAAGAGCTGGGAAATGGGATCAGCTGGGAGGTCAGGTGTTTCTAATATTATTGCCAACTTTAAGGGTGTTCAAACAGTCAGTGGATAGGCATATGGATAACATTGGAATAGTTTAGGTTACAGGGTCATTAGATTGGTTCCACTGGTCGGCACAACATCGAGGGCCGAAGGGCCTGTACTGCGCTGGAATGTTTTATGTTCTAATATGTCAGGGCAAACTCGATGGGCCGAAAGGCTTCTTCTGCACTGTTATGATTTTCTGATTCAATGAAAACACTGGCTCTGAGTTCAAAAGGCAGCAATCTATTGTGTCGAATCCTGGGCTGCAGATTAAGTCGCCCAGTGAATGAGGATACTTTGGTCCAGCTAAGCTCCCTCGATTCCTACCTTAACTCGATTATTTTGAACCTTGTACTTGTTCAGATCGATCATCATTTCAACTGAACATTCGCTCTTAGCTTTCACCCAGTTCTGCTAAAGTAACTGAGTTATGAGGCAATCAACTTTTACTCAAATCAATCCAAACTCTGAATTTTCACTGATAGATGGTGACAGAATCTTTTTTATTCGATCGTGCGACATGGGTGTCTCTGGCTGGGCCAGCATTTATTGCCCATCCCTAGTTGCCCTTGGAGGGCAGTTGAGAGTCACCCACATTGCTGTGGCTCTGGAGTCACATGTAGGCCAGACCGGGTAAGGACGGCAAATTTCCTTCCCTAAAGGAACCAGATGGGTTTTTTCCGACAACGGTTTCATGAGTAGATTCTCAATTCCAGATATTTTTTATTGAATTCAAATTCCACCATCTGCCGTGGCGGGATTCGAACCCAGCTCTCCAGAACATTAGCTGAGTTCCTGGATTAATAGTCCAGCTACATTACCACGAGGCCATCGCCTCCGCTTTAATGGAGTTTAATTTTCTCTGGGGTTCACCTGATCACCAATCATCATTTCATCAGTTTAAAGTTTATTTATCAGTGTCACAACATTAACACTGCAACGAAATTAAAATGTGAACATCCCCAAGTCGCCACACTCTGGCGCCGTTCAGATACACTAAGGGGCAATTTAGCACGGCCAATCCACCTAACTGACACATCTTTGGACACTAAGGGACAATTTAGTTCGGCCAATCCACCTAACCTACACATCTTTGGACACTAAGGGGCAATTTAGCATGGCCAATCCACCTAACTGACACATCTTTGGACACTAAGGGACAATTTAGTACGGCCAATCCACCTAACCTACACATCTTTGGACTGTGAGAGGAAACTGGAGCACTCGAAGGAAACCCACCCAGACATGGTGAGAACATAGAGGCTCTACACAATGACCCAAGGCCGGAATTGAACTTGGGACCCTGGCACTGTGAGGCAGGTTAGATGGATTGGCCATGATAAATTGCCCCTTAGTGTCCAAAGGTGTGCAGGTTAGGTGGATGGGCCATGCTAAACTCTCACTTGGCATCCAAAGGTGTATAGGTTAGGTGGATTAGCGGGTAAATACGTGGGGTTTCGGGTATCAGTACTGTGTAAGATTATAAAAAAATGGTTCTCTGCTGACTCGATGGGCCGAATGTCCTCCTCCTGCACTGTAGGGATTCTATAATCCTTGCCCTCTACTTCCTGACTCAGTGTCCGTAGGGTATCATTACTCTCAGGCAACCCTCTCTGATCTTTTCATCATCTATGACTTTTTCTCAAATTTCTTCATTGTCCCTATTACAGTGAAGACACTCTGAGTCAGTCTTTGTGCTTGATTTCAGAATTGCCAATCTGACACTTATGCAATGCCTACACAATACAGACAAATATGGACATGGGCCTCCAATTGTGGAACAATATCGCGGTGGCAGAGTGGTTAGCACTGCTGCCTCACAGCACCAGGGACCCAGGTTCGATTCCTGGCTTGGGGCACTGTGTGGAGTCTGCACACTCTCCCCGTGTCTGCGTGGGTTTCCTCCGGGTGCTCCAGTTTCCACCCACAATCCAAAAAACCTTTTGCAGGTTAGGGTGTATCAGCCATGCTAAGTCCTCCCTCAGTGTATCTGAACAGGAGTGTGGCCATTAGGGGATTTTCACAGTAACTTCATTGTGCTGTTAATGTAAGCCTACTTGTTACAAACTTTATGTAAGTTTTCTAAAGGTTCTGCATAACCTCCCTGCTTTTGTACTCAACGGGCAGACTTTAACCACCTCGCTCGAGCAAAACCATAAAATCCCGCCTGACAATACTGACAAATCCACTGTCTGCAGCCCCTCAACCGCTCCGATTCCCGTGGTGGGCAGGGCAGTAAAATCCCGGCCAATAACTCTCCTTCCAAAGCCCAAGATTTTGCCATCTTCAAAGATCTACCCACATGTACCCACAGGGCCCTCTGCCCTTGCACCCTCTTTAGAATGATGTCATTAAGTCTGTATTGCCTCTCTCTAACCCTCTGCTAAAACGTATCATCTCGCACTTCTGTATTAGACTCTATCCACCATTTGTCTGCCCACCCTGCTAGCCTATCCATGTCCTCGTGTGGATCACCCTCACTGTTTGCCATTCCTCTGAGTTTGCAATTCTATTATTTATTCCAATATCTGAGAAATTTCTGTTCTGTCCTTTCTCAGATCAAAGTGAAGCAAGCTACCTTCACCCATGGGGTTAGGTTAGATTTGTGAGTGTTTTCCTCCATGGCTTGCCCTCTATGTGCCAAAATGCTGCCCATAGTCATATTGGGATTGATGCCCTGTCTGATAAGAACATAAGAAATAGGAGCAGGAGTAGGCCATCTAGCCCTTCGAGCCTGCCCCGCCATTCAATAAGATCATGGCTGATCTGAAGTGGCTCAGTTCCACTTTCCCGCTTTCTCCCCATAACCCTTAATTCCCTTGTCTATCAGAAATCTATCTACCCGTGACTTAAATACATTCAGCGAGGCAGCCTCCACCACTTCAACGGGCAGAGAATTCCAGAGATTCACCACCCTTTGAGTGAAGAAGTTCCTCCTCAACTCTGTTCTAAACTGCCTCCCCCTCTTATTTTGAGGCTGTGCCCTCTAGTTCTGCCATCCATTCTAAGTGGAAAGAATCTCTCTACCTCTACCCTATCTAGCCCCTTCATTATCTTGTAAGTCGCTATAAGATCCCCCCTCAGCCTTCTAAACTCTAATGAGTACAGGCCCAATCTACTCAATCTCTCCTCATAAGTAACCCCCTCATCTCTGGTATCAGCTTGGTGAACCTTCTCTGTACTCCCTCCAAGGCCAATATATCCTTTTGCAAATAAGGGGACCAAAACTGCACACAGTACTCCAGTTGCGGCCTCACCAGTGCCCTGTACAGTTGCAGCAAGACCTCCCTGCTTTTATATTCTATCCCCCTCGCTATAAAGGTCAACATTCCAACATACCCACAGTATCCTTGAAACTCATGCTGACATGGGGAGAATGTGCAGACACCGCACAGAGAGTGACCCAAGCTGGGAAGCGAACACAGGTGCCTGGAGCTGTGAGACAGTAGTGCTAAGCACTGTGCTGCCCAGTGCGCCACTGTGCCACCCTGGCGCAGAGGGTACGGAAGCAGATTTACCAAGAATGATTCCAGGCATGAGGGGATTTTAGCTTCAGGGTTTGGATTGGAGAAGCTGGGGTTGTTCCCCTTGGAGCGAAGGAGATTGAGGGGAGATTTGTTCGAGGTGGACAAGATTAGATACGGGCTCAAAGAAAAACTATTCCCTTGGCTGATGGTCCAAGGACTAGGAGGACACAGATTTATGGTTTTGCGAAATGAAATAGCTCTTCAGAGGCTGGTGTCCCTCCACCAGGTTCCCCTTTTTTCCAAGCTCCATTCCATTCATTGAGTGCTTCTGATACACAGCGAATGTTCTGGGGACCCGGGTTCGAATCCTGCCACGGCAGATGGTGGAATTTGAGTTCAATAAAAAATATCTGGAATTAAAAATTTACTGATGACCATTGTCGGAAAAACCCATCCGGTTCACTCATGTCCTTTAGGGAAGGAAATCTGCCGTCTTTACCTGGTCTGGCTGACATGTGACTCCAGAGCTGCAGCAATGTGGGTGACTCTCAACTGCCCTCAGGCAACTAGGTATGGGCAATAAATACTGGCCAAGCCAGCAACACCCGCATCCCATGAATTAATAAAAAAACACAGTCAGAATCTGGAGTGTCAGTAACCCTGACATTCCCAGTTTTATTTATGCTACATTGTCCCTCAGTGTCCAAAGATGTGCAGGTTAGGTGGATTGGCCATGCTAAATTGTCCCTTAGTGTCCAAAGATGTGCAGGTTAGGTGGATTGGCCATGCTAAATTGCCCCTTAGTGTCCAAAGATGTGCAGGTTAGGTGGATTGGCCATGCTAAATTGCCCCTTAGTGCCCAAAGATGTGCAGGTTAGGTGGATTGGCCATGCTAAATTGCCCCTTACTGTCAGGGAAATTAGTAGGGTAAATATGTGTGGTTACAGGAATAGGGTCTGGGTGGGATTGTGGTTGGTGCAGGCTCAATGGGCCAAATTGCCTCCTTCTGCACTGTAGGGATTCTATGATTTTAAGATAACGTGGAGATGTTTAAGATTGGGCAGATATTGAATGAGTCAGAAAGGAGGTGGACAATGTCGACCCAGTCAAATGGTTTGCTGCAACAAAGTATTCAAATAAGAAAGGATCCTGAGTTTGAAGTGGCACCATTAGCTTGAGATTGGGGTAGATAGAGATCTATCAAAGGGACATTGGGTAAGGGCAGTGTTTCGAAAACATTTTTGTGATCCTTTGACCTATCCTCTTTGTTAGCGCGAGTGGGCGAAACGACCACTACGGACTAAGGGTGAAGTTCAATAACGGCACCGCTTTATTTTCTTTTACGTCGACGGAGAGGCACAGTCGGGACATACAATCGGACTGTCCCGAAAGTGCTCCAATGATCCGCCGCAACGGGCTATAGTTACACATGATCTTCGGTGTAGTACGCGATTCAAACGCTAATACTTTATTTACAGTATTCAACCTTAGCCATCCTGTATCGATGTTTTCGAGTGTTGAGAAAATTGTTTGAAGTGTGTGTTAATCGTTTTTGTCTGATTGGCTATTAATGGTCTAGAATCTCCGGGGTTTGAACCATAGGTGTGTCATTGATCTCAAAAGAGGTTTTGAGGGGCCAGGAACGTTTCCTTAGCTGTGCTAATTTTAGGTGTCTCCATGGGTGTTTGACTGGTTTAGAAGTGCTGATTTTGATGGGGTGGGGATTTAGTTCCTGTCCCGCTTCCCTTGTGTGCTAGCCCCCATTTGCATTCTAAAAGCATGCTCTTGCCTACTGATCGGTGTCTGTTACTTTGTGATTTTTAGTGGAGAGGCTCTGAGTGTAACTTTAGCCTGCTTCCATTTTGTGTGCCCAATTTCATAAAATTTGTTGTCCGATAACACTCTTAATGAAGGAAATCAGCATTAGTGGAGAAATGGTTTTGGGGAAATTGATAGGAATGAAGGTAGATAAATCTCCTGATAATCTTCATCCCAGAGTACTTAAGGAAGTGGCTCTGGAAATAGTAGATCTATTTGTGATTATTTTCCAAAATTCTGTGGACTCTGGAATAGTTCCTACAGATTGGAGGGTAGCTAATGTAAGCTGTCCAATAAGAGAGGTAGAGAGAAAACCGGGAACTATAGACCAGAGAGCTTAAGGTCAATACTGGGGAAGTTGCTGGAGTCTGTTATCAAGAATTTCATAACTCGACATTTGGCAGGCAGTCGTGTAATCAGACAAAGTCAGCATGGATTTACGAGAGGGAAATCATGCTTGAAGCCTCTATTGGAGTTTTTTGAGGATGTAACCAGTAGAGTTGATTGAGGAGAACCAGTGGATGTGGTTTATTTAGACTTTCAGAAGGCTTTCAACAAGGTCTCACGTAATAGACTATTATATAAAGTTAAAGCACATGAGATTGCAGGTAATGTTTTGAGATGGATAGAAAGCTGGTTAGCAGATAGAAAGCAAAGAGTTGGTATAAATGAGTCTTTTCTGATTGGCAGTTAGTGACTAGTGGGGTTCCACAGGGATCTGTGCTCAGACTCCCAACTGTTCACATTATATATTCATGAGTTAGAAGAGGGAACTGAATGTCTTATCTCCAAATTTGCAGGTGATACAAAGTCGGGTGGGAGGGTGAGCTGTGAGGAGGATTCAGAGATGCTTCAGTGTGGGGCGGCAGGGTGGCACAGTGGTTAGCACTGCTGCCTCACAGCGCCAGGAATCTGGGTTCGATTCTGGCCTTGGGTCACTGTCTGTGTGAGTTTGCATGTTCTCCCTGTGTCTGCGTGAGTTTCCTCCGAGTGCTCCGGTTTCCTCCCACAGTCCAAAGACGTGCAGGTTAGGTGGATTGGCCATGCTAAATTGCCCCTTAGTGTCCAAAGATGAATAGGGTAAATAAGTGGGGTTACGGGGATAGGCCTGGGAATGATACTGTGCCAGAGAGTTGGTGCAGACTCGATGGGCCAAATGGCCTCTGTCTGCACTGTAGGGATTCTATGATTTGGACAGGCTATAGGGAAAGGGATGTTTTACTGCAATTGTATAGGGCATTGGTGAGGCCACACCTGGAATATTGTGTGCAATTTTGATCTCCTTATCTGAGGAAGGATGTTCCTTGCTATAAAGGGAGGACAGCGAAGGTTTACCAGGCTGATTCCTGGGATGGCAGCTCTGTCATATGAGGAGAGACTAAGTCAGTTAAGATTATATTCACTGGAGTTTAGAAGAGTGAGAGGGGATCTCATAGAAACTTATAAAATTCTAACAGGGTTAGACAGGGTAGATTCAGAAAGAATGTTCCCGATGGTGGGGGGAGTCCAGAACTAGGGGTCATAGTTTGAGGATAAGGGGTAAACTTATAAAATTCTAACAGGATTAGACAGGGTAGATTCAGAAAGAATATTCATAAGAACATAAGAAATAGGAGCAGGAGTAGGCCATCTAGCCCTTCGAGCCTGCCCCGCCATTCAATAAGATCATGGCTGATCTGTCGTGGCTCAGTTCCACATTCCCGCCCTCTCCCCATAACCCTTAATCCCCTTGCCTATCAAAAACCTATCCCGGCCTCACCAGTGCCCTATACAGCTGCAGCAAGACCTCCCTACTTTTATATTCAATCCCCCTCGCTATGAAGGCCAGCATCCCATTCGCCTTCCTGACCACCTGCTGCACCTGCAGGCTGGGTTTTTGCGACTCATGCACAAGGACCCCGAGGTCCCTCTGCACCGTCGCATGCTGCAGTTTTTCGCCACGTAAGTAATAGTCCTTCCTACCATTATTCCTACCAAAGTGGACAACCTCACATTTGCCAACATTAAATTCCATTTGCCAGTTCCTGGCCCATTCGCCCAGCCTATCTAGATCCTTCTGCAGACTCTCCACACCCTCCGCACAATTTGCCGTTCCACCAATCTTGGTGTCATCAGCAAATTTCAACATCATACACTCGGTTCCCTCCTCCAGATCATCTATATAAATGGTGAATAGCTGAGGCCCCAGCACCGACCCCTGGGGCACTCCACTAGTCACCAACCGCCAATCCGAATAGCACCCATTGACCCCCACTCTCTGCCTCCTATTTGACAACCAATCCTCTATCCACGCTAACACCCTACCCCCAACTCCATGCCCCCTGACCTGCAATAACCTCTTGTGAGGCACCTTGTCAAACGCCTTCTGAAAATCAAGAAAGACCACATCCACCGGCTCTCCTCTATCCACCGCCCTAGACACATCCTCATAGAACTCCAATAAATTCGTCAGACACGACTTCCCCTTAACGAAACCGTGCTGCGTCTGCTCTACCAAACAATTCTCCTCAAGATGCCTCGCTATTTTCTCCTTGATCACGGATTCTAACATTTTTCCTACAACAGACGTTAAACTAACCAGCCTATAATTCCCCGCCTTATGCCTGCCACCCTTCTTAAACAACGGCGTAACATTAGCCGTTTTCCAATCTTCCGGCACTTCCCCGGAATCCAGCGACGTTTGGAAAATAATCACCAAGGCATCCACTATCACCTCCGCCATTTCCTTCAGAACCCTTGGATGCATTCCATCCGGTCCTGGGGACTTGTCCACAACCAGTCCCTCCAGTCTGTCGAGCACCGCCTCTCTAGTAACAGTAATGTCATTGAGACCCTCCAGTCCTACCACCTTTCCATTGCTAACACCCGGCAAATTATTCACGTCCTCCTCCGTGAAGACCGAAACAAAAAAGTTATTCCCGATGGTGAGGGGGTCCAGAACTAGGGGGTTATAGTTTGAGGATAAGGGGTAAACCTTTTAGGACTGAGGTGAGGAGAAATTTCTTCACCCAGAGGGTGGGGAATGTGTGGAATTCACTCCCACAGAAAGTAGTTGAGACCAAAACATTGTGTGATTTCAGGAAGAAATTAGATATCGCTCTTGGGGCTAAAGGGATCGAGGATATGGGGGGGAAGCGGGGGATCAGGATATTGAATTGGATGGTCAGCCATGATCATAATGAATGGCAGAGCTGGATCGAAGGGCCAAATGGCCTCCTCCTGCTTCTAGTTTCCATGTATCAATGTCAATGTTTAAAATCACCATAAGGCTGGAGAAAGTAAGATTTCTCCGTGATCACGGCTACCAAAGAAGGTGATGGCCTAGTGGTATTATCATGAAGCTACTAATCCAGTAACTCAGCTAACATTCTGGGGGACCCGGGTTCGAATCCCACCATGGCAGATGGTGGAATTTGAATTCAATTAAAAAAAGTCTGGAATTAAGAATGACCATGAGACCATTGTAGCAAAAACCCTTCCGGTTCACTAGTGTGGGGCAGCAGGGTGGTACAGTGGTTAGCACTGCTGCCTCAGGGACTCCGGTTTGGGTCACTGTCTGTTGGGAGCTGTCTGCATGGGTTTCCTCCGGGTGCTCCAGTTTCCTGCATAAATAAATAATGTTTAGAGTCATTGATTTTACGGCCTAGAGACTATAAAATTCCGTCTGAGGTCAATGGACCTTTCCATGGTCCACCCCTTGTCCGTTCCGATTCCCGTGGCAGGTGGGGAGGTAAAATTCCGGCTGTAGAGTAATATAGCACAGAAACAGGCCCTACGGTCCATAACGAATGAGACTGCACATTCTCCCCGTGTCAGTGTGGGTTTCCACCCTCAGTCTGAAAGATGTGCTGCTTAGGTGGATTGGCCACGCTAAATTCTCCCTCAGTGTAACCGAACAGGAGTGTGGCGGCTAGGGGATTTTCATAGTAACTTCATTGCAGCGTTAATGTAAGCCCACTTGTGACACTAATCAATGAACGTCCTTTAGGGAAGGAAATCTGCTGTCCTTACCCGGCCTGGCCTAAATGTGACTCCAGAGCCACAACGATGCAGTTGACTCTCAAATGCCTTCCAAGGACTACAAGGGATGGGCAATAAATGCTGGCCCAGCCAGCTACACCCATGTCCCAGGGATGAATCTAAAATAATACCAACAGCCTACCCTATACCAACGTGAATTCATAGAACATAGAACACTACAGCACAAACAGGCCCTTCGGCCCACGAGTTGCGCCGATCACATCAACACCTACCAACCTACAGACCTATCTATAACCCTCAATCTCATTAAACCCCATATACTCATCCAGAAGTCTTTTAAAAGACCCCAGCGAGTTCGCCTCCACCACCACTGACGGCAGCCGATTCCATTCACTCACCACCCTCTGAGTGAAAAACTTACCCCTAACATCACTTCTGAACTTCCCTCCTTGCACCTTAAATCTGTGTCCTCTCGTAGCAACCATTTCAACCCGGGGAAATAGCCTCTGAGAGTCCACCCTATCTATTCCTCTCAACATTTTGTAAACCTCTATCAGGTCGCCTCTCAACCTTCGTCTCTCCAGGGAAAAGAGTCTCAGCTCCTTCAACCTAACTTCATAAGGCATGCCTCCCAGTCCAGGCAACATCCTTGTAAATCTCCTCTATACCCTCTCAATAGCTTCTACATCTTTCCTATAGTGAGGCGACCAGAACTGCGCACAA
The DNA here is from genome assembly GCF_965287045.1 of Carcharhinus amblyrhynchos. Lineage (NCBI taxonomy): Eukaryota > Metazoa > Chordata > Chondrichthyes > Carcharhiniformes > Carcharhinidae > Carcharhinus > Carcharhinus amblyrhynchos. Next base: position 7,287,930 of record NC_137359.1, on the reverse strand, counting down.
TACTCTAAATGAGGCCTGACAAGGGTCTTATAAAGTTGCAGCATTACCTCCCGACTCCTAAACTCAATCCCTCGATTAATGAAGGCCAGTACACCATACAATTCAGATGGGATTTGGATTGGGACCAGGACCATAAGGAATTATAAGTGACATGTTCCATAAAGCCAGTCTATCACTGCACTTTGAAAGAATTGTTTAAACTTTAAAGGTTATTTGTTACTGTCACAAGTAAGCTTAGATTAACGCTGCAATGAAGTTACTGTGGAAATCCCTGAGTCACCTCACTCCAGCACCTGTTCGGGTACACTAAGGGGCAATTTAGCATGGCCAATCCACCTAAGCTACTCATCTTTGGACACTAAGGGACAATTTAGCGTGGCCAATCCACCTAACCTGAACATCTTTGGACACTAAGGGACAATTTAGCATGGCCAATCCATCTAAGCTACTCATCTTTGGACACTAAGGGACAATTTAGCAAGGCCAATCCCCCTAACCTGCACATCTTTGGACACTAAGGGACAATTTAGCGTGGCCAATCCCCCTAACCTGCACATCTTTGGACATTCAGGGGCAGTTTAGCATGGCCAATCCACCTAACCTACACATCTTTGGAGTGTGGGAGGAAACCGGAGCACCCGGAGGAAACCCACGCAGACACGGGGAGAACATGCAATATCCACACAGACAGTGACCCAAGCCGGGAATCGAACCCGGGTCCCTGGCGCTGTGAGGCAGCAGTGCTAACCCACTGCGCCACCAAATTGGAACTGTAACAAGGCACTGAAGGGGACGAGAGGGGCTCCTGCTTCAGCTGATTTCAAGCACGGGGGTAAAATACAAGTTCATTGGACGGGCACATAACACCTCATTGGAAAATGTGTGGATCAGTGAAGAAGGGCAAGACTCTTCGATGCTGAGGAATCCAATTGGCCTTAATAATATTATGTTTGGAATGTGAGTTCGGATGAACACTAATGCATTTAGAGAGCAGAGAATGGGGTTTGTTGTTGACTGTCTTGAACTGACTGAGGATGTTTTCTGGGGAAATGTGGTGACGAGAGATGCAGCCAAAAGAATTATCTGTCAGAACCGGTTCAAAATCCAAGTTTCCTTTAACCTATTTATCTTTCAGGAAGGCTAAATCCACCATATTTAGCCCCTGGTATACATCCTGTGTCGACAACATTCCTGAGTTGCCATTAATATTTGGACAGGCATGTCTTTGAAGTACTTCTGCAGCTCCAAGGCAGGATCCCAGTGCTGCTGTGGTGGCTTTCTCTGACTGCACTGGAGTTCGGCTGCTGGACGTGGGTGCTGTCAAAGGCTTTGGCCCTCTGAAGGTAGGCACTGGTACTGCAAGCTGAGGTCCTGCGTTTCGGAAGAGACCATACTCAGAGAAAATGTAGCGAGAGGGAGAAACAGTGCAACTGGGGGGAGGTAGGGGGGGCGGTGAGGAGTGAATGAGTCACTGTTGATAGCTGTTTGTACTGGATTAAGAGTTTGGGAAGAGCAACAAACTGGTAGCACAGTTGTTCTCACTGCTGCCTAACGGCGCCAGGGACTCAGGTTCGATTCCCGGCCTGTGCTGAGCCTGCACATTCTCCCCGTGTCTGCGTGGGTTTCCTCTGGGTGCTCCAGTTTCCTCCCACAGTCTGAAAGATGGTTAGGTGGATTGGCCATGCTAAATTGTCCCTTAGTGTCCTAAGATCTGTAGGTTAGGTGGATTGGCCATGCTAAATTGTCCCTATGTGTCCAAAGATGTGTAGATTAGGTTGATTGGCCATGTTAAGTTGCTCCTTACTGTCCAAATATGTGTTGGTTAGGGGGATTGGCCATGCTAAATTGCCCCTTAGTATCCAAAGACGTGTAGGTTAGGGGGATTGGCCATGCTAAATTGCCCCTTAGTGTCCAAAGACATGTAGGTTAGGGGGATTGGCAATCTAAATTGCCCCTTAGTGTCCAAAGATGTGTAGGTTAGGGTAATTGGCCATGCTAAATTGTCCCTTAGTGTCCAAAGATGTGTAGGTTAGGTGGATTGGCCATGCTAAATTGTCCCTTAGTGTCCAAAGATGTGTAGGTTAGGGGAATTGGCCATGCTAAATTGCCCCTTAGTGTCCAAAGACGTGTAGGTTAGGGGGATTGGCCATGCTAAATTGCCCCTTAGTGTCCAACGACGTGTAGGTTAGGGGGATTGGCCATGCTAAATTGCCCCTTATTGTCCAAAGATGTGTAGGTTAGGGGGATTGGCCATGCTAAATTGCCCCTTAGTGTCCCTTGTTCAAACAGTACTCAGTGCCCTGATTGCGGGACCTGGCACAGGGGAACTGCTCGCTGTGAACCAATCCCTGCACTTGCTATCAAGCACCTTACCCCCTTCGCCCCCGCCAACTCCTGCTGTCACTCACCTCTGGCCTGGGATCCAGAGACAATCCTTGCCTTCGGGTGGGTATTACAGGCACCGTCTCCCTGTTCAGTGGAGTCTCTTTGGTTGGCAGGTCACCGCGGTGCCAGGCCTTCTGCCTCAGAGTGCCGCTGTCCCACAGGGCGGCACGGAATCACACTGCATCAAAGTCAACCTAGTCACAACAAACTCGCCCAAAGCCAGTCGAGTCAGCAGTGAAATCAGGCAGATAGCAGAACTAACCGACATCCCATTTACTGAGGGGCCAGTACAAAGTTCAGGCCAAGTTCAGTCCGGCCAAAGGCTGATGATGGGGGCTCCCACTTGGCTCCGATTCCTGCCTTGGGTCAGTGTGGAGCCTGCACATTCTCCCCGTGTCTGCGTGGGTTTCCTCCAGTTTTCTCCCACAGTCCGAAAGATGGGCTGGATTGCTAAATTCTCCCTCCGTGTACCGAAGCAGGATTAGGGGATTTTCATAGTAACTTAATTGCAGTGTTAACGTAAGCCTTACTTGTGACACTAATAAATAAGCTGAAACTCATTCAACCATAGGCGTACATATACAACAAGTTCAGGCGAATTTACAAAGCGACTGCTCTGCTCAACTCCCCAGCTCCGACCACCAGTCCCTCCACCCCCCCCAATCCGTGACCGCTGCCCTCCTGCCAATTGGCTCAACTTCCTGCCGGGATGATCCGTAAGATCCTCGCTGATCAGGCAGCCCTCAGGAAACACCCCCCCTCCTCAAAGGGCAATGCTCCAACAATGAGCTGGATTGCAGCTGCTCCCAGGATGGAGACTGAAACAGGAAAGAGAATTCATTCTGGTAGTAACTCACCTCCTGACTCCCCAAAGCCTGTCCACCATCTCCAAGGCACAAGTCAGGAATATTCCCCACTTGGCTGGATGGGTGCAGTTCCAACTCAAGAAGCTCGACACCTTCCAGGACAAAGCAGCCCAGTTTGATTGCTACCCCTTCCACAAACATCCACCCCCTCGACCACCGATTTCATCGGTCAGAACATTGAATACAGGAGTTGGGATGTCTTGTTGAAGTTGTACAAGACATTGGTAAGGCTACACTTGGAATACTGTGTACAGTTTGGTCACCCTATTAGAGAAAGGATATTATTAAACTGGAAAGTGCTCAGAAAAGATTTACTAGGATGCTACCAGGACTTGATGGTTTGTGTTATAAGGGGAGCTGTGTGTAGCATCTACATAGGATCATAGAGATTTACAGCATGGAAACAGGCCCTTCGGCCCAACTTGTCCTTTTTTTTAAACCCCTAAGCTAATCCCAATTGCCCACATTTAGCCCATATCCCTCTGTACCCATCTTAACCATCTAAATGCTTTTTAAAAGACAAAATTGTACTTGCCTTTACTACTACCTCTGGCAGCTTGTTCCAGACACTCACCACCCTCTGTGTGAAAAAAATTGCCCCTCTGGACACTTTTGTATCTCTCCCCTCTCACCTTCAACCTATGCCCTCTAGTTTTAGACTCCCCTACCTTTGGGAAAATATATTGACTATCGAGCTGGTTAATGCCCCTCATTATTTCATATACCTCTATAAGATCACACCTACACTCCACGGAATAAAGTCCCAGTCTCTCCAGTCTCTCCTTATAACTCAAACCATCAAGTCCCGGTAGCATCCGAGTAAATCTTTTCTGAGCACTTTCTGGTTTAATAATATCCTTTCTATAATAGGGTGACCAGAACTGTACACAGTATTCCAAGTGTGGCCTTACCAATATCTTGTACAACTTTAACAAGACGTCCCAACTCCTGTATTCAATGTTCTGACCGATGAAACCAAGCATGTCGAATGCCTTCTTCATCACTCTGTCCACCTGTGACTCCACTTTCAAGGAGCTATGAACATGTACCCCTAGATCTCTGTGTTCTGTAATTCTCCCCAACACCCTACCATTAACTGAGTAAGTCCTGCCCTGGTTCAATCTACCAAAATGCATCACCTTGCATTTCTCTAAATTAAACTCCATCTGCCATTCATTGGCCCACTGGCCCAATTGATCAAGATCCCGTTGCAATCCTAGGTAACCTTCTTCACTGTCCATTTTGCCACCAATCTTGGTGTCATCTGCAAACTTACTAACCATGCCTCAGAAATTCTCGTCCAAATCATGAATAAAAATCACAAATAACAGTGGACCCAGCACTGATCCCAGAGGCACATCGCTGGTCACAGGCCTCCAGTTTGAAAAACAACCCTCTACAGCCACCCTCTGGCTTCTGTCATCCAGCCAATTTTGTATCCAATTGGGGACCTCACCCTGGATCCTGTGAGATTTAACCTTATGCAACAACCTACCATGTGGTACCTTGTCAAAGACCTTGCTGAAGTCCATGTAGACAACATCAACTGCACTGTCCTGCATCTTGAGGGGAATTGCTTGTTAGAGCAGACGCAGCACGGTTTCGTTAAGGGGAAGTCGTGTCTGACAAATTTATTGGAGTTCTATGAGGATGTGTCTAGGGCGGTGGATAGAGGAGAGCTGGTGGATGTGGTCTTTCTTGATTTTCAGAAGGCGTTTGACAAGGTACCTCACAAGAGGTTATTGTAGAAGGTCAGGGGACATGGAGTTGGGGGTAGGGTGTTAGCGTGGATAGAGGATTGGTTGTCAAATAGGAGGCAGAGAGTGGGGGTTAATGGGTGCTATTCGGATTGGCGGTTGGTGACTAGTGGAGTGCCCCAGGGGTCGGTGCTGGGGCCTCAGCTATTCATCATTTATATAGATGATCTGGAGGAGGGAACCGAGTGTATGGTGTCAAAATTTGCTGATGACACCAAGATTGGGGGAACGGCAAATTGCGCGGAGGGTGTGGAGAGTCTGCAGAAGGATCTAGATAGGCTGGGCGAATGGGCCAGGAACTGGCAAATGGAATTTAATGTTGGCAAGTGCGAGGTGGTCCACTTTGGTAGGAATAATGGTAGGAAGGACTATTACTTACGTGGCAAAAAACTGCAGCAGGCGACGGTGCAGAGGGACCTCGGGGTCCTTGTGCATGAGTCGCAAAAACCCAGCCTGCAGGTGCAGCAGGTGGTCAGGAAGGCGAATGGGATGCTGGCCTTCATAGCGAGGGGGATTGAATATAAAAGTAGGGAGGTCTTGCTGCGGCTGTATAGGGCATTGGTGAGGCCGCAGCTGGAGTACTGTGTGCAGTTTTGGTCGCCGCACTTACGCAAGGATATTTTGGCCTTGGAGGGAGTGCAGAGGAGGTTTACTAGGCTGATACCGGAGTTGAGGGGGTTGAGCTATGAGGAGAGGCTGAATAAACTAGGCTTGTAATCGTTAGAGTTTAGAAGAATGAGGGGAGATCTCATTGAGACGTATAGGATGATGAATGGGATGGATAGGATAGAGGTGGAGAGACTCTTCCCGCTCAGAAAGGACAGTAGGACTAGGGGACACAGCCTCAAGATAAAGGGGGGGGGCGGTTTAGAACGGAGTTGAGGAGGAACTTCTTCACTCAAAGGGTGGTGAATCTCTGGAATTCTCTGCCCGTTGAGGTGGTGGAGGCTGCCTCGCTAAATATTTTTAAGACGCGGGTTGATGGGTTTTTGATAAGTGAGGGGATTAAGGGTTATGGGGAGAGGGCGGGAATGTGGAACTGAGCCACGACAGATCAGCCATGATCTTATTGAATGGCGGGGCAGGCTCGAAGGGCTAGATGGCCTACTCCTGCTCCTATTTCTTACGTTTTTATGTTCATCTACCTTATTGGTTAGCCCTTCAAAAAACTCAATCAAATTTGTGAGACATGATTTTTCCACTCACAAAGCCATGCTGACTGTCCCTGATCAATCCTTGCATCTCTAAATGCCTGTAGATCCTGTCTCTCCAATTTAGCATGGCCAATCCACCTAACCTGCACGTGCGAAATTTCCCCTTTGTGTCCAAAGAACATAAGAACATAAGAAATAGGAGCAGGAGTAGGCCATCTAGCCCTTCGAGCCTGCCCCGCCATTCAATAAGATCATGGCTGATCTGTTGTGGCTCAGTTCCACTTTCCCGCCCTCTCCCCATAACCCTTAATCCCCTCTCTTATCAAGAACCCATCAACCCGCTTCTTAAAAATATTTAGCAAGGCAGCCTCCACCACTTCAACGGGCAGAGAATTCCAGAGATTCACCACCCTTTGAGTGAAGAAGTTCCTCCTCAACTCCGTTCTAAACCGCCTCCCCTTTATCTTGAGGCTGTGCCCCCTAGTCCTACTGTCTTTTTTGAGCGGGAAGAGTCTCTCCACCTCTATCCTATCCATCCCATTCATCATCTTATACGTCTCAATGAGATCTCCCCTCATTCTTCTAAACTCTAACGAGTACAAGCCTAGTTTATTCAGCCTCTCCTCATAGCTCAATCCCCTCAACTCCGGTATCAGCCTAGTAAACCTCCTCTGCACTCCCTCCAGGGCCAAAATATCCTTGCGCAGGTGCGGCGCCCAAAACTGCACACAGTACTCCAGCTGCGGCCTCACCAATGCCCTATACAGCTGCAGCAAGACCTCCCTACTTTTATATTCAATCCCCCTCGCTATGAAGGCCAGCATCCCATTCGCCTTCCTGACCACCTGCTGCACCTGCAAGCTGGGTTTTTGCGACTCATGCACAAGGACCCCGAGGTCCCTCTGCACCGTCGCCTGCTGCAGTTTTTCGCCACGTAAGTAATAGTCCTTCCTACCATTCTTCCTACCAAAGTGGACCACCTCACACTTGCCAACATTAAATTCCATTTGCCATTTCCTGGCCCATTCGCCCAGCCTATCTAGATCCTTCTGCAGACTCTCCACACCCTCCGCACAATTTGCCTTTCCCCCAGTCTTGGTGTCATCAGCAAATTTCGACACCCTGCACTCGGTTCCCTCCTCCAGATCATCTATATAAATGGTAAATAGCTGAGGCCCCAGCACCGACCCCTGGGGCACCCCACTAGTCACCAACCGCCAATCCGAATAGCACCCATTGACCCCCACTCTCTGCCTCCTATTTGACAACCAATCCTCTATCCACTCTAACACCCTACCCCCAACTCCATGTCCCCTGACCTTCTGCAATAACCTCTTGTGAGGTACCTTGTCAAACGCCTTCTGAAAATCCAGAAAGACCACATCCACCGGCTCTCCTCTATCCACTGCCCTAGACACATCCTCATAGAACTCCAGTAAATTTGTCAGACACGACTTCCCTTTAACGAAACCGTGCTGCGTCCGCCCTATCAAGCAATTCCCTTCAAGATGCCTCGCAATTTCCTCCTTAATGACGGATTCTAACATTTTACCTACCACAGACGTTAAACTAACCGGCCTATAATTCCCCGCCTTTTGCCTGGCACCCTTCTTAAACAACGGCGTAACATTAGCCGTTTTCCAATCTTCCGGCACTTCCCCGGAATCCAGCGACGTCTGGAAAATAACCACCAAGGCATCCACTATCACCTCCGCCATTTCTTTCAGAACCCTCGGATGCATTCCATCCGGTCCTGGGGACTTGTCCACAATCAGCCCCTCCAGTCTGTCGAGCACCACCTCTCTAGTAACAGTAATGTCATTAAGACCCTCCATACCTACCACCTTTCCATCGCTAACACCCGGCAAATTATTCACGTCCTCCTCCGTGAAGACAGAAACAAAAAAGTTATTCAAGACCTTAGCCATATCCCCATCCCCTACCACTAGCTCCCCTTTCTCATCCTCTAAAGGACCAACGTTCACCCTAGCCAGCCTCTTCCTTTTTATATATTTATAAAAACTCTTGCTATCCTTTTTTATATTAAGTGCTAGCCCAGCCTCATAGCTTCTCCTACCCTCCTTTATCAACTTCTTTGTCAATCTTTGTTGACATTTAAACCTTTCCCAATCCTCTTCTCGCCCACTGCTCTTAGCTACTCTAAATTCCTCCGCTTTTAATTTAACACTTTCCTTCACCTCCTTCGTTATCCACGGCTTATTACCTCTCTTCCTACTGTCCTTTTTAACCATCGGAATAAATTTCTGCTGAGCACCAAGAAAGATCTCCTTAAAGATCCTCCACTGCTCCTCAGCAGACCTACCTTCCAACGCACTCCCCCAGTCCACATTTGCCAATTCTTCTCTCATCCTACCATACTCCCCTCTATTCAAACAAAGGACGCGTGTCCGGGAACCCACTTTCTCCTCCTCCATCTGCACCAGAAACTCCACCATACAATGATCACTCTCTCCAAGAGGATCCTTCACCGCAAGGTCCCTAATTCTACCCGCCTCATTACATAGCACCAGATCCAAGATAGCTCGCTCCCTCGTCGGCTCCAACACACACTGTTCGAGGAAACTATCCCGGCAGCATTCCAAGAACTCCTCCTCGAGCCCACCTCGTCCAACATGGGTCGACCAATCAATATGCAGATTGAAATCCCCCATAACTACGGCCGTCCCATTCCTGCATGCCGCACTTATTTGCGCGTTAACAGCCCGCCCCACCTCCAGATCATTATTCGGGGGCCTATAGACGACACCCACCAGCGTCTTCCTCCCTTTGCTGTTCCTAATCTCCACCCACAACGATTCCACGTTCTGCTCTTTGGCTCCGATATCATCCCTTGCTACCACCTTGATACTATCCTTAATCAGCAGAGCTACGCCACCCCCTCTTTCCTCCTGCCTATCCTTCCTAAACACTTGATAGCCCTGTACATTCATCTCCCAGTCCCTGTCACCTTGCAGCCACGTCTCTGTAATGGCCACCAGATCGTATCCATTTGTGTCGATCTGCGCCACCAGCTCATCCACTTTATTCCGAATGCTTCGTGCATTCAGATAAAGCGCTTTCATCCCAGCCTTCACCTGGACCCTATTTGCCGTAACGCCACCACTTGGGACATCCTCGGCCTCTTCCCTTACCTGTACCCTATCCTTAACTTTAGACCTCGTAGCGTCACCTACCCTCGCACCCTCCCCCCCCCCTAATTAGTTTAAAGCCCTGTCTACAGTCCTCTTTACTCGATTCGCCAGCACTCTGGTCCCAGCACGATTCAGACCAACCCCATCCCGCCCGAACAAGTCCCACCTACCCCAATACTGGTGCCAATGCCCCATAAATTCGAACCCATTCCTCCCACACCAATCCCTGAGCCACCCATTCACTTCCTTTATCCTGTCAACCCTACGCCCGTCTGCACTCAGTTCAGGCAGTAGCCCAGAGACGACCACCTTGTCGGTTCTACTTTTTAATTCCATTCCCAGCTTCTCATACTCCCTCCCCAGATCCTCAGTCCGCACTTTGCCTACGTCGCCGGCACCCACATGTACTACAACGACCGGGTTCTCACCCTCCCACTCCAGGTTCCTCTGCAGCCCAGCTGCGACATCCTGTACCCGAGCACCAGGCAGACAACACACCCTTCTGTGCACTTTGTCATTGTGACAAAGGACAGTGTCAATACCCTTCACCCCACTATCTCCAATCACTACTACGTTCCTTTTCCCCTTCTCTTTGCCTATGTCCTGCTGCATCACTGTACCGTGTGCAGTTTGCTCACCAACCTCACCTGCCTCGTCCTCTTCCAGACTGGAAGCAAGAACCTCAAACCTGTTATGCAGATTAAGAGGCTGAGGCCTCCGCTCCTCACCCCCCTTCCTCCTCCTCCCAGCAGCCCCCTTTTGTCCCTGACCCTTAGATTTAGCCAGTCTAGGGGCACCCTCTCTCCCCCTGATGAGCCTCAGTGTCTGTAGCTCAGAGGCCAGCTCATCCACCTTGAGCTGGAGCTCCTCCAACAACCTGCACTTACTGCAGACATGGTCACTGGGAAGGACCCTGGGGTCCGCCAGTTCCCACATCATACAGAAACCACACATCACATGCCCCTCCATTATTCACTGTAATTTTTTATGGGGAAAACATTTTTTTCCTTGTTTCTTGCTGTAGTAGTTTTGAAAAAATTTTTTTCCTTGTTTTTTTTTCAAACAAACTCACCTGGCCTTTTTTCCCTCCAGCCCTTTTTGATATTAAGCCCTATTAACTCACTCTGCTTCCCCCTCACTCCGCTGCCCGCTCAGACGCTGCCCGCTGTCTACACCAGGCCTCCTTTTAAACCTGGCGCTGATTTAAAGCAGGCTGGTCCACAAATGCCTTTTCACCACACCCTCAGAATTCTTAAAGCAGTAAATACAATAAATAAATGCTTTAAACAGTTCTACAAAGAGTAAAGTGCTTTAAACTTATTTTAAACAGGTTTTTAACAGGTAAAATCTTAGCTCTCTCTCTCTCTGCGTTAGGTGGATTGGCCATGCTAAGTTTCCCCTTGGTGACCAAAGATGTGCGGGTTTGGTGGATTGGCCATGCTAAATTGTCCCTTAGTGTCCAAGGATGTGTAGGCTAGGTGGATTGGCTATGCTAAATTGCCCCTTAGTGTCCATTAGATTAGACCTAGTGAATGTGTAGGGATATGGGGACCGGTGGCTGCAGCGGCGGGCGGGTAAGATGCGCTTATGGCGATTTGGTGCGGGTTAGATGCGCTGAATGACCTCTTTCTGCACTTTTGGGATTCAATGGATGCTAAGAGCTGTGTGTATTCACCAGAGGGGATTGTGAAACAAGTCAGGGACTCAAGCAAGTGAGGGAGGGAGACTTGAACCAGATGAAAGTGAAGTTTGAAAAGATAATGAACTGGGAAGGCGCATGGATTGGAAAGGATGCTGTGATTGAACGTGGACCAAATACAACCTGCTTCAGGAAACAAGGGAATGCGATCTTCAATGGGACAGACAATAAAGACTGAGTCTGCAGTGAAATCTGGAGCAAGATCAGGAAGACTTTGTGAATCCAATTTGATTTATAGATATGGCTAAAATAGAAAGAATCTGTTGTTATTCCAGCGAGACTGCATATTCACATCAGTCTGTTTGTGTCTGAAGTTATACGGTTAATATGACTGCAAGCAGTTCATGAAAGAAACCCTTTCTTTTTACAAGGAGGAAGCAATGTTCATATCTGATCAGGGTGCCCAATCTGTGACGGTATCATTAAATATGTGATCGGGTTGTCTTTGCGTCTGTCTCTCTTTGCAAATGTCTCCCAGTTTGTAAGGCTTTTCCAAGTCACCCCCACTTTCTTCCATCGCAGTGTGTTGCGTGTTAATGCTGTCTGCGTATCGGAACATCCGAACCCTCCACTCAAATCGCTACGTTGCCAGCAAATGGAAGCTTTTTCAAAATACATTTGTCCATGGGATTTGGCCATCGTCGAGCCAACAAGCATTTATCACCCATCTCTAATTGCCTGTTGAGAAGGTGGTGGGTGAGGTGCCTTCTTGAACCCGCTGCAGTCCATGTGGTGTAGGTACACCCACAGTACTGTTAGGGAGGGAGTTCCAGGATTGTTATTGGACATCAGTCAGTTCATGTGGTGTAGGTACACCCACAGTGCTGTTAGGGAGGGAGTTCCAGGATTGTTATTGGACATCAGTCAGTCCATGTGGTGTAGGTACACCCACAGTGCTGTTAGGGAACGAGATCCCGGATTGTTATTGGACATCAGTCAGTCCATGTGGTGTAGGTACACCCACAGTGCTGTGAGGGAGGGAGTTCCAGAATTTTGACCCAGTGACAGTGAAGGGATGGCCGATATATTTCCAAGTCAGGATGGTGAGTGACTTGGAGGGGAATCTCCAGGTGGGGGTGTTCCCAGGTATCTGCTGCCTTTGTCCTTCTAGATGGAAGTGGTGGTGGGTTTGGAAGGTGCTGCCTAAGGAGCCTTGATGAGTTGCTGTAGTGCATCTTGTAGATGGTACACACGGCTGTCACTGTGCATTGGGGGTGGAGAGAGTGAATGTTTCAAGGAAGTGACCCATTTACTGAAGAAATGAATGAGTAAATTACATTAATCGAGGTTGAGAAAGTAAAATCCACGATGCAGCTTTTGAACCAGTGCCAAGACGCTGGTGAACAAAGTGACACAGAACTGCGGAAACTCATTTAAAAAAATCTTAAGTACTTTATTGTTGGAAGCGTGCTGGGCACCTGTAAGAAACTAGACCGCGAGCAACGTGAACGCCAGGAGTTCACAGGAAGGTAACTTCAAAAAATAGATCAGACTGATTAAAGGATTGTTTTTGCGGGAATACAATGAACAATAGCAGCTTGTTTCACAACAGACACAGAGACAAGAACCATTCCTTAAATTGCCAGCACACGCACAAAAGGTTGAATTTACCATTACCTGCCCGGCACAGTGGTTAGCACTGCTGCCTCACAGCGCTAGGGACCTGGGTTCGATTCCCAGGCTTGGGTCAGTGTCTGTGCAGAGTTTGCTCATTCTCCCTGTGTCTGCGTGGGTTTCCTCTGGTCTCCTCCCGAAGGACGTGCTGGTTAGGGTGCTAAATTCTCCCTCAGTGTACCCAAACAAGAGTGTGGTGACTGGGGGATTTTCACAGTAACTTCATTGCAGAGTTAATATAAGCATACTTATGTCATTGATAAATAAACTTCAAAATGACATTTGAGACAAAAAAAACCCTGAAGAAATTATTTTCTGTATTTTGAATTTAATCTTCAAATTAATTTTTGTTTGAATATCAAATTATGAATTCAGGTGGACTGTTAGGTTAAAATTGTATGTAAATTTAATGTATAATAGTCATGTTATAATTATTTTTGATCAACTATAGCTGACACTGTCACATATTTATATTCTCACAATCTCAGATATAGTTAATAATATAGTTTTTTTAAAGTTAATTTGTTTGTGTTACAAGTATGCCAACATTAACACTGCAATGAAGTTACTGTGCAAATCCCCTAGTCGCCACACTCCTGCTTGGGTACACCGAGGGAGAATTTAGCATGGCCAATGCACCCTAACCAGTATGCCTTTCGGACTGTTGGAGGAATCTGGAGCACCCAGAGGAAACCCACGCAGACACAAGGAGAATGTACAAACTCCACACAGACAGCAACCCGAGCCAGGAATTGAACCCGGGTCCCTGGCACTGTAAGGCAGCAGTGCTAACCGTTGCACCACCGTAACTCTTTGATTGAGGTATATAAAATGCTAAAAGGGATTGAAAAATAAATGTGGACCAGATATTTCCTCTTATGGGGCGATCTGGAACAGGAGGTCACAGGGATATGTTGAGAGGCGGTAGATTTAATACTGAGATGAGGAGTAACTACTTGCAGAGAGTGGTGAATTTGTGGAACCCGTTGCCCCATAACGCAGTGGAATCTGAATCGTTGAATGGTCTCAAGAAGGAGATAGATATATTTCTAATTTAAAAAAGGGATGAGGGGATAGGTGGATTTGAGACCAGGGACAGATCAGCCACGATCTGATTGAATAGCAGAGCAAGCTCAACAGACTGATCTTGAGTAAGGACAGCAGATTTCCTTCCCTAAAGGACATCACTGACCCAGATGGGTTTTCCCGACAATGGGTCATTAGTAGATTCTTAATTCCAGATTTTTTAAATTGGACTCAAATTCCACCATTTACTGTGACGGGATTCAAACCTGAGTCCCCCAGAACATTTCAGGATTAATAGTCTCGTAATAACACCATTAGGCCATCACCTCACCTACGTTCCTATGTGTGGACGTTACTGACAGAGAACTCCCTAGTTTGGATAGGAATCCAGCACTCTGTGCAGGCTCAGTGAGTGTGCTGAACTCACTCTGCTTTCTGTGCCCAGGCGATGAAGTTGCTTTGCAACACTGATGTGAAAGAGTCAGTCATGAATTAGTCGCTTGTTTGACCCTCTTAAATTCTCCTGGCTTCTCTCCCGCAGGTGTAACACAGTCAGTCCATTCACTCTCGTCACAGACAGAACTCACCACAAGACCTCCACATCCCAGGCACCCAGTCTGTGAAGCAGAGGAACACATGAAAGACAATGCAGGGAAGTCGCTTCCCGTCGATATCCAGCTTGCTCTTAAATCCGTGAATATTATTCACCTCAAACCACTCTGTATGGGAGCGAACTCTACTTTCCCACCAGGGCCCAGATGAACACATTCCTCCTACATTCCTAATTGGATTTCTTTGCGATGAGCTTCCATTGATCAACCCTACTTTTTTTGCCACCTCCACGCCGACTTCATCCAGAACTTTAAGGATCTCGATTCAGTTCCTACCTCGTAACTCCCGACAGTGCAGAAGGCCATTCAGCCCATTGAGCCTGCACTGAGTCTCTGATAGAGCATCTTATCCAAGCCCTGTCCCCGTAGCCCCACATATTTACCCCGCTAATCCACCTAACCTACACATCTTTGGACACTAAGGGGCAATTTAGCATGGCCAATCCACCTAACCTCCACATCTTTGGACACTAAGGGGCAATTCAGCCCTACCCCCACATCCCTACATATTTTACCCACTCATCCCTCTAACCTACACATCTCAGGACACTAAGGGGCGATTTAGCATGGCCACTCCATCTAACCTGCACATCTTTGGACTGTGGGAGGAAACTGGAGCACCCGGATGGAACCCACGCAGACACGAGGAGAATGTGCAAACTCTACACAGACAGTGACCTGAGGCCAGGAATCATACCCGGGTCCTTGGAGCTGTGAAGCAGCTGTGCTAACCCACTGTGCCACCATGCCTTGAACCGAAGAGGCTGCTGAAGAAGAGAATGAGGGATAAAATGAAAGGATCAAACTGTGTGGAGGAGGCAGGGTTGCTCATGGCGATCATCGGGGGAGAGCGGTGGGGGGGTTAA
Organism: Carcharhinus amblyrhynchos; assembly: GCF_965287045.1. NCBI lineage: Eukaryota > Metazoa > Chordata > Chondrichthyes > Carcharhiniformes > Carcharhinidae > Carcharhinus > Carcharhinus amblyrhynchos. Next base: position 7,272,800 of record NC_137359.1, on the reverse strand, counting down.
AGGTCATCGTGGTCACATCCACACCGTTACCCAGAGGCTCCTGAGTGCGGCTGGCTTCACGGCACAGCTCGCTTCTTGTTTGGTGAATAGTTGGAGCTGTTTATGCCTCCCATTTATTTGCTCTGCTGTGGTTGGGCTCTGCAAAAGCCTGGCAGATTTCTTCCTCGAATTTCTATGCCTCTTGTGTTGGCCTGACTGATGAATGAGGGAGTGTAAGCGCTGCCCACACTGTGCATTCTGTGGTAGTTTATGGGCTAAAGGGAGCTAGTAAAGCTGTCTGATGTTGCAGTCTGAGCCTCCCTATTCGTGGGATATCTGTACAGCCCTTCGAACAGTGACAATTGTCTCATCCTGCTCCGTGGTCTTTTCAAAAACTGTTTGCAACAACTGCCTTTGAACGTAAGCTTCACAGACGCAACGAAACAAGTGAAGGGGGCTGTGGATTTTGCCTGCAAGGCTGTGTGACATGTCAAGTGGCTGTCAAGAAGCAAATTAAATCATTCAGTTTCGATACACATCTTTGCTCGCGTGGGTTTGATTCGCCAGTCGAATGGCGTTGGTCACTCAACTTAGACTTCATTGTAACTGGCAGCCCCGGGGGCTGAGGTCAATCAGCTGCAATGCTCTTCAACTCCGGGGCAAAAAATCTATAAAGTTGCTATGAAAATCCCCCAGTCGCCACACTCCGGCGCCTATTCGGGTACACTGAGGAAGAATTTAGGACGGCCAATCCACCTAACCTACACATCTTTGGACACTAAGGGACAATTTAGCATAGCCAATCCATCTAACCTACACATCTTTGGACACTAAGGGGCAATTTAGCAATTTCTGAAAGACATACTGGTCAGGTGTATTGATGATGTGGAGATGCCAGTGTTGGACTGGGGTAAACGCAGTAAGAAGTCTCACAACACCAGGTTAAAGTCCAACAAATAAACCTGTTCGACTTTAACCTGGTGTTGTGAGACTTCTTACTAGGTGCATTGACCCATGCAGCATTGGACTGTGGCGGTTAGACGAATTTCACAGTAACTTCATTACAGTGTTAATGTAAGCCTTACTTGTGACTAATAAATAAATAAACTTTAAAGTAAACACCTTTGGACACTAAGGGGCAATTTAGCATGGCCAATCCACTCTAACCTACACATCTTTGGACACTAAGGGGTAATTCAGCATGGCCAATCCACCTAACCTACACATCTTTGGAGTGTGGGAGAAAACCGGAGCACCTGGAGGAAACCCACGCAGACACAGGGAGAATGTGCAAACTCCACCCGGGCAGTGAGCCAAGCCGGGAATCAAACCCAGGTCCCTGGCACCGTGAGGTGGGGTGGTGCTGTGCCACGACCTGGCTTGCTGAACAATGCCAGCAGTTTTTGTTCTGACTCTGGGTTCCCCTCGCGCAGTCGAATAACCAGACGCTTCAGGCCAGGCCGTGAGGAGCGGCGTGCCACCCACCCCATCGTCAGCCGGCTGGACCCGACGGGGGAAGAGGCAAGTGGAGAAAAGAGTAATTTATAAGGCGGGAGTTGCGGAGGGAGGGGATCCGTCTTTGCTTCAGGGTCGGGAATGAAAGAAAGCGGTTCTCCTCAGTTCAGGCCTGTCTGCACCCATCTGAAACAAATACTGACCGACAAAGTGCGCGAGGATGTGACAAAGAAATGCATTTACGCTCTGGGTGCGAATGGAAAAAAAAAATCGTCTTGTGGAATGAACGCAGAGCAGAGGAATTTGAACAGAGTGTGGAAAATATTTGTCAGCGGAGGAATGGGAATTTGCCACTGCGAGCGCGAGACTGATCTTCCTGTGCTGCTCTCCCCACACAGCACACACTCTGTATTCACACTCCTACCCTGAGTCTGGAGTGTCCGACTGCCTCCTCTGTGCTCCACTCAATGCACACGCTGTTCTATCGGTTCACACACACACCTCACAGAGACTCTGTGTACACTTGGCCTGCACCAATACAGGAAATCTGCTGCTTCCCCCTGCTTATATATAGCAGACACCTACAGCAAGCTTCGTATCGCCGCTGCTGGTATTTTCACAGAGAACAAGGCTCTCAAAGAAAGTCACTCGCGTTTTATTCCCCCCACCGGACACAAATTTAACAGCCTTGTATTCCACGAGGGGGAAAAAAAAGATGGCGGTGGGCGTCCGACCTGTTTCAATTCCCCCTGCCAGTGGCCGGAATTTTACCAGAATCGGGCCAGACGAGTGGGACGGCGTTGATCTCTCGGGCGGGTAAAACTCCGACAAATCTTTTTTTTTGTGCCTTTATTCCGAATCGAAAATCCCAATTAAGCCCAATCAGAGTCCCCCACATTCGGGATAAACCGGATCCAAGCTGACAAGGTGAGAACATAGAAAACGACAGCACAAACAGGCCCTTCGGCCCACAAGTTGCACCGATCCTATCCCTACCTTCTAGGCCTATCTATAACCCTCAATCCCATTAAATCCCATGTACTCATCCAGAAGTCTCTTAAAAGACCCTAACGAGTTCGCCTCCACCACCACCGACAGCAGCCGATCCCACTCACTCGCCACCCTCTGAGTGAAAAACTTACCCGCGACATCTCCTCTGTACCTACTCCCCAGCACCTTAAACCTGTGTCCTCTCGTAGTGACCATTTCAGCCCTGGGAAATAGCCTCCGAGAATCCACCCTATCTATACCTCTCAACAACTCACAAACCTCTATCAGGTCGCCTTTCAACCATACGCTCATTCCAAGGCAATTGAGTGTCAACCATATTGCTGTAGCTCTGGATGTATACAAAGAACAAAGAAAATTACAGCACAGGAACAAGCCCTTCGGTCCTCCAAGCCTGTACCAACCATTTGGCCCGACTTAACTAAAACCCCCTACCCTTCCGGGGACCATATCCCTCTATTCCCATCCTATTCATGCATTTGTCAAGAGGCCCCTTAAAGTCACTATCATACCTGCTTCCACTACCTTCCCCGGCAACGCATTTCAGGCACCCACCACCCTCTGTGTAAAAAAACTTGCCTCGTACATCTGCTTCAAACCTTGCCCCTCGCACCTTAAACCTATGCCCCCTAGTAATTGACTCTTCCACCCTGTGTTCTGACTATCCACTCTGTCTATGCCCCTCATAATTTTGTAGATGTCTATCAGGTCGCCCCTCAACCTCCGTCATTCTAGTGAGAACAAACCAAGTTCCTCCAACCTCTCCTTGTAGCTAATGCCCTCCATACCAGGCAACGTCCTGGTAAATCTTTTCTGTCTCCTCTCCAAAGGCTTCTGGCAGTGTGGCGACCATGTAGGCCAGACTGGGTAAGGACGGTAGATTTCCTTCCCTGAAGGACATTCATGAACCAGATGAGTTTTTCCGACAATGGGTTTCATGGGAGATTCTTAATTTCAGATTTTTTTCCAAATGGATTTCAAAATTCCACCATCTGTGAGATTCGAAACCAGAACATGAGCTGAGTTTCTGGATGAACAGTCAAGCGATAATGCTGCAAGGCCATCGCCTTCCCCCGATCTTAGCCAGTAGGCCTAGAATGAAGCTTACAAAGAGAGATTGAATAGACTGGGTCTGTACTTGTTGGAGTTTAGAAGGCTGAGGGCGGGGGGCGGATCTCATAGAGACTTACAAGATAATGAAGGGGCTAGATAGGGTAGAGGTGGAGAGATTCTTCCGGCTTAGAATGGATGGCAGAACTAGAGGGCTCAGCCTCAAAATGAGGGGGGGGGGGCAGTTTTGAACAGAGTTGCGGAGGAACTTCTTCACTCAAAGGGTGGAGAATCTCTGGAATTCTCTGCCCATTGAAGTGGTGGAGGCTACCTCGCTGAATATATTTAAGTCACAGGTGGATAGATTTCTGATAGACAAGGGAATTAAGGGTTTATGGGGAGAAAGCAAGAATGTGGAACTGATCTACTTCAGATCAGCCATGATCTTATTGAATGGTGGGGCAGGCTCGAGGGGCTAGATGGCCTACTCCTGCTCCTATTTCTTATGTTCTTATAAGCGATTGATATGAAATTGCAATCTTGTCGGAATTCTAATCTTAGAACGAAAGGGGCTCCAAATTGGAAAAGCAAGAAGGTGTCAGTGTCTCGCCACCCCCCTGCCCATGCCCCACAACCCATCCCAACCCCCTCTGCTCAGCCCTCAGCCCAATTAGTTGCCCTCGGTCAGGGTGGAAGTGTGAGAAATGGCCAAGCATTACTGCCCCTCTTGCCACTGCTGTGAAGAGTAATGGCAGCTGAGATGATCTGGAGCAGTGAGCCCCCTTTAGGGGGTGATGTTTTTGGCGGGGGCGGAGGGGGTGGTTGGGGAGGGTGTCACCCGATCAGCCAAGGCGTGCGAACCCTGGGGCTGAGTGCAGAGTCTCTAGGTCAGCGTGAGACTGGAGGCGAATGAGTTGGAGCATGCTTCTTGCGTTGTGTCCGCACTTGACTCGTGGCGATGAATAGAGATCACAGAATCCTCACAGTGCAGAAGGAGGCCATTCGGCCCATCCAGTCTGTGCTGACTCTGTGACAGAGAACATAAGAAATAGGAGCAGGAGTAGGCCATCTGGCCCTTCGAGCCTGCCCCGCCATTCAATAAGATCATGGCTGATCTGTCGTGGCTCAGTTCCACATTCCCGCCCCCTCCCCATAACCCTTAATCCCCTCTCTTATCAAAAACCCATCAACCCGCGTCTTAAAAATATTTAGCGAGGCAGCCTCCACCACTTCAACGGGCAGAGAATTCCAGAGATTCACCTCCCTTTGACTGAAGAAGTTCCTCCTCAACTCCGTTCTAAACCGCCCCCCCTTTATCTTGAGGCTGTGCCCCCTAGTCCTACTGTCCTTTCTGAGCAGGAAAAGTCTCTCCACCTCTATCCTATCCATCCCATTCATCATCTTATACGTCTCAATGAGATCTCCCCTCATTCTTCTAAACTCTAACGAGTACAAGCCTAGTTTATTCAGCCTCTCCTCATAGCTCAACCCCCTCAACTCCAGCATCAGCCAAGTAAACCTCCTCTGCACTCCCTCCAAGGCCAAAATATCCTTGCGTAAGTACGGCGCCCAAAACTGCACACAGTACTCCAGCTGCGGCCTCACCAATGCCCTATACAGCCGCAGCAAGACCTCCCTACTTTTCTATTCAATCCCCCTCGCTATGAAGGCCAGCATCCCATTTGCTTTCCTGACCACCTGCTGCACCTGCAAGCTGGGTTTTTGCGACTCATGCACAAGGACCCCGAGGTCCCTCTGCACCGTCGCCTGCTGCAGTTTTTCTCCACGTAAGTGATAATCCTTCCTACCATTATTCCTACCAAAGTGGACCACCTCGCACTTGCCAACATTAAATTCCATTTACCAGTTCCTGGCCCATTCGCCCAGCCTATCTGGATCCCTCTGCAGACTTTCCACACCCTCCGCGCAATTTGCCGTTCCACCAATCTTGGCGTCATCAGCAAATTTCGACACCATACACTCGATTCCCTCCTCCAGATCATCTATATAAATGGTAAATAGCTGAGGCCCCAGCACCGACCCCTGGGGCACTCCACTAGTCACCAACCGCCAATCCGAATAGCACCCATTAACCCCCACTCTCTGCCTCCTATTTGACAACCAATCCTCTATCCACGCTAACACCCTACCCCCAACTCCATGTCCCCTGACCTTCTACAATAACCTCTTGTGAGGTACCTTGTCAAACGCCTTCTGAAAATCAAGAAAGACCACATCCACCGGCTCTCCTCTATCCACCGCCCTGGACACATCCTCATAGAACTCCAGTAAATTTGTCAGACACGACTTCCCCTTAACGAAACCATGCTGTGTCTGCTCTATCAAGCAATTCCCCTCAAGATGCCTCGCTATTTCCTCCCTATTACCCAGCCCTATCTCTGCAAATCCATATATTTACCCCACTAATCCCCGCAGCCTACACATCTTTGGACACTAAGGGGCAATTTAGCATGGCCAATCCCCCTAACCTACACATCTTTGGACACTAAGGGACAATTTAGCATGGCCAATCCACCTAACCTACACATCTTTGGACACAAAGGAGCAATTTAGCATGGCCAATCCACCTAATCTACACATCTTTGGACACTAAGGGAGAATTTAGCATGGCCAATCCACCTAACCCACACATCTTTGGACACTAAGGGTGAATTTAGCATAGCCAATCCGCCTGACCTGCACACTTCTGGGACTGTGGGAGGAAACCGGAGCACCCGGAGGAAACCCACGCAGATTTGATTTGATTTATTATTGTCACGTATTGGGATACAGTGAAAAGTATTGTTTCTTGCACGCTATACAGACAAAGCATACCATTCATAGAGAAGGAGAGAGTGCAGAATGTAGTGTTACAGTCACAGCGAGGGTGTAGAGAAAGATCAACTTAATGCGAGGTAGGTCTATTCAAAAGTCTGACAGCAGCAGGGAAGAAGCTGTTCTTGAGTCAGTCAGTACGTGACCTCAGACTTTTGTATCTTTTTCCTGATGGAAGAAGGTGGAAGAGAGAATGTCCGGGGAGCGTGGGGGGGTCCTTAATTATACTGGCTGCTTTACCGAGGCAGCGGGAAGTGTAGACAGAATCAATGGATGGGAGGCTGGTTTGCATGATGGACTGGGCTACTTTCATGACCTTTTGTAGTTCCTCGCGGTCTTGGGCAGAGCAGGAGCCCATACCAAGCTGTGATACACCCAGAAAGAATGCTTTCTATGGTGCATCTGTAAAAGTTGGTGAGAGTCATAGCTGACATACCAAATTTTCTTAGTCTCCTGAGAACAACTTGTCCTGGTCCCACCACACTGATGCTATAGTTAAGAAAGCCCACCAATGCCTCCACTTTCTCAGGGGGCTAACGAAATTTTATATATCTGCTACGACTCTCACCAACTTTTACAGATGCCCCATAGAAAGCATTCTTTCTGGTTGTATCACAGTTTGGTATGGGATCCTGCTCTGCCCAAGACCGCAAAGAACTACAAAAGGTTGTAAATGTAGCCCAATCCATCACGCAAACCAGCCTCCCATCCGTTGACTCTGTCTACACTTCCCGCTGCCTCAGGAAAGCAGCCAGCATAATAAAGGACCCCCCCACGCACCCCAGACATTCTCTCTTCCACCTTCTTCTGCTGGGAGAAAGATACAAAAGTCTGACGTCACGTACCGACCGACTCAAGAACAGCTTCTTCCCTGCTGCTGTCAGACTTTTGAATGGACCTACCATATATTAAGCTGATCTTTCTCTACACCCTCGCTGTGACTGTGACACTACATTCTGCACCTTCTCCTTTCCTTCTCTATGAACAGAATGCTTTGTCTGTATAGCAAGCAAGAAACAATACTTTTCACTGTATCCCAATACATGTGACAATAATAAATCAAATCAAATATTAAGTTGATCTTTCTCTACACCCTAGCTATGACTGTAACACTATATTCTGCACTCTCTCCTTTCTTTTTCCCCTATGTACTCTATGAACAGAATGCTTTGTCTGTATAGCAAGCAAGAAACAATACTTTTCACTGTATCCCAATACATGTGACAATAATAAATCAAATCAAATATTAAGTTGATCTTTCTCTACACCCTAGCTATGACTGTAACACTATATTCTGCACTCTCTCCTTTCTTTTTCCCCTATGTACTCTCTGAACAGTATGCTTTGTCTGTATAGCACACAAAAAACAATACTTTTCACTGTATCCCAATACATGTGACAATAATAAATCAAATATTAAGCTGATCTTTCTCTACACTCTAACTGTAACACTACATTCTGCACCCTCTCCTTTCCTTCTCCCCTAGGTACTCCATGAACGGTATGCTTTGTCTGTATAGCGCGCAAGAAACAATACTTTTCACTGTATCCCAATACATGTGACAAAAATAAATCAAATCGAATATTAAGCTGATCTTTCTCTACACCCTAGCTATGACTGTAACACTACATTCCGCACTCTCTCCTTTCCTTCTTCCCTGTGTACTCTATGAATGGTATGTTTTGTCTGTATAGTGCATAAGAAACAATACTTTTCACTGAATCCCAATACATGTGACAAAAATCAAAACAAGTCAAATAAAGGAGAATCTGTGTGAAACTGACAGTGAGAACAATCTGACCAACTTGATGAAGGTTTTTGATGAGGGAACAGAGTTTGATAAGGATAGTGCGGTAGATGCTGTGCATGTGGACTTTCAAAATGTGCTTCATAAAGTGCCTTATAGTTCGGCTTACGATTGGTTGCTTGGTAGTATAGAACTTGACTGTTTCTGAAAAGAGAGACATGCTGCTGAAACTTCTTGTCTTGCACTCATCAGAACAGATGCAAAAATACCAAATTTCAAAATTTTTAGGAAGGGAAAAAGATATTGGCTGGAATTTTACCTTCTTGCCCACCACGGGAATTGGAATGGGTGGGAGGCGTACCATGCAAATGTCCGGGCAGGATTTAAAGTTTCGAAATGAGCACCCTGAGACCGGAAATTTCCGTCTGAACTCAACAGATGTTGAATGGTCCATTGACCTTTTTGTCTCGCCTGCCCTGAAGTCATGCATGTTTATCAAAGCCAGCAATAGTCCCAATATTGAATCCTGGGAAAACCCACCATATACCCCCTTCTGCTCAGCAGACAGCCATTCGCCATCCTCTGGGTATACTACCCTGCTGCCAATTTTGTCTCCGGGCTGCCACGAATTCTTTTATCCACAGATTTCAATTTTGCTAACAAGCCGAATTGCTGCTGAAAAGAGAGACAAGTTTTGTGTCTTTGACTTATCAGGACACATGCAAAAATACCAAATTTCAAACAATCAGAACAATTTATACTACGGAAAAAAAGGGTGCTAATTGGTTGGTAAGCTGACTCTGATTGGCTGACCATTGCCGTGGAGAACGCAGTCAGACTCGTAACAAGACTCATTTACATTTGCCGGAAGCGAGACACATTAAAGTTTCAAGTTTAACTTTATTTATTTGTGTCACGAGTAGGCTTGCATTAATACTGCAATGAAGTCACAGTGAAAATCCCCGAGTTGCCACACTCTGGCACCTATTTGGGTACACTGAGGGGTAATTTACCATGGCCAATCCACCTAACCTGCACATCTTTGGACACTAATGGACAATTTAGCATGGCCAATCCACCTAACCTACACCTGTTTGGACACTAAGGGGAAATTTAGCATGGCCAATCCACCTAACCTGCACATCTTTGGACACGAAGGGGCAATTTAGCATGGCCAATCCACCTAACCTACACATCTTTGGACACTAAGGGCCAATTTAGCATGGCCAATCCACCCTAACCTACACATCTTTGGACACTAAGGGTCAATTTAGCATAGCCAATCCACCTAACCTGCACATCTTTGGACACTAAGGGACAATTTAGCATGGCCAATATACCTAACCCACACACCTTTGGACTGTGGGAGGAAACCGGAGCACCCAGAGGAAACCCACGCAGACATAGGGAGAACGTGCAGACTAAACACAGACAGTGACCCAAGCTGGGAATTGAACCTATGTCCCTGGCGCTGTGAGGCAGCAGTGCTAACCCGATGTGCCATCATGAAGATGTGGACAAATGTTGGAATGGGTGGACGTGTGACAGATGGAATTCGATTTGGGAATGTGTGAGGTGATGGGCTATTGTTGTTGGGATGAGGGAGGGAATGCCAGCGAAAGTTACATCTAAAAGCAGGAACAAGGTATCTCAGATGCTGGGCTCTTTGTATAGATGTATACAAACAGGAAGTGAGGTCACTGCTATATAAAACACTAGATGTCAATACCAGCTGGGAGATTCTCTCTTTATTCATTTAAAGGATGTGGGCGTCACTGCCTCAGCTATACTCTTTGTCCATCTGTAATTGCCTATTGAGGACGTGCTGGTGAACTGCCTTCTTGAACCTGCTGCAATCCTTGTAGTGTAGATACACCCACAGAGCTGTTAGGGAGGGAGTTCCAGGATTGTTATTGGACATCAGTCGGTCCATGTGGTGTAGGTACACCCACAGTGCTGTTAGGGAGGGAGTTCCAGGATTGTTATTGGGCATCAGTCAGTCCATGTGGTGTAGGTACACCCACAGTGCTGTTAGGGATGGATTTTGACCTAGTGACATTGAAGGAACGGTGATATATTTCTGAGTCAGGATGGTGAGTGACTTGGAGGGGACCCTCCAGGTATCTGCTGCCCTTGTCCCTCTGGATGGAAGAGGTCACAGGTTTGGAAAGCCTGTATGGATGCTGGACAGAGGAAGCAGCGTGTGTTTGACAGAACTCAGCGATCCCACAATCAGTGGATCTGATCTAAGCTCTGCAGTCCTGCCACATCCAGATATCAGAGTGGCGAACAATTAAACAACTCACTGGAGGAGGAGGCTCCACTAATATCCCCATCCTCAATGATGGAGGAGCCCAGCACATCATGAGTGGCACAGTGGTTAGCACTGCTGCCTCACGGCGCCAGGGACCCGGGTTCGATTCCCAGCTTGGGTCACTGTCTGTGCGGAGTCTGCACATTGTCCTCGTGTCTGCATGGGTTTCAGGGTGGCACAGTGGGTTAGCACTGCTGCCTCACAGCTCCAGGGAGCTGGGTTCGATTCCCGGCTCGGGGTCACTGTCTGTGTGGAGGTTGCACATTCTCCCCGTGTCTGCGTGGGTTTCCTCCGGATGCTCCGGTTTCCTCCCATGGTCCAAAGGTGTGCGGGTTAGGTTGATTGGCTGTGCTAAGAAATTGCCCTTTAGAGTCCAGAGATATGTAGGTTAGAGGGATTAGTGGGTATATGTAGGGATATGGGGATTGGGATTGTGTTTGGTGCAGGCTCGATGGGCTGAAGGGCCTCTTTCTGCGCTGTAGGGTACTATGTTCTATTTCTTGATATCACGTGGAGTGAATCAAATTGGCTGGAGACTGATATCTGAGATGCCGGGGAGCACTGGAGGAGGCTGAGAACACTGGATACTGAAATGGTTCCAAGGTTGAGGGTTTTGAGTTACATTGCAAGACAGGGGAAGCCGGAGTTATCCCGATTGGAAAAGGCAAAGTGGATATTTGATTTCAATGTTTCAGATCATTGAGGGCTCAGATCAGATGCCTGGGCAACCTTCACTGCTTCAGGCAAAACAGTCCCTTGCAAAACAGGCTTCCCTCGCACCGTTCGCTTCTCATCACTGGCATCATCTGGGCAAACTTACCCCTGGACAGGCTCGCGATTGCTTTTCGACCCTTTCCCAGGATGGGGTGTGTCTGTAGCCAGAGTGGTGAGGAGGCGGATGGGGGCGGAGGGAGGGAGGGGAGGGTGAGGGGCAGAATGGGTCTGAGGGGAGGGTCTGGAGTGAATTTGAGGAGCAAAAGTGGGGGAGAGGGTCCAAACAGGAGGGGTCAGGATTGGATCCAAGGCGAGGATCTCAGTGGATCCCTGCGGTGGAGTCAGGATTGGATCCAAGGCGAGGATCCCGGTGGATCCCTGCGGTGGAGTCAGAGTTGGATCCAAGGCGAGGATCCAGGTGGATCCCTGCGGTGGAGTCAGGGTTGGATCCAAGGCGAGGATCCCGTTGGATCCCTGTGGTAGAGTCAGGATTGGATCCAATGTGAGGATCCTGGTGGATCCCAGGGTTGGGTTATGTATTGGCTCCAGTGTGGAGATCTTGTGGATCCTTCCGGTGGATGGTGGGGGGGGTGGGGGATTGGATCCAACATGAGGATTTTTTGGATCCCAGGATTGGGGTTGGGATTGGATCCAAGGTGAGGATCTTGTGGATCCCCGGGGTGGGTTGGGATTGGATCTGAGGTGAGGATCTTGTGGATCCCGGGGATGGGTTGGGATTGGATCTGAGGTGAGGATCTTGTGGATCCCAGGGGGAGGGATCTGGAGTGGATCCCAGGGAATGGGACATTTGTCTGCACCTTGCCTCAGAGCTCCTGAGAATGCTGTGAGGTGTCACTCATTTCCCTCTGACTCAGAGACAGTGCAGTACTGAGGGAGTGCCGTACTGCCGTCAGTGCGGCTTTGCAAGGGGAACCCCCTTTTCTGGATAGGAAAAAAACCTGGTGGGGGAGGCAATGTTTCGAATTGCTCAATCAACACCCCAAAAAAAAGAAGAGGGCGGATATTCTGGCCAGGCCTGCGGGAGCTTGCTGTGTATGAGTGAGCTGCTGTGCTGAGGGAGAAGCAATTCTTCCCAGTCCAGGGACGCAGCCACCTGGCATGAGGTGCGCCAGGCTCTCCGGGAACCTGAGGGGGTGTCAACACCAGCTCCGACCGCCATCCCCTCACAGGATCCACAGCCAGAACAGAAAGAGGAAAGTTAAATATGTAGCGAAGGAACCTTCCTTCAGCCCACTGTACAGTTTGTGCCAGCTTCCTTCTCGACCACTCTGCCAGGGAAAGACTGCCCCCAAGTGGCCAACTTTCAGTTGCGGCCCAAATGGAAGAAAAAACCCTCCTGTTTGGACCCCCCCCCCCCCAACTTTTTGCTGCTCAAATTCACTCCAGACCCTCCCCTCACCCTCCCCTCCCCCGCCTCCAATCCTCAAAAACTTGGGAATTTTCCCCTCCCACCCACCGCATGGGAACTGGAGCGGGCGAGGGCCGGATTGTGGGATGTTCCGTTGACCTCAGGCGGGATTTTCCGGTCTCAGGGCGTCCAGCCCAGTGAGTTTAAAGGTCCGGGGTGCTGTTGAGCTCTGGTAACACGGCCACGGGATGGGGGAATGAAAGGCCCCAGCCTGGGCGGCTGGCGGTGCTGTGTCAGTGGTAGCCGTTTGCCCAGAATGCTGCCTCTCACACGCAGGAATACCCGAGCCAGGAGGCTCCTGAGCCATGGCAACGGCTCTCCCTCCAATACAGCAAAGTGCTCCATCTAGTGGAGCAACCAAATATGGCAGGCACCGCAACAATGTGGCCATCTTCCCTGTCGGAGTTTCTGCTTCCCGTTAGGCCGGTGTAAGAACATAAGAAATAGGAGCAGGAGTAGTGATTAGCACTGCTGCCGCACAGCGCCAGGGACCTGGGTTTGATTCCCGGCTTGGGTCACTGTCTGTCTGGAGTCTGCACATTCTCCCCGTGTCTGTGTAGGTTTCCTTCGGGTGCTCCAGTTTCCTCCCACAGTCCAAAGATGTGTAGGTTAGGGTGGATTGGCCATGCTAAATTGTCCCTTAGTGTCCCAAAGATGTGCAGGTTAGGGGGGATTGGCCATGCTAAATTGTCCCTTAGTGTCCAAAGATGTGTAGGTTAGGGTGGATTGGCCATGCTAAATTGCCCCTTAGTGTCCAAAGATGTGTAGGTTAGGGTGGATTGGCCATGCTAAATTGTCCCTTAGTGTCCAAAGATGTGTAGGTTAGGGTGGATTGGCCATGCTAAATTGCCTCTTCGCGTACCTGGAAAGGCATTGGAGTGTGGGATTGTAAGATCTCTGCACCATCTAGTGTCGGCTATCCAGAATCACCATGTGTAGTTAATAAAAAGCTGAGAGCCATAGGGAAAGATGAGGAATTTTATCTGTTCCTCTCTGTTGTTTAATCTGTGAAAGCATTGCTTCCAATGATGTGACATTTACCTTGTTTAAACAGCTCAGCTCTCCTCCAGGCTAACTAGCATTGGGAATGAGCCAAGGTGCACTTCTGCCAATTGTAATCCTGTTCCTGAGCAGATGTTTCTGTTTTGGAAGGGGCTGCGTTGTAGAAGGCAGAGAAATCGAGAGCCAAGTTCCCGAAGCCTCCTGGACGGGGTGGGACATATTAAGGTGCCTAGCTTGCGCTCCACACCAAGCATCGCCTCCTGGCCCCCAGCCAGTGACCCACCCCTGCCTCAGGAGAGGGCACCTGTCGAACGTGGACAGCAAAGTCTGCAACACTCTTGAACAGTTAAATAATCCGACACTTTTCATTGCCTAGCCTCGGAATGTTCTATTGGCCAAGGAACAAGGGGACATTCTGCTTTCGTGCAACAGGAACCAGTTCAGCAATGGGAGAGAGTTGGAAGAAAAAAAATATGTTTGGATGATCATTCCAAATAAAAAGGAAGGAACAGGGAAAAGTACAGTGTGGGAACAGGCCCTTCGGCCCCTCCAAGTCCATGCTGATCCTGAGGCCCTAACTAAACTAAAAATCCTTTCTGCCCTTACTCGGTCCGTATCCCTCTATTCCCTCCCTATTCATGTACCCATCTCTTAAATGTTGTTAATGTGTCTGCTTCCACCCCCTCCTCTGGCAGCACGTTCCAGACACCCACCCCACTCTGTGTGAAAAACCTCCCCCGCACATCTCCCTTAAACTGTCCCCCTCTCACCTTGAACCTGTGCCCCCCCCCCGTGTAATTGACACTTCCACCCTGAGGAAAAAGTCTCTGACTATCCCCCCGGTCTCTGATCATTTTGTAGACCAGGTCTCCCCTCAGCCTCTGTCTTTCCAGTGAAAACAATCCTAGTTTATCCAACCTCTCCTCACTGCCAACACCCTCAAGACCAGGGAACATCCTGGTGAACCTTCTCTGCACTCTCTCCAAAGCTTCCACATCCTTCTGGTAGTGTGGTGACCAGAACCTCACGCAATGCTCTAAATGCAGATATAGGGGGCGGCACAGTGGTTAGCACTGGTGCCCCACAGCTCCAGGGATCCGGGTTCAATTCCCTGGCTTGGGTCTGTGTGGAGTTTGCACGTTCTCCCCGTGTCTGCATGGGTTTCCTCCAGGTGCTCTGATTTCCTCCCACAGTCCGAAAGACGTGCTGGCTAGGTGCATTGGGCCGTGCTAAATTCTCCCTCGGTGTACCTGAACAAGAGTGTGGCGACTAGGGATTTTCAAAGTAACTTCATTGCAGTGTTAATGTAAACCTACTTGTGATGCTAATGAATAAGCTTTAAAACTTAAACTTAAGATTGGTTGGAGAGTCCCCCTTGTCTCTCCAAGTTCAAGAAGAAATTAAGGACAAAGAAAATTACAGCACAGGAACAGGCCTTTCGGCCCTCCAAGCCTGTACTGACCATGCTGCCGAACTGAACTAAAACCCCCTACCCTTCCGGGGACCACATCCCTCTATTCCCATCCTATTCATGCATTTGTCCAGTCGCCCCTTAAAACTCACTCCACACCAGGCAACAACCTGGTAAATCTTTTCTGTATCCTTTCCAAACATCCTACTGGTAGCGTGGCGACCAGAATTAACACTTTATTCCAAGTGCAGCCTAACTAAGGTTCTATATTAACATGATTTGTTCATTTTTAAACTCAATGCCCCGGCCGATGAAGGCAAGCATGCCGTATGCCTTCTTGACTACCTTCTCCACCTGCATTGCCACTTTCAGTGACCTGTACACCCAGATCCCTCTGCCTATCAATACTCTTAAGGGTTCTGCCATTATATATATATATATAATTTTTGGGCAACTCTTGGGGCAAAAGGGAAGGTGGGGGGGATCAGGATATTGAATTCGATGATCATAATGAATGGTGGAGCAGGCTTGAAGGACCGAATAGAACACAAGAACTAGGAGCAGGAGTAGGCCATCTAGCCCCTCGAGCCTGCCCCGCCATTCAATAAGATCATGGCTGATCTGAAGTGGATCAGTTCCACTTTCCCGCTTTCTCCCCATAACCCTTAATTCCCCTGTCTATCAGAAATCTATCTACCCGTGACTTAAATATATTTAGCGAGGTAGCCTCCACCACTTCAACGGGCAGAGAATTCCAGAGATTCACCACCCTTTGAGTGAAGAAGTTCCTCCTCAACTCCGATCTAAACTGCCCCCCCCTTTATCTTGAGACTGTGCCCTCTAGTCCTGCTATCCTTTCTGAGCAGGAAGAATCTCTCTACCTCTACCCTATTCATCCCTCTCATTATCTTATACGTCTCTATAAGATTCCCCCTCATCCTTCTAAACTCCAAAGAGTACAGACCCAGTCTATTTAGTCTCTCTTCATAGTCCAACCCCCTCATCTCCAGTACCAGCCTAGTGAACCTTCTCTGTACTCCCTCCAAGGCCAAAATATCCTTTCGCAAATAAGGGGACCGTTGCCCTCCCGATCACAGTTGGATTTCGTGAGGAAATGGATTTTTTAGCTGGGCTGTGTGGTGTAAAGATGTCCCGTAGCCAGCTTTATGTCCAACTATTTACCACGGGCTGACAGAACTCTTCACACCCACTGACTGGTCGACTGCCCTCTCCCCACCCCGGTCTCTGCTCACATCTGCACAGGGGCCTCCAGCTGCAGTTTAGGGAACCTCAGAATGGAACAGGGGCCATTCAGCCCATCGAGCTGTGAAAGAGTGATCCAATTTGCCCTCCTGCTGCCCTCTCCCCGCAGCCCCCCTCCCAACAACACCACCCCCCCCCCCCCCCCCCGCCCCCGCCATCACAACCCCACCACCCTGCCCTTTCCCCCAGTCATGGTGCATATATCTCTCTTCCTGCATTTCTCCAACTCCCCCTCATTTGAAAGTCCCAATTGAATCTGCTTCCATTTCATCGCCACTCCACTGGTGCAGAGTGGAGTCTGCACACTCTCCCCCTATCTGCATGGGTTTCCTCTGGGTGCTCCAGTTTCCTCCCATAGTGCAAAGATGTGTAGGTTAGGGGGATTGGCCATGCTAAATTGTCCCTTAATGTCCAAAGATGTGTAGGTTAGGGTGGATTGGCCATGCTAAATTGCCCCTTAATGTCCAAAGATGTGTAGGTTAGGGTGGATTGGCCATGCTAAATTGCCCCTTAGTGTCCAAAGATGTGCAGGTTAGGGTGGATTGGCCATGCTAAATTGTCCCTTAGTGTCCAAAGATGTGCAGGTTAGGTGGATTGGCCATGCTAAATTGCCCCTTAATGTCCAAAGATGTGTAGGTTAGGGTGGATTGGCCATGCTAAATTGTCCCTTAGTGTCCAAAGATGCGTAGGTTAGGGTGGATTGGCCATGCTAAACTGCCCCTTAGTGTCCAAAGATGTGCAGGTTAGGTGGATTGGCCATGCTAAATTGTCCCTTAGAGTCCAAAGATGTGCAGGTTGGGAGATTGGCCATGCTAAATTGCCCCTTAGTGTCCAAAGATGCGTAGGTTAGGGTGGATTGGCCATGCTAAATTGTCCCTTAGTGTCCAAAGATGTGTAGGTTAGGGGGATTGGCCATGCTAAATTGCCCCTTAGTGTCCAAAGATGTATAGGTCAGGGGGATTGGCCATGCTAAATTGCCCCTTAGTGTCCAAAGATGTGCAGGTTGGGAGATTGGCCATGCTAAATTGTCCCTTAATGTCTCTTAATATATGGTTGGCACATATTCATACGGTCTTGTCCGGCTTCGTGATAGGCACAATGGGAGTTGCCCACTCTGCGAATTGCATGGGCTTGATAATGCCCAAATCTTCTAACCATCTAGATTCATTCTCTACCTTCCCATGTAGTGAATAGGGCACGGGTCTTTGTAAAATTTTGGTATGCCCTGTGGATGAATATAAACTTTGGCTTTCAACCCTTGTATTTTGTTTAGTTCTTCTTGAAATACCTCCTGATATCCCCTGAGGAGATCATGTAATTCTGAAAATATCTAGCCAATTCAATTTTAATTCCTGATGGAAATCTCAGCCCATGAAGATAATAGCAAAATACTGGGGATGCTGGAATCTGAAACAAAAACAAAACATGCTGGGAAATCTCAGCTAGTCTGGCAGCATCTGTGGGAGAGAATCGAGCCGTTTCGAGCTCTTTGTCAGATCTCCACTGCCAGAGGTGCTGCATTTCTAGAGGTGCTGCACTGCCGAAGGTGCTGCACTGCCAGAGGTGCTGCACTGCCAGAGATGCTCCACTGCCAGAGGTACTCCACTGCCAGATGTTCTGCACCTCCAGAGATGCTCCACTGCCAAAGGCACTGTACTTCCATAGGTGCTGCACTGCCAGAGGTGCTCCACTGCCAGATGTGCTGCACTGCCAGAGATACTCCACTGCCAGATGTTCTGCACCTCCAGAGATGCTCCTCTGCCAGAGGTGCTCCATTGCCGGAGGTGCTCCACTGCCAGAGGTGCTCCACTTCCAGAGGTGCTGCACTGCCAGAGGTCCTCCACTGCCAGAGGTGCTGCACTGCCAGAGGTCCTCCGCTGCCAGAGGTGCTCCACTGCCAAAGGTGCTGTGCTGCCAGAGGTGCTCCACTGCCAGATGTTCTGCACCTCCAGAGATGCTCCACTGCCAGATGTGCTGCACTGCCAGAGGTGCTGCACTTCCAGGGTAGCTGCACTGCTAGAGGCGCTCCACTTCCAGAGGTGCTCCACTGCCAGATGTGCTCCACTGCAAAAGGCACTGCACTTCCAGAGGTGCTCTACTGCCAGAGGTGCTGCACCGCCAGATGTGCTGCACTGCCAGAGGTGCTCCACTGCCAAAGGCACTGCACTGCCAGAGGTGCTGTCTTTGTGAGGGGTTATTTACTCTGTGTACTCTGAGCTGGGTGTGGAGCACCCTCTTGTTTAAGTAGGGCGGTGAGGGAGTTTGCCCTGGTGTCCTGGGCAGGTATTTCCCCCCTCAGTCAGCATCAAGGAGACAGATGACCTGTTCTTTAGCCCATTGCTGTTGGTGGGATCCTGCTGTGGTGACCACATTCCCTGCAGTGAGACAGGAATTGGTCAGCAGTAAAGCTCTTTGGGATGTGCTGAGGTGGTGACAGGCGCGATTGAGACTGCACACTCTCTCTTTCACGATCTTCTCACTCCACAATCTGTGACCCTGTCCGAGGTCACAGCCGGATAAGGCTTTTTTTGACAAATTTCAGAACATCTGCTGCAGAAAACAGCTTTTGATGAAAACCGGGAGAAGGATAAACAAATCCTTGGCATGTGGCCTGGCCTGTAAATAATATCAAGTTGCTGCTTTTGCATTATTCCTGGGCCTGTGGACAAGGACAGCAGAGTGTGTTCTGGGCTGCAGACCACCCTTAAGGAGCAGCTGTTGACTATCAAACCTATCCTGTTTCCAGGGAGGCAAAAAAACCAACCCGTTTTTCAAGGTAATGACTGGGGATCCATTTTCCTGTCACCGAGGTGAGTAAATTTGGGTGGAACAGTGGGTTAGCACTGCTGCCTCACAGCATCAGGGACCCAGGCTCGGGTCACTGTCTGTGTGCAGACTGCACATTCTCCCCGTGTCTGCATGGGTTTCCTCCGGGTGCTCCAGTTTCCTCCCGCACTCCAAAGATGTGCAGGTTAGGTGGATTGACCATGCTAAATTGCCCTTTAGCGTCCAAAGCTGTGCGGGTTAGGGGGATTGGCCATGCTAAATTGTCCCTTAGTGTCCAAAGATGTTTAGGTTAGGTGGATTGGCCATGCTAAATTGCTCCTTAGTGTCCAAAGATGTTTAGGTTAGGTGGATTGGCCATGCTAAATTATCCCTTAGTGTCCAAAGGTGTGCAGGTTAGGTGGATTGGCCATGCTAAATTGCCCCTTAGTGTCCAAAGATGTTTAGGTTAGGTGGATTGGCCATGCTAAATTATCCCTTAGTGTCCAAAGATGTTTAGGTTAGGTGGATTGGCCATGCTAAATTATCCCTTAGTGTCCAAAGATGTGCAGGTTAGGTGGATTGGCCATGCTAAATTATCCCTTAGTGTCCAAAGATGTGCAGGTTAGGTGGATTGGCCATGCTAAATTGCTCCTTAGTGTCCAAAGATGTGCAGGTTAGGTGGATTGGCCATGCTAAATTGCCCCTTAGTGTCCAAAGATGTGCAGGTTAGGTGGATTGGCCATGCTAAGTTGCCCCTTTGTGTCCAAAGATGTGCAGGTTAGGTGGATTGGCCATGCTAAATTGTCCCTTAGTGTCCAAAGATGTGTAGGTTAGGTGGATTGGCCATGCTAAATTGTCCCTTAGTGTCCAAAGATGTGCAGGTTAGGTGGATTGGCCATGCTAAATTGCCCCTTAGTGTAATCGAACAGGCGCTGGAGTGTGGTGACTGGGGGACTTTCACAGTAACTTTAAAAAATTTTTATTAAAAACTTGCATAAGTGACAAGCAACGCGCAAAGAGGAACAGTCTTCAGGCTTGGGGTCAGTGCCACTTGCTGCCAGGGTACCTGTGTGAACATGCCACACCCATTAGGCACTGTGCTACCAGGAAAACCTCATTGTCACCTGGAAGTTGTGGCTAGCCCCTTATCGATGAATGGGACTGAGCTGTAAAGTTTACTGACCTGTGACAAGTAAGGCTTACATTAACACTGCAATGAAGTTACTGTGAAAATCCCCCAGTCACCACACTCCTGTTTGGGTACACTGAGGGAGAATTTAGCACGGCCAATGCAGCTACCAAGAACATTTTTGGACTGTGGGAGGAAACCAGAGCACCCGGAGGAAACCCATTCAGACATGGGGAGAATATTTTAATATTTGATTTGATTTATTATTGTCACATGTATAGGGATACAGTGAAAAGTATTGTTTCTTGCACGCTATACAGACAAAGCATACCATTCATAGAGAAGGAAAGGAGAGAGTGCAGAATATAGTGTTACAGTCATAGCTAGGGTGTAGAGAAAGATCCGCTCAATATTTGATTTATTATTGTCACGTATTCACATTGAGTGAAAAGTATTGTTTTTTGCATGCTGTACAAACAAAGCATACTGTTCATAGAGAAGGAAAGGAGAGAGTGCAGAATGTAGTGTTACAGTTACAGCTAGGGTGTAGAGAAAGATCAGCTTCATGCAAGGTTGGTCCATTCAAAAGTCTTGACAGCAGCAGGGAAGAAGCTGTTCTTGAGTCGGTTGGTACATGACCTCAGACTTTTGTATCTTTTTCCTGACGGAAGAAGGTGGAAGAGACAATGTTCAGGGTGTGTGGGGTCCTTAATTATACTGGCTGCTTTGCCGAGTCAGCGGGAAGTGTAGACAGAGTCAATGGATGGGAGGCTGGTTTGAGTGATGGATTGGGCTACATTCACGACCCTTTGTAGTTCCTTGCAGTCTTGGGCAGAGCAGGAGCCCATACCAAGCTGTGATACAACCAGAAAGAATGCTTTCTATGGTGCATCTGCAAAAGTTGGTGAGAGTCGTAGCTGACATGACAAATTTCCTTAGTCTTCTGAGAAAATAGAGGTGTTGGTGGGCTTTCTTAACTATAGTGTTGGCGTGAGGGGAAACCAGGACAGGTTGTTGGTGATCTGGACACCTAAAAACCTGAAGCTCTCGACCCTTTCCACTTTATCCCCGTTGATGTAGACAGGGGCATGTTCTCCTTTACACTTCCTGAACTCGATGACTATCTCCTCCATTTTTCCTGACGTTAACACTTTGGGATGAACTCTTCCATCCCGCCCGCCTCGGAAATCGGAGCGAGAGGGCTGGGACTGCGGAAAGGTCCATTGACCTTTGGGGGGAATTTTCCAGTTTCGCAGCTTACTTGTGACGCTGTGTGCCTCCCCCTGGTGGCGGTGAGTGTAGTGCACTGTGCAAATCGCACTGATTCCGAATGCCAAGTAAACGAAGCTTTCCCACAAAAAAAACGTCCCTTTGTTCGCTGAAAGAATGCTTCTTGTCATGAGTTAGTTACATTCTGGTGTGGGTCAGACCGGGGACTAACTCTGACATACTGTGGCCTTGTTCTCTGTGGTTAGTGCGTGTGTTCCCCGGTTCACTCATGGTTCCTTGAGTCCCGAGGTTTTGCAAGTACCCATTGTATCTGACAAATACCGTCTGTGTTATTTTCAAATGTCATCGGATAATTAGTCTCCTTTCAGCCTCCCACTGACACCTGCATTTCGGAAAATGACGCTGACTCCTCATTCACTTTTGAAAACCTCTCCCAGTCCACCTTCGTGCTTTCCACTCCGAATTCACTTGACAAGAACTCTCAGCACTGAGGGATCCAGTCCCTCCTCTGGTGACACTCTGCGACAGAACATCATTTATTTGTTTCTCAGTGCCACAAGTCGACTCACGTTAACACTGCAATGAAGTTACTGTGAAAATCCCCCTCCTCGCCACGCTGTTTGGGTACACTGAGGGAGAATTTAGCAGTCTGTCGGACTGTGGGAGGAAATCGGAGCACCCGGAGGAAACCCATGCAGACAGGGGGAGAATGTGCAGACTCCGCACAGGCAGTGACCCGAGCTGGGAATCGAACCTGGGGCCGTGAGGCAGCAGTGCCCACCGAGTGTGGGAAGGGATTCACTCATGGATCAAACACCATGTGCCGCCCCCAACTCAACAATTTCCAGAGAATGCTTTAAACAGACGGTGTTTTTTGAAGAGGTTTTATGGATGGAGGCCCAAGGAGGAGGGAGAGATCTGAATAAGAAATAGGAGCAGGAGTAGGCCATCTAGCCCTTCGAGCCTGCCCCGCCATTCAATAAGATCATGGCTGATCTGTCGTGGCTCAGTTCCACTTTCCCGCCCTCTCCCCATAACTCTTAATCCCCTCTCTTATCAAGAACCCATCAACCCGCGTCTTAAAAATATTTAGCGAGGCAGCCTCCACCACTTCAACGGGCAGAGAATTCCAGAGATTCACCACCCTTTGAGTGAAGAAGTTCTTCCTCAACTCCGTTCTAAACCGCCCCCCCTTTATCTTGAGGCTGTGCCCCCTAGTCCTACTGTCTTTTTTGAGCGGGAAGAGTCTCTCCACCTCTATCCTATCCATCCCATTCATCATCTTATACGTCTCAATGAGATCTCCCCTCATTCTTCTAAACTCTAACGAGTACAAGCCTAGTTTATTCAGCCTCTCCTCATAGCTCAATCCCCTCAACTCCGGTATCAGCCGAGTAAACCTCCTCTGCACTCCCTCCAGGGCCAAAATATCCTTGCGCAGGTGCGGCGCCCAAAACTGCACACAGTACTCCAGCTGCGGCCTCACCAATGCCCTATACAGCTGCAGCAAGACCTCCCTACTTTTATATTCAATCCCCCTCGCTATGAAGGCCAGCATCCCATTCGCCTTCCTGACCACCTGCTGCACCTGCAGGCTGGGTTTTTGCGACTCATGCACAAGGACCCCGAGGTCCCTCTGCACCGTCGCCTGCTGCAGTTTTTCGCCACGTAAGTAATAGTCCTTCCTACCATTCTTCCTACCAAAGTGGACCACCTCACACTTGCCAACATTAAATTCCATTTGCCATTTCCTGGCCCATTCGCCCAGCCTATCTAGATCCTTCTGCAGACTCTCCAGAGCTATGTCACTCATTGTCCAGCAGCTGGTTGGAGGGGCGGCATGGTAGCACAGTGGTTAGCACTGCTGCTTTACAACTCCCTCCCTAACAGCACTGTGGGTGTACCTACACCACACGGGCTGACTGATGTCCAATAACAATCCTGGAACTCCCTCCCTAACAGCACTGTGGGTGTACCTACACCACATGGACCGACTGATGTCCAATAACAATCCTGGAACACTCTCCCAATATTCTGCGCTGTTTCCAGTGATTGGCTGGAATTTTTCCATCCCGCCTGCCACGGGAATTGGAACGAGCGACGCCGATCGCACGGATATCCGCTGACCTCAGGTGGGGATTTCTGCATTCGGGGCCTCCGCAGTCGATAGATCCTGCCCATACAGTCAGAGAGCGGTAAACACAGGTCCTTTGGCCCAAACAGTCCATGCTGTCCTCCCAGCTTCTCCCCATTCCCCTCAGCTCCCATTTTACTGGGAAAATCTGCTGGGAATTCAGCAACTGGATGGTGAGTTGTCTTTAAGCTGCAATGGCTGAGCTCAGCCACTGGGAGTCAGTGTTTGACCAGCTCCCAGTGGACAGTCCACACTCAGAAGCATTTTCTCTCCCGATCGCTGGTGAATTCATTCTCCATTCCTGGGAAATGCTCAGAGATTTCCCCGATTCCAAAGTCTCAGCATTTATTCCGTGAAAACAGTTTGGAAGAGGGTGAGGTGATGCAAAGCAGGCACTGCCCTGGAAAGATCTGTCTCATCAGTTGGCATTGCGCAGCTCGACTCCTGGAGGTATCACAGTTTACTCATCATTGAACCCTACAGTGCAGAAGGAGGCCATTCAGCCCATCGAGTCTGCACCAAATACAATCCCACCCAGACCCTATCCCCACAACCACATGCATTTACCCTAGCTGGTCCCCTGACACTAAGGGGCAATTTAGCATGGCCAATCCACCTAACCTACACATCTAGGAGTGTGGGAAAAAACTGGAGCACCTGGAAGAAACCCACGTAGACATGAGGAGAACATGCAAACTGCACAAAGAGAGTGACCCAAGCCGGGAATCGAACACAGGCCCCTGGCGCTGTGAGGCAGCAGAGCTAACCACTGTGCCACCCTGATTTATAAGCCGTGCTCCTGCTACCTCTTTACGCTTTACTCTGGGTTCTTTAAATATTCCTCCATCTCTGTTGAACACATGAACACAATATTGTTCAGGGCACACTGCACTCCTGCCAAAGCATTCATGATTTCCTCCATGGCCCTCTGGGAAAGAGCTGGAGCCAAAACAACACCAAAAGGAAGCCGCGGAACAGACCTCTGTGTGTGACTATATTTCGCAACATCTGTGAATCCTTTGCTACCTGCCTCTGCAAATAGGCCGCAATGGATCAAATTTGCAGAATTTCTTCTCCCTTGCCAGGCCACTGGAGGGGTCCTCGATGAGAGGAAGCGGGTACTCCACACACAGGGCTGGCTTTACTGCCGTCTTAAAATCCTTGCAGATTCTCACTGAGCTGTCAGGATTCAACACTGGAACGATAGGGGTGGCCCATTCAGTGGATTGCTAGTTTCAAAGCCCCCAGATCCACCAGCCGTTCCTATTCCACACTGATATGCCAGACCAAGCAGTGCACAATGTGATCCAGTTATGATCCTGTGCTACACCCAGCACCAACTATAACCATTAAGAGAATCGGCACTTTCAAGAAAGCTCCAAGCCATTTTAACTGCCCTGGAAAGGAGGTCCATTCTGCCCATACTGTACAGATACTTGTCCAATTCCAATAATGTCACATGTGACAAGCCCCTGTTGTCCTCAAGGTGCCACTGACTGATATTTACAGTTGCTGTGCCTTGGTGCCACCCTGCCCACTGGCAGCAGCCTCAGTGCCAGCTTGCTGTCCCGGTGCCATGCGAACTAACTGATGTCCAATCACGATTCTGGAACTCCCTCCCTAACAGCACTGTGGGTGTACCTACACCACACAGACTGCAGTGATTTGGGAGGGCGGATCACATCCATCTTCACAAGGATAACTCGGGATATAAATACTGGTCTCGCCGGCGATGCCCATGGCAGGCAAAAGAATAAAAATAAGTAAGTAATAATCATGATTGATTCAAAGTTACCGCGTGTTATTTCTGTCCCTTAAGGTTACTGATGAGAAAAGTCAAGTCCTCCAACAGTTGGGGTAGAAATCTCATCATTCTTATCCTCGCTCCCTATCAGGAACACACACTGTCCCTGATTTTTGAGGATATCTTAATGCAGGGGACCCACAGCAGGGACACACAGTGGGTTACAGCAGCAGCCCTTAAGAACGTGGCCCAGTCGCACAGGGTCATGGCTGAGGGGCTCAGAGCTTGCAGGAGACCCAGTGGGACGGTGCTGAGACACAGCGGGCTACGGCTGCAGCCCTTGAGAATGTGGCCCAATCGTAGGCTGCAGACCGTGGCCCAGTCTCAGAGGGCACTTGCTACTGTCATTGACTGGTAGCCTCCGAGGGCTCGACCACCAGGGATAGGACGCAGGTGGCCCTCCAGGACTGGCAGTGCCAGCTGACACCAGAGCTTCTGGAGCTCACTGCAGAAGCATCATGGAGTGACCCAGGGGCCCACAGGAACCCCAAGGGAGGAGGAAGGGCTCGAGTCCATGCTGGGGCCATCCAGCTGGTCCAGGCTGTGGCTCCACCTTCTGACTCCCCCCTTTCCTGACACCGGGGAATCTCCAGGGCAGTGGGATGAAGATGGTGTCATGGAAGCATCCCAGACACCTGGAAGCCGGTCAGGGCACTCAAGGTCCAGGGCCTCCAGAGCTTGGCTGCTACGCGCACCACAGGCCACGGGGCGAGGTAGGCAGCTGGCCCCCTCCACATCCAATGTACATTATGGGGAGTCACTGAGTGGTAAGCCACATAAGGTTAGGAAGTTGTAGGTGTACGGAGATGGCACAGGTGAAGGGCTGCACGAGTTAGAAAGATATTTAAGCACCTTAATGTATTCTGTTCACAAGCTTTTATGTTAGAACGTATTATTTAAACACCTTTATTGCAATTATTAAATGTTTTTTCACCACTCACCTGTGACTAATTTGTCTCAGATTTGTCTCGAATAGGTTTTTGATTTGATTTATTATTGTTACATATATTAACATACAGTTTCTTGCGTGCTATACAGACAAAGCATACCATTCAGAGAGAAGGAAAGGAGCAGGTGCAGAATATAGTGTTACAGTCACAGCTAGGGTGTAGAGAAAGATCAGCTTAATATTTGATTTGATTTATTATTGTCACGTATATTGGGATACAGTAAAAAATATTGTTTCTTGCACGCTATACAGACAAAGCATACCGTTCATAGAGAAGGAAAGGAGAGAGTGCAGAATGTAGTGTTACAGTCACAACTAGGGTGTAGAGAAAGATCAGCTTAATATTTGATTTGATTTAATATTGTCACGTGTATTAGGATACAGTGAAAAGTATTGTTTCTTACGCGCTATACAAGCAAAGCATACCGTTCATAGAAAAGGAAAGGAGTGGGTGCAGAATGTAGTGTTACAGTTACAGCTAGGGTGTAGAGAAAGATCAGCTTAATATTTGATTTGATTTATTATTGTCACGTGTATTAGGATACAGTGAAAAGTATTGTTTCTTGTGCGCTATACAGGCAAAGCATGCCGTTCATAGAGAAGGAAAGGAGAGGGTGCAGAATGTAACATTACAGTCACAGCGAGGGTGTAGAGAAAGATCAGTGTAATACAAGGTAGGTCCATTCACAAGTCTGACAGCAGCAGGGAAGAAGCTTGGGTCCAGTGGTGGACTAGCCATTAGGCTGAGTAGGCCTGGGAGCCTGGAAGGAAGGGGGGGCCCCCCAAAAAAATTGGTTTAACCCTTTTAAGGATGAATAAATCTTTATAACTATACCCCGTGGGTGAATCAATATAACAAATATCTATAGATAGAGTAATGAGAAACTTAGCCATCTGGTACTCACGCACGTTGAATGCTTTGATCTGTTATTCACATGCTGTTACCGACACTTTTGTCAAGCAAAAAATACGGAAGCTTTTGAAAGTATAAATGTAAAGAAAATGAAAAATAAGTGAATAAAAGGGCTGTAATTGATTCATATAACTTTATAGAAACATAGAAAAACGACAGCACAAACAGGCCCTTCGGCCCACAAGTTGCACCGATCATATCCCTACCTACCAGGCCTATCTATAACCCTCAATCCCATTAAATCCCATGTACTCATCCAGAAGTCTCTTAAAAGACCCCAATGAGTTCGCCTCCACCACCACCGACAGCAGCCGATCCCACTCACTCGCCACCCTCTGAGTGAAAAACTTACCCGCGACATCTCCTCTGTACCTACTCCCCAGCACCTTAAACCTGTGTCCTCTCGTAGTGACCATTTCAGCCCTGGGAAATAGCCTCCGAGAATCCACCCGATCTATTCCTCTCAACATCTTATAAACCTCTATCAGGTCACCTCTCATCCTTCGTCTCTCCAGGGAGAAAAGACCGAGCTCCCTCATCCTTATGATGTGATACATGTAGTACATTGTACACAGTACAACGATATCAGTTATCCAACGTCGCTTAACGTCACTTTATTCTATTCAATAAAGGGTGAGGCAGGGGCCAAGGTCAGGGAACCTTACTAAAGCTCAGCCTAAGGGTAGTTAATCCGGTCCTCAGACTTTTGTATCTTTTTCCCGATGGAAGAAGGTGGAAGAGAGAATGTCCGGGGTGTGTGGGGTCCTTAATTATGCTGGCTGCTTTTCCCAAGGTAGCGGGAAGTGTAGACAGAGTCAATGGATGGGAGGCTGGTTTGCGTGATGGATTGGGCTACATTCACAACCCTTTGTAGTTCCTTGGTCAGAGCAGGAACCCATACCAAGCTGTGATACAACCAGAAAGAATGCTTTCTATGGTGCATCTGTAAAAGTTGGTGAGAGTCGTAGCGGACATGCCAAATTTCCTTTGCCTCTTCCACTGACGGTCACCGGAGGGATGCTTTATGTTGATATCAGTCGGGGAGGCCCCTCAATGCTGTGTCACTGATAAAAGGAAGCCATTGATTCCCCAGATCCCATGAGCGATTCCCTCCTGTCCCCCAGGGCTCTGTATGGGGGTTTCAGATCCCTTACCCGTTACACAGACATGGGCCCAGGTGCCAGCGTGCACGCGGAGCTCAGGTAAGAATCAGACTAGTTTGCACCCGGGCATCATCACAATAGTGCTTAATGAGTCACCCTCCTGCCTGCCAAGAAACTCACAAACACAGAGTACCCAGCACTCTGGTGTGACAATGTTGCAGGATATAGAAGGATTTGGGGGGGAGCAGGCAGGGTGGAACCCACAGACACAAGCCCCTAGCAAATGAACAGCCTGGGGATCAGGGTCTCCCTCGCCGTCTCGCATGCATCATTTGAGTGCCAACTCTCCAACGCTTGGGTAGTATTCCAAGGTGTGCTCTTACCTCCTTCACCTGCTGGTCATCCTCCCCAGCGCCGCCCGGCTGGTTAGCCTCCTCCAAGAGGTCACCTCTCTGTAGAGCCAGATTGTGCAGGACACAGTACATGATCTCTATGTGGGAAGAGATGACAGAGTTATATTGGAGGGCCCCATCAGATCATAGAACATAGGATCCCTACAGTGCAGAAAGAGGCCCTTCGGCCCATCGAGTCTGCACCGAACACAATCCCAGCCAGGCCCTACCCCCACATCCCTCCATATTATACCCACTAATCCCTCTAACCTACGCATCCCTGGACACTAAGGGGCAATTTCTTACCATGGCCAATCAACCTAACCCACACATCTTTGGACTGTGGGAGGAAACCCACGCAGACACGGGGAGAATGTGCAAACTCCACACAGACAGTGACCCGAGCCGGGAATCGAACCCAGGACCGTGGAGCTGTGAAGCAGCAGTGCTAACCACTGTGCTACCATGCCGCCCATTGGTCCAGGCACCGCAATCACATTTTGAGAAGCCCAACGCACCTCTCCACTATCGTGCGGGGAGCTACATGGGCCTCATTATAGCAGCTCTCTGCCTCAGTCACAGGCCTCATCAGCCATGTCCGAAGCAGGTAACCCGTATCATCCAGGAGCCACCCCAGCAGCCTGGGCTCCTCCTCAAATGTCTCCAGGGTGTCAGAGCTCCTGACAATGAAGCTATCGTGCGCTCTGCCCGGGTGACTTGCGCAGACATGCATAATATTCATATTATGGTCACGCACTAGTTGAACATTCAGGGAGTGGATATCCTTTCTGTTGATGAATCTCTATGGATTCTGTGGGGGGGCCTTGAGAACAATGTGGGTGCAGTTGATGACCCCTGTACGTTAGGCATCTCGGCAATGTCTGCGGACCCTGCAACCCAGCTTCCTGATGGGCCTGATCCAAGTTGAATTTGATGGACTGTCCTGGCCGGACATACAGGGTTTCTGTGACCTGCTGGACTGGGAGATGCCACAGACATCTCCGCCACAGGTTTGGAAGGAACCAGTCGCAGAAAAGTTCAGAGCAGCTGTCAATTTGACAGCCACCGAGAATGAGTGCCCACCCCCTCCCCTGCCGAGCTGCCAGGTCCTGAAACAGGCTGCACACATGTTGCACTGTCTCCTTTCGGAGTCAGAGATGCCCGCGGCACACGGTGTCCGCCATCTGTTCAAATGACACTCGTGTATGGAACTGCCGGGGTTTCTGCTCCCTCCTTCTCCTACGCACCCCCTCTGGGTGAATGGCAGCCACCTCCTGCCTCTGGTGGTCATCTCCCTCTACTCCTGCAAGTGATAAGACTCAGGCGTCCTGTGCCCGTAATTCTTCCTCCTGCTCCCCCTCCTCAGCTCCAGCAGCAACTAAAGGAACAGCAAGACTGATCGGTTAGATCGCAAAAGCCATCTCATCAGTCTGAAATGGGGTGGGGGGGGGAGGGGAGGGAGATGGAGAGGAACACATGAAGACATTAAGGAATGCTGCCTTCACCGAGAACATCAACAGTTACTGTCCATGCCCCACATTTCCCCCAGCCACAGGCTCCCCACAATCACACCCCCCCCGAAATCCCCCAGCCACAGGCTCCCCACAATCACACCCCCCCCGAAATCCCCCAGCCACAGGCTCCCCGCAATCACACCCCCCCAATTCCCCCAGCCACAGGCTCCCCACAATCACACCCCCCCAATTCCCCCAGCCACAGGCTCCCCACAATCACACCCCCCCCGAAATCCCCCAGCCACAGGCTCCCCGCAATCACACCCCCCCCAATTCCCCCAGCCACATGTCCCCACAATCACACCCCCCCCAATTCCCCCAGCCACAGGCTCCCCACAATCACACCCCCCCCAATTCCCCCAGCCACATGCTCCCCACAATCACACCCCCCCCGAAATCCCCCAGCCACAGGCTCCCCACAATCACACCCCCCCCAATTCCCCCAGCCACATGTCCCCCACAATCACACCCCCCCCGAAATCCCCCAGCCACATGCCCCCCACAATCACACCCCCCCCAATTCCCCCAGCCACATGTCCCCCACAATCACACCCCCCCAATTCCCCCAGCCACATGCCCCCCACAATCACACCCCCCCAATTCCCCCAGCCACATGTCCCCCACAATCACACCCCCCCCGAAATCCCCCAGCCACAGGCTCCCCACAATCACACCCCCCCAATTCCCCCAGCCACAGGCTCCCCACAATCACACCCCCCCCAATTCCCCCAGCCACAGGCTCCCCACAATCACACCCCCCCAATTCCCCCAGCCACATGCCCCCCACAATCACACCCCCCCAATTCCCCCAGCTACATGCTTTCAGTTGAGGCCGTCCTCATGTGTGTGGAACTTGGCTATCAGTTTCTGTTCAGCGACTCTGCGCTGTCGTATGTCGTGAAGGCTGCCTTGGAGAATGTTTACCCGAAGATCAGAGGCCTCAACCGGGATCTTGGGTTCATGTCACACTATCTGTCACCCCCATGACTTGCCTGAACTTGCAAAATCTCACTTAGTGTCCTGTCTGGAGACAATACCTCTTTAACCTGTGCTTAACCCTCTCTCAACTCACATTGTCTGCACCTTTAAGACTTGAATAGCAGATTAGCTGTAAAGACTCACGTTCGAATTAAAAGGACAGCAGGACTAGAGGGCACAGCCTCGAGATAAAGGGGGGGGGGGGCGGTTTAGAACAGAGTTGAGGAGGAACTTCTTCACTCAAAGGGTGGTGAATCTCTGGAATTCTCTGCCCGTTGAAGTGGTGGAGGCTGCCTCGCTAAATATTTTTAAGACGCGGGTTGATGGGTTTTTGATAAGAGAGGGGATTAAGGGTTATGGGGAGAGGGCGGGAAAGTGGAACTGAGCCACGACAGATCAGCCATGATCTTATTGAATGGCGGGGCAGGCTCGAAGGGCCAGATGGCCTACTCCTGCTCCTATTTCTTATGTTCTTATGTTAATTAGTATTCTGTAAACTGTGCCCTTTATATGCCCTGTTTCTGATCAGAACTCTCCACTCACCTGACGAAGGAACAGCGTGTTCCGAAAGCTAGTGGCTTTTACTATCAGATAAACCTGTTGGACTTTAAGCTGGTGTTGTGAGACTTCTTATTGTGTTTACCCCAGTCCAACACTCCACATCGGGAGAAAAACAGTTATCAGTGGCTTCCAAGACCAGTCTGTGCGGAGAGTAAAAGGACCTTAACACTCCTGAGGCTTTAGAACTCAGCTCTTCACAATTGACTGGCCCAGTTTTCTTAGTTCCCTGCACACACGCAGGAGGCTCCAATTGTTCTGACCCACGGTCGTAACTCAGGCAACATCAGATGTGCAAATTCACTGGTCGTGTCTCCCACATTCGGACACTAACTATTCTTCAACAGCTTGGCTGTGTGTCGGGGGGATGTAAACACAATGGAGATAAAGCTTTGGGTGTGCGGTTGGACGGGGGGGGAGAGATGCAGAGTAAAGGGTGAGCACGTGTTGTTGCTGTAATGATAAGGTCAGCTTAGATGGGTTGCGAAGTACAGCGATCTGGAAGATCACCTTGTGTGGAAGGCTAAAAAGGGATGAATACTGGCTGGAAGTGAAGGGTAATGGTTCAAGTCCAGCAGCAAACATTTGGGACACTTCAAATTCCCGAGAACCCCACAATGAACCAAAGGCTGTAATGGGGTCAGGAGCTGAGGGACCCTGGCGGGACCCAAACTGAGGGTCACTGAGCAGGTTATTGTTGAGTCAGTGCTCCTTGATAGCACGGTCGATGACCCCTTCCATCACTTTACTGATGATGGAGGGTACACTGATCGGGTGGGAATTGGCCAGATTGGTTTTGTCCGGTTTCTTCTGTATCGTAGAAACCCTACAGTGCAGAAGGAGTCCATTTGGCCCATCGAATCTGAACCAACTCGCTGACATTGCATCTTCGCCATGCCCAATCCCCGCAC
Source organism: Carcharhinus amblyrhynchos (assembly GCF_965287045.1). NCBI lineage: Eukaryota > Metazoa > Chordata > Chondrichthyes > Carcharhiniformes > Carcharhinidae > Carcharhinus > Carcharhinus amblyrhynchos. The sequence continues at coordinate 7,240,211 of NC_137359.1, read as the reverse complement.
ATTTACCCCACCAATCTCCCAAATCCACACATCTTTGGACACTAAGGGGCAATTTAGCATGGCCAATCCACCTAACCTGCACATCTTTGGACACTAAGGGGCAATTTAGCATGGCCAAACCACCTAACCTGCACATCTTTGGACACTAAGGGGCAATTTAGCATAGTCAATCCACTTAACCTGCACAATCTTTGGATTGTGGGAGGAAATCAGAGCACCCAGAGGAAACCCACACAGACACAAGGAGAATGTGCATGCTAAATTGCGCCTTCATGTCCAAAGATGTGCAGATTAGATGGATTGGCCATGCTAAATTGCCCCTTAGTGCCCAAAGATGTGTAGGTTAGGTGGATTGGCCATGCTAAATTGCCTGTTAGTGTCCAAAGATGTGTAGGTTAGGGTGGATTGGCCATGCTAAATTGCCCCTTAGTGTCCAAAGATGTGTAGGTTAGGTGGATTGGCCATGCTAAATTGTCCCTTAGTGTCCAAAGATGTGTAGGTTAGGGTGGATTGGCCATGCTAAATTGTCCCTTAGTGTCCAAAGATATGCAGGTTAGGTGGATTGGCCATGCTAAATTGCTCCTTTGTGTCCCGATGTGTGTAGGTTAGGTGGATTGGCCGCAGTAAATGTGCGGGTTCACGGAGGTTTGGCGGGAGAGAATGCCTGGGTAAGATACACTGCCGGAGAGTCGGTGCAATGGGCCGAATGGCCTCTCTTTCTGCACTGTAGGGATTCCGTGGTCCGCTGGAGCTGTTCCCAAACTGCTTGATGGGAAACAGTCGGGTTAAAGCAGTGTCTCAGTGGAGGAGAGAGAGAGGTGGAGAGGAGTCCAGGTTTAGGGAGGGCTTTGCAGCACTCAGGATGCTGGGGCGGCACGGTAGCACAGTGGTTAGCGCTGCTGCTTCACAGCTCCAGGGACCTGGGTTCGATTCCCGGCTCGGGTCACTGTCTGTGTGGAGTTTGCACATTCTCCCCGTGTCTGCGTGGGTTTCCTCCGGGTGCTCCGGTTTCCTCCCACAGTCCAAAGATGTGTGGGTTAGGTTGATTGGCCATGCTAAGAAATTGCCCCTTAGTGTCCAGGGATGTGTCGGTTAGAGGGATTAGCGGGTATAATATGTAGGGATATGGGGGTAGGATAGGATTGTGTTCAGTGCAGACTCGATGGGCCGAAGGGCCTCTTTCTGTACTGTAGGGATTCTATGATCCTAATGGGAAGAGGGTGGAAGTGGAGGCTGTGCAGATGGGAGTGTGTACAAATTGTCAGTGAGTTAAAGGTGCCTGGAGACACTGTGGCTGGTCTGGATGCATTCCCAGCCGGAGGCTGATCTGGCTTTCTGCGAATGCAGCTTCTATTCTGAAACAAATGGTAACCCAGAATTCATTTAATTTTAGACAAGTTGGCTTATTACTTACTCACTGCCAGAAAAATAATGATAAGTTGCAACCCTCTGTTACCCTGTGCCAAGCCTCTGAAGTCCCAGAACGACTGAAATCGCTTTCAGATCAGGCAGCGCAAGTAGAGGGGTTGTCTTGGGACAGAGAGACATTTATTTATCAGGCAAATTGCATTTCCTTCCTCAGCATCACAGGATGTCTAGTGTTAACCACAGCTCATTTTCTCCTGATGTTTCCCCTCCTGCCCTTTCTCAAAGATTGTCATCTTCCTAGTCCTGTCACAGGGGGTCATCTGGAGGGCTGGGGTGGGGGCTGGATGTGAAATTTGGATCATTCCACACAGCGGGCATGCATATTCCACAACCCCATGTTCACGGGACGCGATGATCCAGTGCGGTACGATGGCGCAGTGGGTTAGCACTGCTGCCTGGCAGCGCCAGGGACCCAGGTTCAATTCCAGCCTTGGGTCACCATCTGTGTGGTGACTGCATGTTCTCCCTGTGTCTGCATGGGTTTCCACTGGGTGCTCCAGTTTCCTTCCACAGTCCAAAGATGTGTAGGTTAGGGTGGATTGGCCATGCTAAATTGTCCCTTAGTGTCCAAAGATGTGTAGGTTAGATGGATTGGCCATGCTAAATTGTCCCTTAGTGTCCAAAGATGTGCAGGTTAGATGGATTGGCCATGCTAAATTGTCCCTTAGTGTCCAAAGATGTGCAGGTTAGATGGATTGGCCATGATAGATTGTCCCACAGCACCAGGATCCCATGTTCAATGTGTTTTCAGTCACTCTCAGTGACCTCAGTCACTCTCAGTGAGCTCTGTTACTCTCTCAGTGACCTCTGTTACTCTCTCAGTGACCTCTGTTACTCTCTCCGTGACCTCTGTTACTCTCTCAGTGACCTTAGTCACTCTCTCAGTGATCTCAGTCACTCTCTGTGACCTCTCACTCTCTCAGTGACCTCTGTTACTCTCTCAGTGACCTCAGTTACTCTCTGTGACCTCTCACTCTCTCAATGACCTCTGTTACTCTCTCAGTGACCTCAGTCACTCTCTCAGTGACCTCAGTTACTCTCTGTGACCTCTCACTCTCTCAGTGACCTCAGTTACTCTCTGTGACCTCAGTCACTCTCTCAGTGACCTCAGTTACTCTCTGTGACCTCAGTCACTCTCTCAGTGACCTCAGTTACTCTCTGTGACCTCTCACTCTCTCAGTGACCTCTGTTACTCCCTCAGTGACCTACCTCATTATTTGCCATGAGCAACGTGGCTCTGACAGATTACTCTCCCTTCCTTTCACTCTGAAGTGATGGGATTGGGCAATTCGCTTGGGCAACGCTGTTGACATCAGTGTCCAGCTCTGACTTCTTGTCCCTGGCTCCCCACCAGCTCCCAGCGACGGCGCAGCTGACACCCATACTGGCTGTGCCCTTGGCTGGCATCCAAGCTTCCCACAGAGAGTTGGCAGGAAATCATTTCCTGGCTCGGCGGGTGGCCTGGGGAAGTGGCTGCACGTTCTGCAGCTCTGCCGCTCAGTCCGTCTGTTCCAAATCCCCCGTCCTGTGTGGCGGAGGCCTGCTGAGACACAGGCCTGTCCGATTAGGCCTCGTTCCCTCCCGCCCCTCACTGCATTGTGTGCCCGAGGATGCTAGGCTTCGTTTCGAGGCGTCAAGAGGCAGAGTCTAATCATGCCTTTTGGCAAATGTGGTTTGACAGTGAATTTTGCAATCTTGGGCGAGGTTCCATCTCCTGTTTCATGACAAGATTTGCCAATATTTTTCCTTAAAGCAAGGATGTTATTGTTTGGGGGTGGGGGGGGGGGGGGGGGGGGAGGGCGAATCCTCCCGTCCCGTCCACCACGGGAATCGAAGCGGGCGAGGAGCAGACCACGGAAAGGCCCCTTGACCTCTGGGCAGCTGGAAAATCTTGCTCTGAGTGTCTCAAATATTGTCTCCCCCTCTTCCCAACATCCCCCCCCCCTCATCCATTGGCTATCCCGGTCTTCATCAGCGACTGTTTTGTTCAAAGCTGACATTTAACCATTTGGAGGGTGACGGAACTGTTTCGTTCGCTGACGGGGTGCCCCCCCCCCTTCCTGCACCTGTTGGTGCCACCGTGCCAGTCTCATCCCTGCATGCCAGCAGCCCACCCGCCAAGCAAGTGGCTGCGATCAGGCCGGCTAAAGGGAATCGCTGTGATGGCATCGCCAAGGGAAAGGAGAATTGGCCATCTGGGCATCAAACATTTATTGCCCAATTGGTGTTCCAAAGAACAAAGAAAAGTCCAGCACAGGAACAGGCCCTTCGGCCCATCCAAGCCTGTGCTCATCACGATGCTCTAACTAATCTAAACAAAACCCTTCTGTCCTCACTTGGTCCGTATCCCTCTATTCCCTCCCTTGTACCCATCCAGATGCCTCCTAAATGTCCCTGCTTCCACCCCCTCCTCTGGCAGTGCGTTCCAGACACCCACCACTCTCTGTGTGTGAAACCTTCCCCCGCACATCTCCCTTAAACTCTCCCCCTCCCACCTTAAAGTTTAATGTTTATCGATCCGTGTCACAAGTTGGTTTACATTAACGCTGCAATGAAGTTACTGTGAAAATCCCCTGGTCCTGTTCGGGTAACGCCGAGGGAGCACGGCCCAACCTGCACGTCTTTCGGACTGTGGGAAGAAACCGGAGGAAACCCACGCAGACACGGGGAGAATGTGCAAACTCCACACAGACCCAAGCTGGGAATCGAACCCGGCTCCCTGGCGCTGTGAGGGAAGCAGTGCTAACCGCTGTAATATTCTTGATAATAAAGGGATGAGGGGATATGGGGGAGGTGGGTTTGAGACCAGGGAGAGATCAGATTGAGTTGGGGAGCAAGCTCGAAGGACTAAATACTTCTGCTCCTCATTCCTATGTTCCTAAACAGACGGATTGCGAGGTTGTTCCTGTTTTGGTGTGGTGCGTCGTGGGACTGATGTGTATTGTTGAGTAATTCCCAGTCTTACACATGCCATCACAAGTCAGAAGCCTCTCTCCCTGTAGCCTCGCCGCTTTGCCAAACCCAGTCCAATGCCCTCGAGCTATACAGTGAATGGATTCCGCTGCCAGCTTGGAGCCCTCCCTTTGGTGGGCACGCCCTCTCCTTTGGCTCTGCCTACCCAGCATGCTCGCTGGGGGCATGTCCACTGACGCCACAGAATAGCTCGCGTCTCCTGGCGAAGTGTTGCTCCAACACAAATTGGATCCCAGCCAATCGTCCCTCAGGAAAGGCAACGCAAAACTGCTTTGCACCGATTGGCAGTGACATCAGAGGCGATCCTGCTGCTGTGGCAACGCTGCTGTGCATCCCATCCCGCTGTCACACACAGGCTAATGGGCCAATTCAGAAAAACAGCCAAAGCGGATTTTGGAGATGATAACTCTGCCGTGTGTTTACTCTTTTTTAACTTTGTCTTGGTTTCCGTCCAAACACAGAACGGGAACTCCCTCCTGCCTTCTCAGTTCCCACATCAAAAGAATCGGCCCTCGGGATTTCTTTTTTTTCATTTCTGCGTTCCCCTCTGTAAGCAGAGCATTCCATCCGGGCCTACGCAGATTTGGCTCCAAATCCGCAAACAAGGGGGCGCGAGGGAGCAAGCGGGACGCCTCGGCAGAACGAGAGCCCCGGCACCTGGAAATGTTCAGCTGCTGGGAGGACTCGGAATCTGATCGCATCGGCCTGGAGTGACTGCCCAAACACTTCTTGGCCAGGGTGGACTCCTGTAAAATGAAAGCTCTATTCGTTATCCACTGTGCCTGAGGGGCAACAGGGTGGCACAGTGGTTAGCACTGCTGCCTCAAAGAGCCAGGGACCTGGGTTCGATTCCCAGCTTGTGTCACTGTCTGCGTGGAGTCCATATGTTGTTCCCGTGTCGGCATGGGTTTCCTCTGGGTGCTCCAGTTTCCTCCCATAGTCCAAAAAGCATGTTGGTTAGGGTGGATTGGCCATGGTAAATTGTCCCTTAGTGTCCAAAGATGTGCAGGTTAGGTGGATTGGCCATGCTAAATTGTCCCTTAGTGTCCAAAGATGTGTAGGTTAGGGTGGATTGGCCATGGTAAATTGTCCCTTAGTGTCCAAAGATGTGCAGGTTAGGTGGATTGGCCATGCTAAATTGTCCCTTAGTGTCCAAAGATGTGCAGGTTAGGTGGATTGGCCATGCTAAATTGTCCCTTAGTGTCCAAAGATGTGTAGGTTAGGGTGGATTGGCCATGCTAAATTGTCCCTTAGTGTCCAAAGATGTGTAGGTTAGGGTGGATTGGCCGTGCTAAATTGTCCCTTAGTGTCCAAAGATGTGTAGGTTAGGTGGATTGGCCGTGCTAAATTGCCTGTTCGTGTCAGGGGGACTAACCCAGGGTAGGGATGAGGTTATGGGGATAAGGCCTGGGTGGGATTGTGGTCAGTGCAGACCTGAAGGGCCAACTGGCCTCCTTCTGCACTGTCGGATTGTATGATTACATTGGCAGACAATCCTTTTGAACCTCAGGTCATTCAGATGCGAAACATTGGCTCTATTCCCTCTCCACAGAGCTGCTGCCTTTCTCCAGCATTGCTGGTTCTGAATCCTTTCAAAATGGTCCCATCTTTCCACATCGATCCATTGATAAAAGTCATCGCACGGTGCCCAGCGGCACAGTGAGAATCACTGGTTTGGTATGGTGCAGAAGGAGGCCATTCGGCCCATCCTGTCTGTACTGCCTCCCAGGACGAGTATTATGATTTAGTGCCATTCCCCTGCCTTTTTCCCGTATCCCTGCACATTGATTCTATTTAAATAAAGATTTAACGCCCTCTCGAATGCCTCGATTGAACCTGCCTCCATCACAATTCCAGGCAGCGTGTTCCAGACCCTAACCACTCCCTGTGTGAAAAGCTGTCTCACATCACCTTTACTTCTTTTGTAAATCTGTGTCCCTCTTATTCCCAACTCTTTTACAAACAGGAACAGTTTCTCCCTGTCTACTCTGTCGAGCCCCTGCATGATTTTGAACATCTCGATCAAATCTCCCCTTAGCCGCCTTCTCTCCAAGGAGAACAGTCCCAATCTCTCCAAGTTTCTCATCACTGGAATCATTCTGATCAACCTTTTTGCACTTTAGGGTGGTATTATCGCTGGGTCTGCCACCCCCGAGTGCGTTTTGTGATGGCCTGTAGAATTGGGAGTCAGGGTAAAGTAAGCGTTCTGTCAGTCGCCAAGCCCACTGTGCCCCTCCCAGGCCGCACTGCCAACCCGGTTCCCAGCCAGAGCGGGCAGGAAGCTGATTAATATCTAAATACACCCACTGAAATGTTATTAATAAGCCTGAGTCAAATGGCCCTCACTATTCACCCACCTCCCCGGCAGCGGCCTGGGGTACAGGCCATTCTGAACCCCCAGGGTTGAGGAAGCAGCACCAACCCCTCAGCAATGAGGCTCTCTCCACCACCCCCCCCTCAACTAACCGGGCAGGCATGAGGTTCAGCCGACCCGCACACCACTCAGCCCCCTCCCCCTCACTCACCCTCCGCATACACCCCCCCCTCATACACCCTCCCCCCATACACCCTCCTCATACACCCTCCTCATACACCCCCCCCCATACACCCTCCTCATACACCCTCCCCCCATACACCCTCCCCCTCATACACCCTCCCCCATACACCCTCCCCTCATACACCCTCCCCCTCATACACCCTCCCCCTCATACACCCTCCCCTCATACACCCTCCCCCATACACCCTCCCCCATACACCCTCCCCTCATACACCCTCCCCCATACACCCTCCCCTCATACACCCTCCCCCATACACCCTCCCCTCATACACCCTCCCCCATACACCCTCCCCCATACACCCTCCCCTCATACACCCTCCCCCATACACCCTCCCCTCATACACCCTCCCCCATACACCCCTCATACACCCTCCCCCTCATACACCCTCCCCCTCATACTCCCTCCCCCTCATACACCCTCCTCATACTCCCTCCCCCTCATACTCCCTCCCCCTCATACACCCTCCTCATACACCCTCCCCCCATACACCCTCCTCATACGCCCTCCCCCTCATACTCCCTCATACTCCCTCCCCCTCATACACCCTCCCTCCTCATACACCCTCCCTCCTCATACGCCCTCCCCCTCATACGCCCTCCCCCCCATACGCCCTCCCCCCCATACGCACTCCCCCCCATACACCCTCTCCCTCACACACCCTCCCCCATAACACCCCCCTCATACACCCTCCCCCCTCATAAATCCTCACCCCCACGCACCCTCCCGCATCATACAACCCCTCCCCCCATACACCCTCCACTCAGCTCCCTCCCCTCCTCGGTCACATCCTAGTAAATCTTTTCTGCATTCCTCCTAGGTTAATCATGTCCTTTCTGTGACTGTGTGAGCTGTAATGTCATGCTGCCTCTCCAGTCCCGGATAGGAGATCGATATTACATTCAATCAGGATAAGACATCGAGCGCGCTGGAACGCTATGTATTTATCTAAAGCTTTTTAAGAAAACACCATTCGGAGCCTACAATCGCTTTTGGTTTCCTTAGCAACCAATAGAACAAGCACTGCACTCTGTAAGGTGGGTAGTTTGACCTTTGCCCCCCCCTCCAGCAGCAGAATCCTCCCCTCCGGTGCAGGATGACAGCCTGGACTAGGCCGGGATCCATGGTAACAAGGCAGCAGGCTAGCCGTCTGCGCACCCCACGACTAACATCCGAATCAGAAGCAGGGGCAGGCCGCTCAGCCCCTCCAGCCCTGCTTCCCCATTCAATAAGATCCTCTCTTGACCTGATTGGAACCTCAAGCCCTCTTCCTGCTCCCCCGATAACCTTTGACCCCCCCCCTCGTTAATCAGGACACGCTCCACCTCCGGCCTAACAATATTCGAGGATTCTGCCTGTTGAGGTCGCAAAAGTTCCAGAGCCCTCGAAGACATTCTCCTCAGATCTGTCTGAAATGGGTGACCTCTGATTTTTAATCAGTGACCCCCTCCCCCCCACCCCCCTACCCCCCTCCGGTTTTGGATTCTCCCACAAGATGGAATATCCTCTCCACATCCACACTGTCGATACCCCTCAGGGTTTTAAATCAAGTTATCTCTCACTCTTCTAAACCCCAGGCTGGGGGGGGTGGCACAGTGGGTTAGCACTGCTCCCTCACAGCGCCAGGGACCCAGGTTCGATTCCAGCCCTCGGGTCACTGTCTGTGTGGAGTCTGCACGTTCTCCCTGTGTCTGCGTGGGTTTCCTCCCACAATCCAAAAGACATGCTGGTTAGGCTGCATTGGCCGTGCTAAATTCTCCCTCAGTGTAACCCGAACAGGACTTGGGGATTTTCACAGTAACTTCATTGCAGTGTTAATGTAAGCCTACTTGCGACATTAATAAACTTTTTTTTTGGACACAAGCCCAGCTTATCCAACCTTTCCTCAGAAGACAATCATTCACCCATTCCTGGTATTAATTGAATAAACCTTCTCGGAACTGCTTCCGACACAGTCACATTGTCCCTTAAGTAAGGAGACCAATACTGTCCACCATAAGACCAAGAGACATAAGAGCAGAACGAGTCCATTCGGCCCATCAAGTCTGTTCCGCCATTCAAATATGGCTGATATTTTTCTCAGCCCCATTCCCCTGCCTTTTCCCCATAACCTCTGATCCCCTTATTAATCAAGAACCGATCTATCTCTGTCTTAAAGACACTCAGTGACGTGGCCTCCTCTGCGGCAAAGAGTTCCACAGATTCCCCACTCTCTGGCTGAAGAAATTCCTCCTCATCTCTGTTTTAAAGGATCGTCCCTTTACTCTGAGGTTGTGCCCTCTGGTTCTAGTTTTTCCCACTAGTGGAAACATCCTCTCCACATCCACTCTATCCAGGCCTCGCAGTATCCTGTAAGTTTCAATCAGATCCCCTCTCATCCTTCTAAACTCCGAGTACAGATCCAGAGTCCTCAACCATTCCTCATACGACAAGCTCTTTGTTCCAGGGATCATTCTTTTGAACCTCCTCTGGATCCTTTCCAAGGCCAGCACATCCTTCCTTAGATATGGGGCCCAAAACTGCTCACAACACTCCAAATGGGATTTGACCAGAACCTTATACAGCCTCAGAAGTACATCCCTGCTCTTGTATTCTAGACACGACTCCAGATGTGTTCTCAATAATGCCCTACACAACTGAAGCATAACCTCCCTCCTTTTGTAATCAATTCTCACAATAAATAATGACGTTCTAATAGTTTTCCCTCGCTACTTGCTGTACCTACAGACTACCCTTTTGCGATTCATGCATTGGGACACCCAGATCCCTCTGCGTCTCGGAGATAACTAACTCCTTTTTCCCTCTTCCTGCCAAAATGCACAATTTCACACTTTCCCCCCAGACCTTTACCCACTCACATTGTTTTAATTCACTCTTGGGACATGGGTGTCGGTGGCCATTTATTGCCCATCCCTAGTTGCCCGAGGGCAGTTGAGAGTCAACCTGAGGTTGTGTTGCTGTGGCTCTGGAGTCACCAGACCGGGGTAAAGACAGCAGACTTCCTTCCCTAAAGGGAACCAGATGGGTTTTTCCAACAATCCGTAGATTCTCAATTCCAGATATTTTTTATTGAATTCAAATTCCACCATCTACTGTGGCGGGGAATCGAACCCGGGGTCCCCCGGAACATTAGCTGAGTTTCTATATTAATAGTCTAGCGATAATACCACGAGGCCGTCGCCTTTCAGGCCAGTTCCTGTTTGCCTGTTTCTCTTCCACATTGGATTTTAAGGCCAGTTTCTTTTCAACTTCCAGGATTTCAGTTCAAGTTTTTGAAAAAAAGTAATCGTTCAAACAATAAATAAACAGCTTTCACTTCACGAAAAGGGTCTTCAGGGACAGGCTGGCTATCTTGACCTTGTCTCCATGTCCCACAAGGTTTTGTAGCAGTGTGACTGTTTAGCAGCCCATCTCGCTCAGTGTCTGCGGGGCCTAATTCCAAAGGCTGACTAGAGCTCTGCTTAAAGCCCCTGCCCCGCTGCCTGACCCAGTTCAGAAGGATGAGGAGGGGGATCTCATTAGAATACAAACATAGAAACTAGAAGCAAGATGAGGCCATTCGGCCCTTCGAGCCTGCTCCACCATTCATTATGATCATCCAATTCAATATCCTGAACCCCCTTCCCCCCCATATCCCTCGATCCCTTTAGCCCCAAGAGCGATATCTAATTTCTTCTTGAAATCACACAACATTTTGGCCTCAACTACTTTCTGTGGGAGTGAATTCCACACATTCCCCACCCTCTGGGTGAAGAAATTTCTCCTCACCTCAGTCCTAAAAGGTTTACCCCTTATCCTCAAACTATGACCCCTAGTTCTGGATTCCCCCACCATCGGGAACATTCTTTCTGAATCTACCCTGTCTAACCCTGTTAGAATTTTATAAGTTTCTATCAGATTCCCTCTTACTCTTCTAAACTCCAGTGAATATAATCCTAACCGACTTAGTCTCTCCTCATAAGACAGACCTGCCATCCCAGGAATCAGCCTGGTAAACCTTCGCTGTGCTCCCTCTATAGCAAGGATATCCTTCCTCAGATAAGGAGACCAAAACTGCACACAATACTCCAGGTGTGGCCTCACCAATGCCCTGTACAATTGCATCAAAACATCCCTATTCCTGCATTCAAATCCTCTCGCTATGAAGGCTGACATACCATTTGCTGCCTTTACTGCCTGTTGTACCTGCATGCTTACTTCCAGTGACTGATGCACAAGGGCTCCAAGATCTTACTGAGTATCCACCTCTCTCAATTTACACCCATTCAAGTAATAATCTGTCTTCCTATTATTGCGACCGAAGTGGATAATCTCACATTTATCCACATTGATGAAAGGCCTGGATAGACTGGATGTGGGGAAGATGTTTCCATTTGTAGGAGAGACTAAATCTGAGAGCACAGCCTCAGAGTAAAGTGACGACTAAGAGGCAATTTAGCATGGCCAATCCGCCTAACCTCCACATCTTTGGAGTGTGGGGAGCAAACCCACGCAGACACGGGGAGAACATGCAGTCTCCACTCAGAGACAGTGAGCCGAGCCGGGAATTGAACCCGGGTCCTTGTTGTTGTGAGGCAGCAGTGCTAACCACCGAAGCGCTCTGCAGATCCTTGTAATTTCCATAGTGGGTCTGAGCTGTCAGAAATCCCTGTGTGAAATAATGACCTGTTCAGTTACGTCTGCAGTGACTTGGGAATCCTTCCTGCTCTTGTGCAGCAGACAGTATGATCTGTGATGAGATAATACTGCAGGCAGTGCTGTGTAACAGCCTCTGCTGATGTCATGGAGGGGTGGGTGCTGCTTTTGCTCTGTAGGTGTGTCCTGGGTGCAGTGAAAACACAAATCACTTTGCAGTCACATAACGTGACCTGTTCATTTCTCTCCCTCCCTTTCCCAGCTCAGTGACGGAAACTCCAGTCCAGTGAGTCGACTTACCAGGGTAAGGACTAACATTCAGTGTGTGTGTGTTTAATCTCTCTTTCGGGAAAGTGGGGATAGCCTTAATAATGACAGCTCCTTCGATCTGAGTCTTTCAATTGATGAGTTATTTAGTGTGTGTGTGATCGTGGCTGTAGCTGTCTCAGATTTACTCCAATTCTTCTTGCATTTACAGCCGTCACAGTTTCCTGTGACATCTCAAAGTGAACTATGTTCCTCAGTGTCTCGGGCATGTCATGCCCTCTTGTGCCTTTGCAATTCTTTAGCTGAAACACTTGCAGACTTTTCAGAAGTAACAGTCTCTCGCTCTCTCTCTCTCTTTCTCTTACACTTCCTCTTTTCATGTTCTGACAAAGTACTTTCTCAGCTTAACCCTTGAGGCTCCAGCTGGTTAAAAAAGCCAAGTAGAGAGAAAAAAAAACCGTCACGTCAGTCTGTGTGGACTGGAGTGGGCTTTACCCATGTTCTGGGAAATGTGATTTTGACAAAAGCCAGTTTGCTTAATGCTGGAAATGTACCTTTTCCCATCAGGATTGGCCATGCTAAAATTCCTCTTAGTGTCCAAAGATGTGCAGGTTAGGTGGATTGGCCATGCTAAATTGTCCCTTAGTGTCCAAAGATGTGCAGGTTAGGTGGATTGGCCATGCTAAATTGTCCCTTAGTGTCCAAAGATGTGCAGGTTAGGTGGATTGGCCATGCTAAGTTGTCCCTCAGTGTCCAAAGATGTGCAGGTTAGGTGGATTGGCCATGCTAAATTGCCCCTTAGCATCAGGAGGATTGGGAGGGTGAAAATGTGGGGATACAGTGATTGGGCCTGGGTGGGATTGTTGTTGGTGCAGACTTGATGGGCCGAATGTCCTCCTTCTGTGGAGGATCTCTGATTCGATGAAACAATAGGTGATTGCTATTTGGCAGAAGCAATTTGAGGAGAGTGAGTTGCAATCGTGTCAGGGTGCTGTTGGTTTTTGGTGTTGGCTGTTTCACAAGTTATTTCACAACTTGTGAAATAGCCATGCTCTGCTGGGTTGTTCTGGTGCCGCTGTGGGGAGGCTGAGTGAAATCTGGAAGACAAAATTTTCCATTCACGGGATGTGTAGTGTGTCATCTCTGTGTCTCTCCTCGGGGCATTTAAGTAAAAACACCCACCATCCCTGGTGGCAGCGTGAGCGACTTAGAACTCCAGCAGCTCAGGGGCAAGGCGAACCTGACATGCAAATGTCAACGTTTAATCGTTGGTGTCACAAGTAGCCTTATGTTAACGCTGCAATGAAGTTACTGTGACAATCCCCCAGTTGCCACACTCCTGCTCGGGTACACTGAGGGAGAATTTAGCACAGCCAACGTACCCTAACCAGCACGTCTTTCGGACAGTGGGAGGAACATAAGAAATAGGAGCAGGAGTAGGCCATCTAGCCCCTCGAGCTTGCCCCGCCATTCAATAAGATCATGGCTGATCTGATAATGGTTCAGTTCCACTTACCTGCCTGCTCCCCTTAATTCCCTTATCGATTAAAAATCTATCTATCTGTGACTTAAACACATTTAGCGAGGTAGCCTCCACCACTTCAACAGGCAGAGAATTCCAGAGATTCACCACCCTTTGAGTGAAGAAGTTCCTCCTCAACTCCGTTCTAAATTGACTCCCCCTTATTTTGAGGCTGTGCCCTCTAGTCCTGTTGTCCTTTCTAAGTGGAAAGAATCTCTCTACCTCTACCCTATCCATCCCCTTCATTATCTTTTATATCTCTATAAGATTCCCCCCTCAGCCTTCTAAACTCCGTACAGGGCCAATCTACTCAATCTCTCCTCATAAGCTAACCCCCTCATCTCCGGTATCAGCCTGGTGAACCTTCTCTGTACCTCCTCCAAAGCCAATATATCCTTTCTTAAATAAGGGGACCAAAACTGCACACAGTACTCCAGGTGCGGCCTCACCAGTGCCCTGTACAGTTGCAGCAAGACCTCCCTGCTTTTATGCTCTCGCGATAAAGGAAACCCACGCAGACATGGGGAGAACGTGCAGACTTCGCACAGACAGTGACCCAAGCCAGGGAATCGAACCCAGGTCCCTGGCGCTGTGAGGCCGCAGTGCTAACCCACTGTGCCACCGTGCCGTGACATGTAACAGCCCATATATTCACCGGGTAAGAGAACTGGCAATGCAACTCAGCTGTGTTCACACGTGACTCCAGTCCCAGGTCAGGGGGTGGGTCACAGCCTCCTGCTGTGGGTGTAGCAAAGTGGATTTTCCTGGTGGTGAGCTGAGCACCATCCTTCCCATAGGAGACTTCTGTCAATGTTGTTATCAGACCAGTTCGATAATGACCTGGCACAGTTGTACTGACAAAAACAGCCCCTGCCCATACCACCACCCTCTGTTACTTTTGCTTGGGTGCATCCACTGGCACAATCATACCCAGTATTAGGGGAGAGGGCATGGGTGCCCTTAACATCGATGCTGAACCCAATGAAGTCATCAAGGAGCACCACAATTTGATTTATTATTGTCACTTTTTTGAATTCATTCATAGGACATGGGCGTCGCTGGCAAGGCCAGCATTTATTGCCCATCCCTAGTTGCCCCTTGAGAAGGGGGTGCTGAACTGTATTGGGATACGTTGAAAAATATTGCTTCTTGTGTGCTTTACAGACAAAAGCATACCATTCATAGAGTACATAGGGGAGAAGGAAAGGAGAGGGTGAACATAAGAAATAGGAGCAGGAGTAGGCCATCTAGCCCTTCGAGCCTGCCCCGCCATTCAATAAGATCATGGCTGATCTGTCGTGGCTCAGTTCCACATTCCTGCTTTCTCCCCATAACCCTTAATCCCCTTGTCTATCAGAAACCTATCTACCCGTGACTTAAATATACTTTAATATATGCAGAATGTAGTGTCGTGTTTGTAGAAAGATCAGCTTAATATTTGATTTGATTTATTATTGTCGCATGTATTGGGATACAGTGAAAAGTATTGTTTCTTGCGTACTATACAGACAAAGCATACTGTTCATAGAGAAGGAATGGAGAGGGTGCAGAATGTAGTGTTACAGTCACAGCGAGGGTGTAGAGAAAGATCAACTTAATATAAGGTAAGTCTATTAAAAAGTCTGACAGCAGCAGGGAAGAAGCTGTTCTTGAGTTGGTCGGTACGTGACCTCAGACTTTTGTATCCTTTTCCCGACGGAAGAAGGTGGAAGAGAGAATGTCTGGGGGGCGTGGGGTCTTTGATTATACTGGCTGCTTTTCCAAGGCTGCGGGAAGTGTAGACAGAGTCAATGGATGGGAGGCTGGTTTGTGTGATGGATTGGGCTACATTCACCACCCTTTGTAGTTCCTTGCGGTCTTGGGCAGAGCAGGATCCCATACCAAACTGTGATAAAACCAGAAAGAATGCTTTCTATGGGGCATCTGTAAAAGTTGGTGAGAGTCGTAGCGGACATGACAAATTTCCTTCGTCTTCTGAGAAAGTAGAGGCATTGGTGGGGCTTCCTTAACTATAGTGTCGGTGTGGGGGTACCAGGGCAGGTTGTTGGTGATCTGGACACCTAAAAACCTGAAACTCCTGACTATTTCCACTTTATCCCCATTGATGTAGACAGGGGCGTGTTCTCCTTTACACTTCCTGAAGTCGATGACAATCTCCTCCGTTTTGAGGGAGAGATTATTGTCACCGCACCAGTTCACCAGATTCTCTATCTCATTCCTGTAACTCTGTCATTGTTTGAGATCCGACCCAATACGGTGATGTCATCAGCAAACTTGAAAATCGAATTGGAGGGGAATTTGGCCGCACAGTCAGAGGTGTATAAGGAGTATAGTAGGGGGCTGAGAACACAGCCTTGTGGGGCACCAGTGTTGAGGATGATTGTGGAGGAGGTGTTGTTGCCGATCCTTACTGATTGTGGTCTGTGAGTTAGGAAGTTCAGGATCCAGTCACAGAGGGAGGACCCGAGACCCAGGCCACGGAGTTTGGAGATGAGTTTTGTGGCAATGATGGTGTTGCAGGCACTGAGGAAAGGGAGTGATGAGGAAAGGGAGTGATGAGGAAATGACAAAGGAAGAGTCTGAGGGTGTTCGGGATTGAGCTGCCGATGATTGCCACTACGCAGCAGATCTGGAGACTACAAGGGTCTCCCTGGACCGTGGGCCCTGTACGACCCCAGCCATGGGCACAGCCCGTGATCCCGGGCACCCTCTGGGGGCCCTGGCAGAGAAGTCCAGGCAGCAGAACTACATCCTCAGGCCTACTCGCCACTCCACCATGTTCCTGGAGGCAGAGTGGGCGTCACTGGGGCGGGTCTCCACCTCGGTCTGGGGCCTCCGCACAGGTGGCATTAGCCGTGATATTGAGCGGGTAACCCTTGTCCCGCCAGCTGAGGGTTACCCTCGAAGATTCTGGGTACCTCCGAGTGTGCCAGGATGAATGCGCTGTGCCCACTGCCAGGATGCAGTGGGTATGATGCTCAGCGGGATGATCAGGGAGTGTTGATGTTGGCTGTTCCCTATTAAGACAGTGCTCTGAGGGCAATATGGGCATCCCAGCGATGGCATGAAATCCTGCAGCCTGGGCATCCTGGTGGGCCTGGTCAAGGTGGAAGGTGATGTAGTCCAATGCCCAGGCACAGAGGGCATCAGTCACCGCGCAGATGCGAGGCAGGTCTACCGATGGAATGAAAGCTCAGGGCTTGCGAGTGTCCTCTTCCTCCTCTGGGGGACAGGTGGGCGAGGCCTTGGCACAGATGCCACAGAGGTATTGGTGGCATATGTTGTCCGACAGCCAGTGTCAAGACCAGTGCCTCCTGTAGATCCATGGCCTACCGTATCGCTGACTTCTTACCCCTGCTCCTTGGCCTAAAGTTCCCGGGCTGCCTCTGGTGGTAGTGGGTCAGGCCTGGGCAGGCCTTGGCACTCCTTCCACTGCCAATCTGCCTTGGCAACAGCCACCAGGATTAATGTGAGCAGGCACGAAAATCATCTGGAATTTGTCAGGAGGTGGAAAGGAGAGAGCGAGGGAGTTAGCAATGTTATCCATCTTCTCGGCCTCTGCATTCCCTCATCCCAGTGTGACCCAGAGAAAGTTGGCCAGCCTGGCTTTCGTGAGCTGCTGCCCACACCGGTGAGCTTGCACGCTGACAGTAATGGACCCATGACCCTCCCTCATCTCCTTCCTCCGGCCCGGATCATCCCTCTCTCCGATTCATTAGGTGCGCGTCTTGTTCCGCTACAAGCGGATGCCCGTCTCTGGCTCCATCACCGTGAGCCTCAGGCCCTGCTTGTGGCTGCCCTCTCTCCCATGAGCCTTTGGGAGGTCTAGGGGCACGCTGGGTTCTCCAGGACGATGGAGCGTTGATGGGGGCTGGCATGAATGTAAGCGGGCACAGTGGCTGTCCGAGGCCAGAGCAACCATCTAGTGGCAGCTCCTGAGAGAACACCATGCCAGCTTTCCCCTTGGCAAGCACGCCAAAGGGCTTGGCAGCCTCGCTGTGACCTGGCACGTAAGGAATAAGGGGGACGCTATTCCTTCCACAAAACCTTCTGGTCCCCTTCCAGGACAGAGTTGGCACGCCAGCCCTGTACCATTCACCAACCCACTAACATGAGGAGCCAATGGGCGCAACATTGGGCATTTGCGATTGGATCTTTGGCCCTTCTCTTGGGTTTTCTGGAGTGGGGTTCCTCAGCAAGGGTCCCTCGTGCCTCCTTGTCTGAGCCGAGGCAGCTGTTTGCGTGGCATAGACGTTCGTCACGTGTTGGCAAGCAGCTCCCTCTGAATACAGTGCTGCGATGTCGCTGAGAGAGGTAATGCCTTTTGCAGTGCTGAGTGAGAAAGCCAAGGGTTAAACTAAGAGACGAATGGGGAGGCGATGGCCTAGTGGTATTATCGCTAGACTATTAATCCAGGAACTCAGCTAATGTTCTGGGGGACCCGGGTTCGAATCCCACCACGGCAGACGGTGGAATTTGAATTCAATAAAAGATATCTGGAATTAAAAATCTACCAATGAAACCATTGTTGGAAAAACCCATCTGGTTCACTAATGTCCCTTTGGGGAAGGAAATCTGCCATCCTTACCCGGTCTGGCCTACACGGGGCGGTATGATGGCACATTGGTTAGCACTGTGCCGGGGACAAGGGTCATGGGTGGATGGGGGGGACTCATAATGTTAAAATGGCGGCATGGGCTCGTTGGGCCGAAAGGCCTGTTTCCCGGGCTGTTTTGTTCTTTGGACCTGGGTTCGATTCCCGGCTTGGGTGATTGTCCCTGTGGAGTTTGCACATTCCCCCCGTGTCTGCATGGGTTTCCTCCCACAGTCCAAAGATGTGTGGGTTAGGGTACGTTGGCCGTGCTAAATTCTCCCCCCGCCCCCCCGAACAGGGGGATTTTCACAGTAACTTCATTGCAGCGTTAATGCAAGCCTACTTGTGACTAATAAATAAACTTTAACGTGACTCCAGAGCCACAGCACTGTGGTTGACTCTCAACTGCCCTCCAGGGGCAAGTAGGGGTGGGCAATAAATGCTGGCCCAGCCAGCGACACTCATGTCGCACGACTGAATTGTAAAAAACTTGTCAGAAAGTACTCGCGATGTCCGGGAAGGGTCAATGTATGGTTCGCTTCATTCTAAGATATTTCTGCCATTGCACTGACATTTAAATGCTAAGCTGAAAAAAAAAATCCACTCTCTGTTTTAATTTGACGACACTTCAGTGCTCAGCAGGCATGCTGGGTTAGCTCGAGTATTGACTGCATTTTTGAGAAGTACAATGCCAGCAAAAACAGACTTTTTATAAACCAAAGTAGGTCTTTCATAAATATATAACATCGGCGAGGCCGTTTTAGAGACAGCGTGTGCCAAACAATAACGAGATAAGGATTGATATATTGTGGAACTGTGTTCAGCTGGCTGTCTGTTATTCAATTACTGTTATCAGTAAAGGGCTGGCAGAAGAAGCCAGTCTATCTTTTCTCTCTCTCTCTCCTCACTGTTGTAATGATTGCACTTGAAGTTCTGTTCAATGAAAGAAATACATTGTGCCAGTGCCGCCTCCGTCTATTCAAAGGAATGAATGGGCCCGAGCGTTTCTGGCATCACAAGCAGGATTGAGAAAGGCCTACTGGGTTGATTTCAACGCTGGTTATCAGTGCTTCTCCAGTGGGATAAGGATGAGGCCAGAGTGAGCAGCAGCAGGGCAGAGGGAGAGAGCATGAGCCTGCCTGGAGTGTTGAGTGATTGCATCAACAAGGAGGTTTTTGATGTGATGTGGACTGTTTGCCAACACATCTTTCCCCTGCTACAGGGGCATATTGCGGACAGCTGGGTACTCAGCGAGACCTTGGAACATCAGTCGCTGAAAGTAAGCGCGCAGGTACAGCAGGCAGTAAAGAAGGCAAATGGTATGTTGGCCTCCATAGCGAGAGGATTTGAATACAGGGTTAGGGATGTTTTACTGCAATTGTACAGGGCGTTGGTGAGGCTACACCTGGAGTATTGTGTGCAGTTTTGCTGAGGAAGGATGTCCTTGCTATAGAGGGAGTACAGTGAAGGTTTACCAGGCTGATTCCTGGGATGGCAGGTCTGTCATATGAGGAGAAACTAAGTCGGTTAGGATTATATTCACTGGAGTTTAGAAGAGTGAGAGGGAATTTCATAGAAATTTATAAAATTCTAACAGGGTTAGACAGGGTAGATTCAGAAAGAATGTTCCCGATGGTGGGGGGAATCCAGAACTAGGGGGTTATAGTTTGAGGATAAGGGGTAAACCTTTTAGGACTGAGGTGAGGGGAAATGTCTTCACCCAGAGGGTGGGGAATGTGTGGAATTCACTCCCACAGAAAGTAGTTGAGGCCAAAACGTTGTGTGATTTCAAGAAGAAATTAGATATCGCTCCTGGAGCTAAGGGGATCGAGGATATGGGGGGGGGGTGGAGTGGAACTGGGGGGCGGAAATCAGGATATTGAATTTGATGATCAGAATGAATGGTGGAGCAGGATCGAAGGGCTCAATGGCCTCCTCCTGCTTCTAGTTTCTATGTTTCCATGTCTGTATCTGATTCTTGTGTGCAGTAACCTCAGCGATTTTCCACCCCCCCCCCCCCCCCCCCCCCCGAGCTGCCGGGGGGCTGTGAGTGAAGGGAGATCAGAGAGCTGTGCCAGCAACAAGGGCTGATTCAGGTTTGAAAGAGAGCTTGAGTGAGACTGATGTTCGCTGTGAGTGCGGGGAGTGCAGAGAGGGCTGCCCACAGCTGGGGAAATGAAGCTTGGGTGAGGACAGCTTGTGAGTGGGTCGCTGATACAGGCGTGCAGGTTTGTAATGGCCAGGCTGGCTGGAGTTATTAACCTCACAACTGGGACTGGACACATCTACTGGCCAGGTAGCTGACAGAGCTCACAGTGAGTCTCGATTCACTGTGTGAAGCTGCTCAGTCAGGGCACCCTTCCTGTCCCGGGGTGGGAGAGGGCGAGGGGGGCACACCCGCCCCCCCTGTCCTGGGGAGGGGGGGGCACCCGCTGTCCCTGGGTGGGAGAGGGTGAGGGGGGCACCCCTCCTGTCCTGAGTGGGAGAGGGGAAGGGGGGCACCCCCCCCTGTCCTGGGGAGGGGGGGGGCACCCGCTGTCCCTGGGTGGGAGAGGGTGAGGGGGGCACCTCCTGTCCCGGGGTGGGAGGGGGAGAGGGCACCCCCTGTCCTGGGGTGGGAGGGGGGCAGCCCCAGTCCTGGGAAGCGAGAGGGGGTGGGGGGGGGCACAGAATGTACTCCTCTGGAGAACTTCAATGTCCATAATCAAGAATGGTCAGTAGCACCACTACAGAGCGAGCTGGCCGGGGGGGGACGGTGCGCTGTCTGAGAAAAGCCCAGGTGCCAGACTGTCAACCCCTACAGTGCAGGAGGCCCTTCGAATCTGCACCAACCACAATCCCACCCAGGCCCTATCCCCACAACCCACACGTTTACCCTGCCAACCCCCCTGACACTGAGAGGCAATCTACCACGGCCAACCCACCTAACCTGCGCATCTTTGGACGATGGGAGGAAACCCACGCAGACACGGGGAGAATGTGCAGCCTCCACACAGACCGTGACCTGGGGAATCGAACCTGGGTCACTGTGAGGCCGCAGTGCCAACCCACCGTGCCACCCCGAGGGGTAGTGCTGACACGAGGGAGGAATCTCCTCCAACTCCTCACTACTAACCCACCCTTCCGTCTGTCCGCAGGGAGACGGGGAGGAGTATCCAATGTTGCTCAGATGGGTTTGGGCGCAACTCGGGTGCGTGGGGAAAGATGTCAGCTCGCTATGTCATCGCGCTGGCGCGTATGGTTCAGTGGACGGAGAGTCAGGAATGTCCCTCATCGACAACCAGTATACCTATTGAGGGGGCCAATTGAACCCAATATTGTGAGGCCTGTCTGTTTTTACAGTTGTCGGGTGGATTGATTGGCCAAATGGCCTTTACGTGTTAGTTTCAACTTTGATCCAGGGCAGGATGAACCGTCTGAGCTGAAATCAAATTTAAAGAGTGCGTGGGGGCTGAGGTTTGTGTTTGAATGTGCTGCCCAGACAATCTTTGTATTGTTTTTCCATCGCTATTTATTCTGCACAGGGTAATTAATAGCCCCCTGAGGGAGTACATGCCCCCCTCCCCGGGCAGCGCTCAGCATGGAGTGGCGCCTCCTGCCAGCAACTGTGGTCGCCCACTTCCAGACCCGCCCACGAGCTGCAAGAGACAAAAAATCCAGGCGCAACCCCTCGGCGGGGATACTCCGACCGGCCCCCAAACTCCGCTCCCCGCCTGCGGGAGAATCTGCGAAGGAGTGGGAATCTCGTCCTGGGAGCGCCCTCCCGGATTCGGACGCTGGTGGGGTCCAAACCGGGTCGGCCCTGGGCAGAGGGGGAATGAAAAATCACAGCCGTCGAAATTAGCTCTCAAATGGAGTGGCCACGTTCCACTCCAGTAGCGAGGGAGGGGGAGCTGGCGATCAAATTCTCCTGCCTGCTATTTTTAGCGTTCCCGCGTCAAATTCCCCAGCAAAAAAAATCATTGAGATGGCGAGGCAGGATTTTGGCGCACGCTCGCTACACCAGGGAGCTGAACGTTGTCTGGTGATAAGTGAGGGAAGCCTCGCAAAGAGGAGACAGCTGCATTATAAAGACTGGTATTGTTCTCTCTGCACCCAGTGTGTTAATGATTTATCTTTGGTTGATAAATGTTTACTTTTTGCCCGCGATGCGGTTGCCTGCAGACTTGGCTCCAGTTCGGGCCTACTCTCCGAACTGCGGCGGGTTAGCCCCTAGGCTGCCAAATTCCACAGGGGGGTGAGGCTGCGGGGAAGATAGGAATGGAAGCAGGCCATTCAGCCCCTACTGTTCCGTCCGGCTGAATCACAGAATACTCCAGAACAGGCCCATCCTGTCTGTACCCTGACCTGCCCACCGAATCCCATTTCCCAGCTCTTGTCCCTGAATGTTATGATGTGCCAAGTGCTCATCCAGGTAGTTTTTAAAGGATGCGAGGCCTCCCCCACCCTCCCAGGCAGCACATTCCAGACCCTCACCACCCTCTGGGTAAAAAGCTTTTCCTCACATCACCCCTAAACCCCCCACCCCCTCACCTTGAACCAATGTCCCCTCGTAACTGACCCTTCAACTAAGGGGAACAGCTGCTCCTTATCCACTCTGTCCCTCATACTCTTGTACACCTCAACCAGGTCCCCCTCAGCCTTCTCTGCTCCAGAGAAAACAACCCAAGCCTATCCAATCTCTCTTCATATCTTAACTGCTCCACCCCAGGCAGCATCCTGGGGAATCTCCTCCGCACCCCCTCCAGTGCCATCACATCCTTCCTATAATGTGGCGTCCAGGACGGCACACACGCTATCCAGCTGTGGCCTCACCAACGCTCCATACAACTCCAGCTGGGATGGCCTTTGTTGTGGAATTTACTGAGCTGGTCTCCTCCTGGCCAGTGATCTCCAGGCCGGACGCGGATCTGTTTTTCCCCCCCTGCCGGGCGGATGGGAGGCAGTGTTTTCCCCGCCCGTATGTCGCCAGCATGGCAGAGTTCATGGCCCACTGTCAGAGGCCGAAAGGGTATTTTCCAGCCCGCCTGTGGGCCCCACTCTACCTGGACACAGCGGGAACAGCAGGCGGTCTCTAAGGCAAGCTGCCCCGGCCTACATGGCCACAGCTGGGAGGCCCTGCGCTTGGGTAGGCCCTGCCACAATGGCGGCCATATTTAAGTTAAAAACATTTCAAAGTTGCTGCAAGAATGTTCAAAGATGGAAGCGTACACTCTCTCTCTGTCTGTCTCTCAGTTTCTCTCTCTCTCTCTCTCACTCTCAGTCTGTCTGTCTGTGTCTCTCTCTCTCTCTCTCTGTCTGTGTCTCTCTCTCTCTCTCTCTGTCTGTCTGTGTCTCTCTGTCTGTCTGTGTGTCTCTCTCTCTGTCTGTCTGTCTGTGTCTCTCTGTCTGTCTGTGTCTCTCTCTCTCTCTCTGTGTCTGTCTGTGTCTCTCTGTCTGCCTGCCTGCTGTCGGGCTGTAGCTCCCTGTGGGTTGCAGGCTCTCTCCAGGTGTTGGAGCTCTGAGAGACGGCACACTGTCCTTACTTGGAGCCTGGGCACGGCCTCAGGCTGTGAGTTGGCCAGTTCCGAGTGAATCGCTTTGCAGTGTTTCCTTCTCCTTTCTTTAATTCATTCACGGGATGTGGCCATTGCTGTCTTGGCCAACAATGACCCCGGCGCAGGGCGAGCGTAGGAGGGACCTTTGACCCCTGTCAGGGTCCCAACCCAAAACACCAGGTTCCAAAGTCCTGCCCTGACACCCCATGCCACAACCTTACCCCCCCCAAACC
The DNA here is from genome assembly GCF_965287045.1 of Carcharhinus amblyrhynchos. NCBI lineage: Eukaryota > Metazoa > Chordata > Chondrichthyes > Carcharhiniformes > Carcharhinidae > Carcharhinus > Carcharhinus amblyrhynchos. The sequence continues at coordinate 7,216,467 of NC_137359.1, read as the reverse complement.
TCCTGCCCCATGGTGTGAGTACAATTCTGGTCACCCTGCTACTGGAAGGATGTTATTAAACTGGAAAGGGGGCAAAAACAGATTTACAAGGATGTTACCGGGACTGGAAGGGTTTGAGTTATAAGGAGAGGCTGGATAGACTGGGACTTGTTCCTCTGGAGTGTAGGCGGATGAGGGGTGATCTTATAGAGGTTTATAAAACCATGAGGGGCATCGATAAGGTGAACAGCCAAAGGTAAAGACCTTATCGATGCCCCTCATGGTTTTATAAACCTCTATAAGGTCACCCCTCATCCCAGGGAGCCCAAAACTAGAGGGCAGAGGTCGAAGGTGAGAGGGGAAAGGGGACCTGAGGGGCAACTTTTTCACACACAGAATGTGTGTGGAATGAGCTCCCAGAGGAGGTGGTGGGGGGGTCAATGACAACATTTAAGAGACATTTGGACGTCAATGGGAAAGGGATATGGGCCAAACACAGGCAAATGGGACTAGTTCAGTTGAGGAACTGTGGTCGGCATGGATGGGTTGGGCCGAAGGGCCTGTTTTGATGCTGTCTATCTCAGTGACTCTAAAGGAGAAAGCTCGAGGGTGGCAGAGATGTGTAGAAGTCGCCGGGTTTTTCGGGTGGAAGGGGGTTGCTTGAAACTGTACGCGCTGGGGGGGGTGGGGGTTTAGGAGTATGTTAGTCCACGTGCCGTTAGATAGAACAAAGTTGTGCAGCGAGAGTATTTTACAATGACACAAGATCACGTTGAATCAAACCAGCCAAGCTGGCGCTTTACAATCATCGTCAAATCACAGAATCCCACAGTGCAGAAGGAGGCCATTCAGTCCATCGAGTCTGCACTGACCACAATCACACCCAGGCCCTATCCTCATCACTCCATACATTTACCCTAGCAAGTCCCCCTAATACCAAGGGACAATTTAGCGTGGCCAATCCACCTAACCTACACATCTTTGGACACTAAGGGACAATTTAGCATGGCCAATCCACCCTAACCTACACATCTTTGGACACTAAGGGGCAATTTAGCATGGCCAATCCACCTAACCTACACATCTTTGGACACTAACGGGCAATTTAGCATGGCCAATCCACCTAACCTACACATCTTTGGACACTAACGGGCAATTTAGCATGGCCAATCCACCCTAACCTACACATCTTTGGACACTAAGGGGCAATTTAACATGGCCAATCCACCTAACCTACACATCTTTGGACACTAAGGGACAATTTAGCATGGCCAATCCACCGAACCTACACATCTTTGGACACTAAGGGGCAATTTAGCATGGCCAATCCACCTAACCTACACATCTTTGGACACTAACGGGCAATTTAGCATGGCCAATCCACCTAACCTACACATCTTTGGACACTAACGGGCAATTTAGCATGGCCAATCCACCTAACCTACATGTCTTTGGGAAGAAACCCAAGCAGACGCAGGGAGATCGTGCAAACTCCACACAGTGACCTGAACCGGAATTGAACCCAGGTCCCTGGCGCTGTGAAGCAGCTGTGCTAACCACTGTGCCACCGTGCCACCAGAATTTGTCAGCTTTTGTGACGGATGAGAGGCAGAGAGCTGGTACTGAATTCTCATTCACTGCACTTAGAAAGCAAGTTTGCTTTCAAACCACATCCTGTGCACCTGTTCCTCAGCAAACAAGTGCCTTAGCAATGTTGACAGCACACAAACAAGGTGGCAATGCAGTCCATTATCGCTGCCAACTGTTCGCTCCAGCAATCTCAACTTTTTTTTCATTCATTCACGGAGCGTCGCTGGCTGTGTTCATTACTGCCCGTCCCTAACGTTTCAGCGGGCATTTGGGAGTCAACCACGTTGCCGTGACTCTAGAGTCACATGTAGGCCAGACTGGGTAAGGACGGCAGATATTATTTTATTCATCGCTGGCTGGCCATTGCCCATCTCTAGCTGCCCTCTTGGATCACTGCAGTCCATGCCCCATGGGTTGGGGAGGGAATTCCAGGATTTTGACCCAGTGACTGTGAAGGAACGGCCGATATATTTCCAAGTCAGGATGGTGAGTGGCTTGGAGGGGTTTGGTGTTTCCAGGTATCTGTTGCCCTTGTCCTTCTAGATGGAAATGGTTATAGGTTTGGAAGGTGCTGTTGAAGGATCTTTGGTGAATTGTAGACAGTACACACGGCGTGTCTGCATGGGTTTCCTCCGGGTGCTCCGGTTTCCTCCCACAGTCCAAAGATGTGTAGGTTAGGTTGATTGGCCATGCTAAGAAATTGCCCCTTAGTGTCCAGGGATGTGTAGGTTAGAGGGATTAGGGGGCATAATATTTAGGGATATGGGGGTAGGGCCTGGGTGGGATTGTGTTTGGTGCAGACTTGATGGGCTGAAGGGCCTCTTTCTGCACTGTAGGGTTCTATGATTTCTGTTACTGAGTGTCGGTGGTGGAGGGAGTGTGTGTTTGTGGATGGGGGGGCCAATCAAGCGGGGCTGCTTTGTCCTGGATGGTGTCGAGCTTCTTGAGTGTTGTTGGAGCTGCACCCATCCAGGCAAGTGGGGAGTATTCCATCACACTCCTGACTTGTGTCCTTGTAGATGGTGGACATGCTTTGGGGAGTCAGGTGGTGAGTTACTCTCTGCAGGATTCCCAGCCTGTAACCTGCTCTGGAAGCCACAGTGTTTACGTGGTGAGTCCAGTTGAGTTTCTGGTCAATGGATTCCCCAGGATGTTAACAGTGGGGGATCCAGTGATGGTTACACCATCAAGGGGTGGTGGTTAAGAGTGTCTCTTATTGGTGATGGGCATTGCCTGGCATTTGTGTGGCGTGAATGTTACTTGTCAGATGGATATTGCCCGGGGTCTTGTTGCATTTGGACATGGGCTGCTTCAGATTTTGTTCCCTAAATTACATCAGAACCATCAAGAGTATAGAAACACAGGGGGATCTGGGTGTGCAAGTCCACAGATCTTTGAAGGTGGCAGCACAGATGGAGAAGGTGGTGAAGAAGGCATGTGGCATGCTTGCCTTTATAGGATGGGGTATAGAGTATAAAAACTGGAGTCTGATGTTACAGCTGTATAGAACATTGGTTAGGCCACATTTGGAATACTGCGTCCAGTTCTGGTTGCCACACTATCAGAAGGATGTGGAGACTTTGGAGACAGTACAGAAAAGGTTTACCAGGATGTTGCCTGGTATGGAGGGTCTTAGCTATGAGGAGAGATTGGGTAAACTGGAGTTGTTCTCCCTGGAAAGACGGAGAATGAGGGGAGACCTAATAGAGGTGTATAAAATTACGAAGGGCATAGATAGGGTGAACAGTAGGAAGCTTTTTCCCAGGTTGGAGGTGACGATCACGAGGGGTCACGGGCTCAAGGTGAGGGGGGCGAGGTTTAACTCAGATATCAGAGGGACTATTTTACACAGAGGGTGGTGGGAGTCTGGAATGCACAGCCAAGCAGGGTGGTGGAGGCGGGCACACTGGGATCGTTTAAGACTTATCTTGATAGCCACATGAACAGACTGGGAATGGAGGGATACAGAAGAATGGTCTAGTTGGACCAGTGAGCGGCGCAGGCTTGGAGGGCCGAAGGGCCTGTTTCCTGTGCTGTATTGTTCTTTATTAGCGAACCACATGGGTTTTTACAACAACTGACAATAGTTTCATGGCCATCATTAGACTTTTAATCCCAGATTTTTATTGAATTCAAATTTCACCATATGCTGTGGCAGGATTCGAACCCCGGTCCGCAGACCATTACCCTGGCTCTCTGGATTACTAGTCCAGCAACCATACCACGACACCACAACCTCCCCGTAACTGCCTTGTGTGCTCACTCCATGTTCCACTTCATCACATATCCATTCATTTTACCCCTAAAAGATACAATAGTGAGTCCTTCAACTCCTTCCCCCTTTACCACTCTCACACAACCAGGGAGAGCTCCCTCCTCAGACATTCAGCATCCATTTCCAATTCCTTGTTTGTTCATTCCCTGGTTGTCTGGAGAATGGGGAAGGACTATCAAAACCCTTGCTCATTATAAAACATTGATTCAGTCTCTCCTTCCTGTCCCCGGTGGAAATGATCCCGGTAATCTGCAGTCCTGCTACATCCAGCCAAGAATGGTGGTGGACAATTAAACATCTCACTGGAGGAGAACTCCCTCCCTAACAGCACTGTGGGTGTACCTACACCACACGGACTGACTGATGTCCAATAACAATCCTGGAACTCCCTCCCTAACAGCACTGTGGGTGTACCTACACCACATGGACTGACCGATGTCCAATAACAATCCTGGAACTCCCTCCCTAACAGCACTGTGTGGGTTAGGTGGATTGGCCGTTCTAAATTGACCCCGGTGTCGGGGGGATTCACAGGGTATATGTGTGGGGTTATGGGGATAGGGCCTGGGTGGGATTGTGGTCAGTGCAAACCTGATGGGCCAAACGGCCTCCTTCTGTACTGCAGGGGTTCTGTGATCCTGTAACTTCCAGCTCGTCCTGACCTCCTCCTCTGTCCAGCCCCTCCTTCACAGTCCTTACAGCCTTCCATTAACCCTTCAAACTCCAAAGCCTCGGGTTTAAGTCCTCACATTCAGATCTGTCCGAACTTCAAACAAGCCCACCGCCCTTCGGATTCTGACCTCTGGCCCACCGCCTTTGCTTGGATCCCATTTCAGTTATCCAGCAGGTCCCTCGGGAATTCCCCATCCATGTCCTCGGGTGTGGACGTTGTCTGCTTCCCATGGGGACATCAGTGGATCTTTTGAAGTCGCAATGATTAGAGGGAACCAGCAAAAAAATAGCAACATGACCCAGTGACGAGCATTTCCATAAGGATGGTGGAAATGTCAGGATGAAAGGAAGCTCTCGGTTAAAATGGCGGGGTCGTGTGTAATTTAGATGGTGGCGTGATTGAATTCTTTCCCCGTGTGTAAGCTCAGACGGGGAGACCAGAGAGACGGCCACATCACACGTCACGTTGCAAAGTAGGCTTCAGGGAGGTCATTCACTACAAAGAAGTTTGTGTTTTTTTCGAAGCCACTGGCTGTAATCAGGAAAAAACGCTCTGAACTTCTCATCAAGGGCTGCAAACGTCTCCAGCTGTTTCAGATCATTTCTTCCGCAAAGAAACTAATCTGGCTCCAAGGCAAGGCTTCATTCTCAAAAATGTGGGCGTGCAAGTCATCAAAGAGAGAGAGAGAGAGTCCACCCAACAAGAACTTGACCGTCTGAAACCAGACACAGAACAAACATTCTGCTCCAGAGTGAGAGATTTTCCCAACTCTGGATTCGACCCACCCACTTAACCCCTTCCCACACCTCCCCCCCTGCCGTGTAAACTCTCCCCCTCCTCCCTCCCCCCCCCCACCACCGCCGTGTACAGTCTCCCCCTCCTGCACCCCACCCCACCCCCACCCACCCCCGGTGTACACTCTTCCCCTCCCCCACACACACCCCACCGTGTACACTCTCCACCCCCACACCCCCATGTTGGGTCTCTGTCTGTGTGGAGTCTGCACATTCCCCCTGTGTCTGCGCGGGATTTGATTTGATTTATTATTGTTGCATGTATTGGGATACAGTGAAAAGTATTGTTTCTTGCTCACTATACAGACAAAGCATACTGTTCATAGAGAAGGAAAGGAGAGAGTGCAGAATGTAGTGTTACAGTCATAGCTAGGGTGTAGAGAAAGATCAACTTAATGCAAGGTCGGTCCATTCAAAAGTCTGATAGCAGCAGGGAAGAAGCTGTTCTTGAGTTGGTCGGTACGTGATCTCAGACTTTTGTATCTTTTTCCTGGTGGAAGAGAGAATGTCCGGGGTGTGTGTGGGGTCCTTAATTATACTGGCTGCTTTTCCGAGGCAGCAGGAAGTGTAGACAGAGTCAATGGATGGGAGGCTGGTTTGTGTGATGGATTGGGCTACATTCACAACCCTTTGTAGTTCCTTGCGGTCTTGGGCAGAGCAGGAACCCATACCAAGCTGTGATACAACCAGAAAGGATGCTTTCAATGGAGCATCTGTAAAAGTTGGTGAGAGTTGTAGCAGACATGCCAAATTTCCTTAGTCTTCTGGGAAAGTAGAGGTGTTGGTGGGCTTTCTTAACCATAGTGTTGGCAAGGGGGGGACCAGGACAGGTTGTTGGTGATCTGGACACCTAAAAACTTGAAGCTCCCGACCCTTTCCACTTTATCCCCGTTGATGTAGACAGGGGCATGTTCTCCTTTACACTTCCTGAAGTCGATGACAATCTCCTTCATTTTGTTGACATTGAAGGAGAGATTATTGTCACCGCACCAGTTCACCAGATTCTCTATCTCATTCCTGTAACTCTGTCATTGTTTGAGATCCGACCCAATACGGTGATGTCATCAGCAAACCTGAAAATCGAATTGGAGGGGAATTTGGCCACACAGTCATAGGTGTATAAGGAGTATAGTAGGGGGCTGAGAACACAGCCTTGTGGGGCACCAGTGTTGAGGATGATTGTGGAGGAGGTGTTATTGCCGATCCTTACTGATTGTGGTCTGTGGGTTAGGAAGTTCAGGATCCAGTCACAGAGGGAGGACCCGAGACCCAGGCCACGGAGTTTGGAGATGAGTTTTGTGGCAATGATGGTGTTGAAGGCTGAGCTGTAGTCAATAAATAGGAGTCTGACATCAGTGTCCTTGTTATCTCGGTGTTCCAGGGTTGGGTGCAGGGCCAGGGAGATGGCGTCTGCTGTGGACCTGTTGTGGCGGTAGACAAACTGTAGTGGATCCAGGTAGTCCGGGAGGCTGGAATTAATTTGTGCCATGACTAACCTTTCAACGTGCTTCGTAATGGTCGATGTCAGAGCCACTGGCCGATAGTCATTAAGACCACGCTGCCTGGGTTTTCTTAGGTACTGGGATGATGGTCATCTTCTTGAAGTAGACAGGGACCTCAGATTGTTGTAAAGAGAGATTGAAGATATCTGTGAATATCCCCGCCAGCTGATCCACGCAGGATCCGAGTGCACATCCGGGTATCCTCCCACAATTCGAAGGACGTGCTAGCTAGGGTAGATTGGCCGTGCTAAATTCTCCCTCAGTGTACCCAAACAGGACTGTGGCGACGCAGGGATTTTCACAGTGACTTCATTGCAGTGTTAATGTCAGCCTACTTGTGACAGTAATAGAGTAAAAAAAAACTTAAAACTGAAAAATCCAGGCTGGTGATTTGGTGCAGTGCTGAGGGAGTGCTGCACTGACACAGGAGCTGTCTTAGACCATAAAACATAGGAGCAGAATTAGGCCACTCGGCCCATCGAGTCTGCTTCCCCCATTCAATCATGGCTGATATTTTTCTCATCCCCATTCTTTTCCCTGGAACCCCCGATCCCCTTATTAATCAAGAACCGATCTATCTCTGTCTTAAAGACACTCAGTGACGTGGCCTCCCCTGTGACAAAGAGTTCCACAGATTCCCCACTCTCTGGCTGAAGAAATTCCTCCTCATCTCTGTTTTAAAGGATCGTCCCTCTAGCCTGAGGTTGTGCCCTCTGGTTCTAGTTTTTTCTCCTAGTGGAAACACCCTCTCCACGTCCACTCTATCCAGGCCTCACAGTATCCTGTAAGTTTCAATAAGATCCCCGCTCATCCTTCTAAACTCTGAGTACAGATCCAGAGTCCTCAACCATTCCTCATACAACTCATCTTTCTTGAGCCTGGGCCCCGTCTGCCTGCTTGGACGGATGTAACAAATCCCCAAAACGTTTCAAAATGCTCAAATCCCAGAGAATGATCATTAGTACTGGCAGCAAAAGTACAAAGGTTCATCCAGGCTCCAAATGTTTGCTCTCTTCTCTCCCGATGTGGAGATGCCAGCGTTGGACTGGGGTAAACACAATAAGAAGTCTCACAACACCAGGTTAAAGTGCCACAGGTTTATTTGGTAGCAAAAGCCAGAAGCTTTTGCTACCAAATAAACCTGTTGGACATTAACCTGGTGTTGTGAGACTTCTTACTCTCTTCTCTCCCCACAGATGCTGTCAGACCAGCTGAGATTTTCCAGTGCCTGCTGTTTTTAACCATCATTTCACTGTGCTAGGCCAGTTTGGACAGGTTTAACCGTCATTACTGGTCCCTCCTCTTTGGGAGGGTGGTGTACTGGTCTTGTCATTGCATGAGAAGTCCTGGCTCATGCCCAAGGGGACCCAGGTTCGAATCCCGCTGTGAGAGCTAGTTGGGATTTAAATCCCAATTTGTAAAATCTGGAATATAAGGCCAGTCTTCATCAGTTTGACTGATCATCAATTGTCATAAAAAACCCTCATCTGCTTCACTTTAGGGAAGGAAATCTGCCGTCCTTACCCGGTCTGGCCTATGTGCAACCCCAGAGCCACGTGGCTGACTCTTAACTGCCCTCTGAAATAGCCCAGCGAGCCACTCAGTTCAAGGGCAATTAGGGATAGACACATAGAAACATTCAAAAATAGGAGCAGTGGGGCATTCGGCCCATCAATATCCTGATTCCCCTCTCTTTCTTCCCCCCCCCCCGCCCCCCCCCCAATATCCCTTAATGCCTTTAATCCCAAGAGCTAGATCTAATTTCTTCCTGAAATCTCTCAACGGTTTGGTCTCAGCTACACTCTGTGGAAGTGTGCATCACAGTAGCACAGTGGTTAGCACTGCTGCCTCGCAGCGCCAGTGACCCGGGTTCAATTCCAGCCTTGGCTGATCGTCTGTGTGGAGTCTACACATTCTCCCCGTGTCTGCGTGAGTTTGGTGGACTGGCCTTGCTAAATTGCCCATGAGTGTCAGGGTGAGTACATGGGGTAAAGGGGATAGGGCCTAAATGGGATTGTTGTAGGCGCAGCCTTGATGGGCTGAATGGCCTCCTTCTGAACTGTCGGGATACTATGAATTCCCCACATTCCCCACCTTCTGGGTGAAGAAATTTCTCCTCACCTCAGTCCTAAAAGGTTTACCCCTTATCCTCAAACTATAACCCCTAGTTCTGGACTCCCTCCACCATCGGGAACATTCTTTCTGAATCTACCCTGTCTAACCCTGTTAGAATTTTATAAGTTTCTATGAGATTCCTTCTCACTCTTCTAAACTCCAGTGAATATAATTCTAACCGAATCAGTCTCTCCTCATATGACAGACCTGCCATCCCAGGAATCAGCCTGATAAACCTTCACTGTACTCCCTCTATAGCAAGGACATCCTTCCTCAGATAAGGAGGGATGCGCACATTCCACAAAGGAGAAAATAAAAGTAAAGGCGAGGAGGGAATTTCTCGCTGCTGATCTGACCAGAATTTGTCAATGAGGCAATGTTGAAACAAACCCGATTGTCTGGGTCATTAGCGCACTGCTGCTTGTTACAACAGGCCGAATGCTTATGTCATCAGTATACTGACAGCATTTAAATAGTGTAGCTTTATACAACATCACAATGTATCTCATCGTTTTTCAAATGAGCACGCAGCATGAGAATAATGCAGTTTTTTTTGGATCTAATCAATCTTAAAACTAACATAAATACAGCATTTAGATAAAGTAATGTTTATTAGTGCCACAAATAGACTTACATTAACACAGCAATGAAGTCATTGTGGAAATCCTCTAGTCGCCACACTCCAGTGCCTGTTCGGGGACACTGAGGAGCAGTTTATCATGGCCAATCCACCCAACCTACACATCTTTGGACACTAAGGGACAATTTAGCATGGCCGATCCACCTAACCTGCACATCTTTGGACACTAAGGGGCAATTTAGCATGGCCGATCCACCTAACCCACAGATCTTTGGACTATGGGAGGAAACCTGAGCACCCAGAGGAAACCCAGGCGGACGTGGGGAGATCGTGCAAATTCCACACAATCACTTGTGGCTGGAATTGAACCTGGGTCCCTGGCACTGTGAAGCAGCATGGCTAACCACTGTGCCACCCAGATAGGGAAATCCCAGAACTCAAAATAGATTTCAATACCCACATTAGTCACGATTTTGATGTGATTAATGATTAGCAGATAACAGAAAGATACCTTTGCCGTTTGAGAAGTTAAACTCCCTCCATGACTCACTGCAATGCTTAAATGTTGTGATCGGAAATGTATTGGGCAACAGGCCACCTCGCTGACTCAGTGTAACTTCAGCTAAAGGTATCATTAACAGGCCGGGTTCTCCGATCTCATACATGCCACATGCCGTTGCCAGCGGGAATGGAGAATTTGGAGTTCAGCCAAAACTCCATTCATTGCAGCGGAACTGGAGAATCCCAGCTGCGGGCGAGGTTGGAGAACCCGGCCAGGAACAGCAGAATCAGCAGGCCCCATGTCTACACCTCAAGAATATTGCACCCGGCTGCCCCTCCCTGACTGTCCCTATGTGGCTGTTGACTTGAATATAACGTAAGGGGTGGCATAGTGGGGCACTGCCACTCTCAGCGCCAGGAACCCAGGTTCAATTCCTGGCCTCCGGTCACTGTCTGTGTGGAGTTTGCACATTCTCCCCATGTCTGTGTGGGTTTCCTCCCTGGGTTCCGGTTTCCCCTCCCACAGTCCAAACTTGACTCATAACTGTTTGAGGTACTATTTTACGTACAACACTTTTGATAAAAAAACAAACAAATTCTTGGCCTTTATCTTAACCTGCTAAACCTGTGCATCTTTGGACACTAAGGGGCAATTTAGCATGGCCAATCCACCCTAACCTACACATCTTTGGACACTAAGGGACAATTTAACTTGGCCAATCCACCTAACCTACACATCTTTGGACACTAAGGGACAATTTAACTTGGCCAATCCACCTAACCTACACATCTTTCAGACTGTGGGAGGAAACCGGAGCACCCGGAGGAAACCCACGCAGACGTGGAGAGAATGTGCAGACTCCACGCAGACGGTGACCCAAGCTGGGAATCGAACCCGGGTCCCCGGCGTTGTGAGGCAGCAGTGCTAACCACTGGTCCACCGTGCCACCTTCAGTGGCTGAAGGCAAAATTAAATTTGCGTTTGAATGCTTTTCTTGTCCCTCCCTTTACGTCATGGAGAGAGAGAGAGGGAGAGACGCTCCAACTGGTTTTGTGACTCATTGTCAGAGTACATTTCTGTGGGGGGTGTGAACAGCCCACGCTGCCTAACCTACATTCCCAGGTGTAAGAGGGCAGTTCCATTCTCTGACTGAGTGAGTCACTTTTTCAAAAGTTCATACCAGGCACAACAAAGAGGAAGAACTTGAGCCTGCACTGACAACAATCCCACCCTGGCGTGACCCCCGTAGCAGTGCTAACCACCGTGCCACCCTGAAGGCAGCCTACAAAGTTTTGGCTGTTTGCTAATGGGAAAGGAATCAGCTAATAAGGTCACGTCAACTCGTCCTGATTCTCACAACTGGCAATGTGAGGATAGGCATTCTGGCAACCAGCAGATAAATTTAAAGTTTATTTATTAGTGTCACAAGTAGGCTTACATTAACACTGCAATGAAGTTACTGTGCAAATCCTCCAGTTGCCACACGCCGGCACCTGCTTGGTTACGGCACGGTGGCACAGTGATTGGCATTGCTGCCTCATTGCGCTGGGGACCCGGGTTCGATTCCCACCTTGGGTCACTGTCTTGTGTGGAGTTTGCACATTCTCCCCATGTCTGCATGGGTTTCCTCCGAGTGCTCCGGTTTCCTCCCACAGTCCAAAAGACGTGCTGGTTGGCTGGATTGGCCGTGCTAAATTCTCCCTTGGTGTACCCGAACAGGAGTGTGGCAACTAGGGGATTTGCACAGTAACTTAATTGCAGTGTTAATGTAAGCCTACCTGTGACAATAATAAATAAATAAGCTTTACGCTGAGGGAGAATTTAGCACAGCCAATGCATCTAACCGGCACGTCGTTCGGACTGTGGGAAGGGAACAGGAGCACCCGAAAACTGATATAGACTCAGTGGGCCGAAGGGCCTCTTGTGCACTGCAGCGTCCTATGATTTTTGTGAAACCCAGTGAAACCCCACACGGACATGGGCGACAAGATTTTATAACCTTGCTCGGGCAAAGCTCGTGAAATCCCGCCTGAGCCCAGGGGAGAATTCTGCTCTGCGAGGCGGTAAAATTCAACCCCGACAGAACGTGCAGACTCCGCACAGACCCAAGCTGGGAATCGAACCCGGGTCCCTGGCGCTGTGAGGCAGCAGTGCGAACCCCCAGAGGCAGATGTTGGTAGGGCTCCAAAGAAGTCTTCAGAGTCATACATAGGTCAACTGTAAGTCTTTGTTGTTTCTTAGAAGTAAATACAAATATATAGCAAAAGATGTAAGCTTGAAGCTGAATCCTTGCATGTTAGTCTCTACCTAAGACTCCCCTGACCTTGGGTGTGCTAACATCACTGGATAGCTGTACTGTACTCAGTCATACATCAACCCTGTACGTGCCAGACCCTTATACTACACCCCCCCCCAATTCTCAATCCAGCGTATTTTGTGATGATAGTTTAGCTGAAGTCTTACATTGTTATTTCTATTGTGCAGTTACGCTGTCAAGATAACATTATCACGCCCCATCTCCTATCTTCAAGTTCTTGAATTCAAAGTTACTAGTGGTCTGCGGACCTGGTAGCTTTTTGCTGTTTTATTGGCACGATAATGGGAGGCTCTGTTCACTGCTGCTTTGGATATTGTTTGAGAATCTGGGTACCTTTTCACCCTCTCCTTCCATTCTTTCTTGCTGAAGTGCACTTGGCTGATTCCTTAGAGCCATATAAACCCCACGGTGCCGTAAGAGTGCATTCAGCCCATCTTCTAAAGAGCATCCCACCCAAGCCTTCCCCGCTCCTGCCCTATCCCCGTGATCCTACACATTTACCCCCCAAATCCACCTAACCTGCACATCTTTGGACACTAAGGGACAATTTAGCATGGCCAATCCACCTAACCTACACATCTTTGGACACTAAGGGGCAATTTAGCATGGCCAATCCACCCCTTTAGTGTCCACAGATGTGTAGGTTAGGTGGATTGGCCATGCTAAATGTGTGGGGTTATGGGGAAAGGGTGGAGCAGAGGGCCTGGGTAAGATGCTCTTAGGTCAATGCTGACTCAATGGGCTGACTGGCCTCTTTCTGCACCGTGGGGATTCTGTGGTTCTAAGGGCAGTTAGCACTAAATGTAGGCCAAGCCAGCGACATCCACAGAATAAAGCAGAAACGTTGGGCTGCGCGACATCTCCCTTTCTCATTATGATATGACTTTTGACAAGCTTCAGCCGTACAGAATGGTGCTTGGTCACGTGGGCAGAAATTGGAGGGGAAAGGATGAAAGTGGAGGAGGTCTAGATTGGGTATGGGCCTGAGGAGAAACACTTCAGGGGAAGTTTAGCTGCAATTGTTGGCAAGACCACACCTGGAGTATTGGTCTCCTTATCTGAGGAAGGATGTTCCTTGCTATAGAGGGAGCTCAGCGAAGGTTTACCAGGCTGATTCCTGGGATGGCAGGTCTGTCATATGAGGAGAGATTAAGTCAGTTAGGATTATATTCACTGGAGTTTAGGAGAGTGAGAGGGAATCTCAGAGAAACTTATAAAATTCTAACAGGGTTAGACAGGGTAGATTCAGAAAGAATGTTCCCGATGGTGGGGGAATCCAGAACTAGGGGTCAGAGTTTGAGGATAAGGGGCAAACCTTTTAGGACTGAGGTGAGGGGAAATGTCTTCACCCAGAGGGTGGGGAATGTGTGGAATTCACTCCCACAGAAAGTAGTTGAGGCCAAAATGTTGTGTGATTTTGAGAAGACATTAGATATAGTTTTTAAATTTATTTGAGTGTCACAGGTGGGCTGACATTAACACTGCAATGAAGTTACTGTGAATATCCCCTGGTTGCCACACTCTGGCGCCTGTTTGGGTACACTGAGGGAGAATTTAGCATGGCCAATGCACTGAACCAGCACGTCTTTCAACACGAAGGGGCAATTTAGCATGGCCAATCAACCTAACCTGCACATCTTTGGACTGTGGGAGGAAACTGGAGCACCCGGAGGAAACCCACGCCGACACGGGGGAGAAGGTGCCGACTCCGCATGGACCCGACCTGGGAGTTGAACCTGGCTCCCTGCTGCTGTGAGGCAGCAGTGCTAACCGCTGTGCCAGCCAGCTCTTGTGGCTGAAGGGATCGAGGGATATGGGGGGACGGGGTGGATCAGGATATTGAATTTGATGATCAGCCATGATCATAATGAATGGTGGAGCAGGCTCGAAGGGGCTGAATGGCCTCGTCCTGCTTGTTGTTTGTGTGTGACACAGCTGCTTTGCCCCCACGCTGCTGAGTCTGGCAGTCCTGCTGTGTGGTCCGTGCTTGCCGACGTTCACCGCCTCTGGAAGATTGACTGTTCAACACTCGATGGAGAATCCAGAGAGTAACAAACCTATCCCTCGCCTCGTACAGCCTGGAGACCCAAGCTAATGGCCCAGCCATTTCGGGAGCTAGTCCTGACTTTTGACCGGGTTGACAATGTGCGTCCATACACAATGTAAAACAGCACCCAATCTAGACAGCCTGTTTCAACAACAACTTGCATTTCTATAGCCCCGGGACCAGACTGAAACTTCCCAGGGTGCTCCACATTATTAAGCACCGTCTAACACTGAATCACACAAAGAGATTTTGGGTCAGGAGAACAACAGCTTGGTCAGTGAGGTGGGTTTTAAGGAGTGTCTATAAAGGGGGAAAGTGAGGTCCAGAGAGACGGAGAGGTTTAGGGAGGGAATTCCTGGAGTCCAGGCAGCTGAAGGCACGGCCGCCAGTGATGGAGAATTGAAATTGGGGATGCTCAGGATGGCAGAGCTCAGAGATCTTGGAGGGGTGTAGGGGCTGGAGGAGGTTACAGAGATAGGGAGGGGGTGTAGGGGAGACTGGAGGGGGTTACAGAGATAGGGAGGGGGTGTAGGGGGGCTGGAGGAGGTTACAGAGATAGGGAGGGGGTGTAGGGGGGCTGGAGGAGGTTACAGAGATAGGGAGGGGGTGTAGGGGGGCTGGAGGAAGTTACAGAGATAGGGAGGGGGTGTAGGGGAGGCTGGAGGGGGTTACAGAGATAGGGAGGGGTGTGGGGGGCTGAAGGAGTCAGTGGTCACAGAGGGACAGACCCAAACAGGTAGAGCCCTGAACAATAGGG
The DNA here is from genome assembly GCF_965287045.1 of Carcharhinus amblyrhynchos. NCBI lineage: Eukaryota > Metazoa > Chordata > Chondrichthyes > Carcharhiniformes > Carcharhinidae > Carcharhinus > Carcharhinus amblyrhynchos. Next base: position 7,201,336 of record NC_137359.1, on the reverse strand, counting down.
TTTAAATGACAATCGGCGTGTATTAGAGCGGTTCAGAGAACGTACTTTATTTCCTATGTTTCGCTGTGGGGTAAATTGAGTCAAATCGGCAGAGGGGCAGGGACGAGCGGTCTCGGGGAAGAAATAAGCCTCTTGGCAAGTTGGTGCAGCCGGTTTTAGTCAGGTTTGAGATTTGAAACATTGCTTCATTGCGGGGAGCCAATTTGCATCAAATACACTAAGTAGGTCAGTAAAAAAGATGTGACTTCATAAATCCTGATAGCATCGATGAACCTCAAGCTTTTTAGTGATAAGAGAACAATGATAACTAACAGTTGAGGTCCCGTGTTATCTTTCTGAAACAAGAAAGGTGTGCTTTCAAACAAGAATCTGCTTACCTCGCTCCCCGCCCTGTGTCACTCGACGTTTAGCAACCGCCTCCAACACAATACACGGCTCCCTCAAACGTGACCTTGCCCCTTGCTGACATGCTGCCTGGAACTGTGGTATACCAGGCTGTGTTACCCACACACCCTCAGAACCAGGGAGCCATCAAATCAGCAGATCTGGGCACTGCCTACCAGCTGGAAGGTGGCAACATGTGGCAAAGGGCTGAGGATCTGTGCCCAAACATCACCGAGAGCAGACATCGTGGGCTTGTCAGGCTGAGGATCTGTCACTCACCTGTTACACTCGGTGAAGTGACACGGTTCACACCCCAAGCTGAAATCTGTGATGGACAAGGCAAATCTGAACCCCCTCATCTTCTTCATGGTCTGTGCGGCAGCACAGGTGTGTTATTTCAAATAGGCCATGGCCTGTTTCCCCAAAGCCTCTGCTTCTCAGCACAATTCTCAAAACTCACTTGAGGCAAACTCTCTTCAGAGCTAATTCAGAATAGTTTATTCATGTATTAAAACCTGAGGGATGGTCACAATTCCACACACACACACACACACACACACACACACACACACACACACACACACACACACACACACACACACACACACACACACACACACACACACACACAACCAAGGGATAATTTAGCATGGTCAATCCACCTAACCCGTACATCTTTGGAGAGTGGGAAACCGGAGCACTTGGAGGAAACTCACACAGACACGGGGAGAATGTGCAGACTCCGCACAGACAATGACCCAAGCCAGGAATTGAACCCTGGTCCCTGACGCTGTGAGGCTGCAGTGCTAACCACGGTGCATTGGGACGCAGGATTGATGTGTTTTAAATGTCAACACTAATTCTTGCTTGTCCACATCCAATAGAGATGGCACACAAGGTGATTGACTTGGCTGTGTTCAGTTTAGTCTGGGACTTCCTCAGGATGTGAAGAGTTCAGGGTTCAAACGCAATCTGTTGCTCTAATATTGAGAGAGGTGTACACTGCAAACAGGATTTCAATCTCTCCAGTTTGCTTAGTGATTAAACTCCCCTTTGCTTCCTGGTTATTTGAATGCACCAGTTGCAAAGCTCTTTGCCCGTGTTTACACAGTCCCTTCTCTGTCTCACTTATAGTCAATACATCACCTCTGATGTGTTGTTTTTGAAGGCAAACTTGGCACCCAATTGGCAGACATCAAATAGCGAACGATTGGCTCATCTCTCCTGAGTGGTGGTGACAGAATTGTTACGGAACAGAAGGAGGCCATTCAGCCCGTCATGCCTGTGCTGGTTCCCCAAGCGAGCAAAGCTCCCAGTTCCACTACCTCGCCCTCACCCCTCACCACCTTCCTTTATGGATAACTGCCTCATTCCCTTTGGAATACCTCGATTGAATCTGCCTCCACCACAGTGTCAGGCCCGAACACTCACCCCAATCCAACTCAAATACTTACCCCCCCGACATCATATTAGCTTGTTTTGCGAATGGCTTTGAATCTGTAGCCTCCGTCCTTTCACGGGTAGGAACAGTCTCTCCCTATCTGCTCTGTCCAGCTCCCTCATGATTTTGAACATCTCTACCTTAGCTGCCTTCGCTCCAAGTAGGACATTATGTTCCAGTTGTATAAGTTGTTGGTGAGGCCACACTTGGAGTATTGTGCACAGTTTTGGTCACCCTGTTACAGGAAGGACATAGATAAACTAGAGAGAGTGCAAAGAAGATTGATGAGGATGTTGCCAGGACGAGTGGGCCTGAATTATAAGGAGAGGTTGGCCAGGATAGGACTTTATTCCATAGAATGTAGGAGAATGAGGGATGATCTTATTGGGGTGATAAAATCATGAGGGGCACAGATAGGATGAATGCATACAGGGCCGGATCTTACGGACTCGCTCGAGCAAGGCCAAACATCCAGCCCAAGGTTAACGGGCCTTCCTGTTGTCCGCCCCTCGCCTGCTCTGATTCCTGTGGAGGGGCGGGGTGGTAAAATTCCAGCCATAGTCTCGTTCCCAGGGTAGGGGAATTGAAAACTAAAAGGCTCAGGTTTAAGGTGAGAGGAGAAAGGGGACCTGAGGGGTATCTTCTTCGCGCAGAGGGTGGGGCGTACATGGAATGAGCTATCAGAGAAAGTGGTTGAGGCAGGTACAATAGCAACATTTTAAAAAGCATTGGGGTAAGTACATGGATGGAGAAAGATTAGAGGGATATGGACCACAAGCGGTCCATTGGGACCAGCTGGGTGGGCACCATGGTCAGCATGGACCGGTTGGGCCGTAGGGTCTGTTTCCGTGCTGTATTGCTCCATGATTCTATGGACGGAATTTTCCCATCCCGTCTGCCATGGGAATCGTAGTGGGAGGGTGGGTTGGGGAAGGGGGTGCAGGACAGGACCACGGAAATGTCTGTTGACCTCGGAGGGGGGGGAAATATCTTCCAGTCTTGGGGTGAAAGCGACTGGAAAATCTCACCCTAAGACTCTATGACAGTCCCAACCCCTCCAATCTATCCTCGTACTCATCCTTGATAAGGCGGGCACGGTGGCACAGTGGTTAGCACTGCTGCCTCACAGCGCCAGGGACCTGGGTTCAATTCCTGGCTTGGGTCACTGTCTGTGTGGAGTCTCCACGTTCTCCCTGTGTCTGCGTGGGTTTCCTCTGGGAGCTCCAGTTTCCTCCCACAGTCCAAAGATGTGCATGTTAGGTGGATTGGCCATGCTAAATTGCCCCTTAGTGTCAGGAATACTAGCTAGGATAAATATGAGGTGCTACAGGGATAGTGCCTGGGTGGGATTATGGCTTGGTGCACACTCAATGGCCTCTTTCTGCCCTGTAGGGATTCTGTGAATAACTGAAATTTCTTGACCCTGGAACCATTCTTGTAAACCTCTTCTGTGCTCTCTCCAGTGTGTTTACATCCTTCCTATAGTGTGGCACCTAGAACTGTATGCAATACTCCAGCTGAGGTCTAACTAGTGTCTTGTACAAGTTCAGCATAACCTCCTTGCGCTAGTTCAAGGCTTCCAGGATTTTGCTGTTGATATTCCTAAATGTTGGTGTTGTACTTTGGGAGCTGGTTGCAAGAGGGAATGAGCTATAAGAGGCTGGACAAACTCGGGTTGTTGTCTCTGGATTGGTGGATGCTGAGGGGAGTCTGATCGAAGTCTATAAAATTATGAGAGCTATTGATAGTCAGAATCTTTTTCCCAGAGTTGAAATGTCCCACCATCCCAGGAGTCAGCCTGGTAAATCTTCACTGTACTCCCTCTATAGCAAGGACATCCTTCTTAGAATCATAACAGTGCAGAAGGAGGCCATTCGGCCCATCAAAGCTGCACCTGCCAAAATCGCACCCAGACCCTATTCCCACTAATCTCCTGACACTCGGGTCAAACCAGCATAGCCAATCCACCCTAACCTGCACATCTTTGGACTGTGGGAGGAAGCCAGAGCACCCGGAGGAAACCCACGCAGACACGGGGGCGGGGGGTGGTGATGGGGAACGTGCAAACTCTGCACAGACAGTGACCCGAGGCCAGGAATTGAACCCGGCTCCCTGGCGCTGTGAGGTAGCAGTGCTAACCGCTGCGCCGTTCCTCCGATAAGCAGACCAAACTGCACACGACATTCCAGGTGTAGTCTCACCAACACCCTGTACAATTGCAGCAAAACATCCCTATCATATTCAAATTCTCTCGTAATGAAGGCCAACATATCATTTGCCTGTTTTACTGCCTGCTATATTTGCATGCTTACCTTCAGCGCCTGGTGCACAAGGACACCGAGGTTTTATTGCACACTCCCCTCTCCCAATTTATGGCCATTCAGACGGTAATCTGTCTTCCGATTATTGCTCCCACAGTGGATAACCTCACATTTATCCACATTATACTGCACCTGCCATGCAGATGCCCACACACTCAGCCTGTCCAAATCACACTGAAACATCTCTGTATCCTCCTCACAGCTCACCCTCCCACCAAACTTTACATCATCTGCAAATTTGGAGACACGGGGTGGAATTTTCTCCTTCTGCCTGCCACGGGAACCGTGCAAAGGTCCACTGACCCCGGGTGGGATTTTCCAGCACTGGGACAAACGCCGCTGGAAAATCCCACCCTTCATATAAGAACATAAGATATAGGAGCAGGAGTAGGCCATCTAGCCCTTCGAGCCTGCCCCGCCATTCAATAAGATCATGGCTGATCTGAAGTGGATCAGTTCCACTTTCCCACTTTCTCCCCATAACCCTTAATTCCCTTGTCTATCAGAAACCTATCTACCCGTGACTTAAATATATTTAGCGAGGCAGCCTCCACCACTTCAACGGGCAGAGAATTCCAGAGATTCACCACCCTTTGAGTGAAGAAGTTCCTCCTCAACTCTGATCTAAACTGCACCCCCTTATCTTGAGGCTGTGCCCTCTAGTCCTGCTATCCTTTCTAAGTGGGAAGAATCTATCTACCTCTACCCTATCTATCCCCTTCATTATCTTATATGTCTCTATAAGATCCCCCCTCATCCTTCTAAACTCCAACGAGTACAGACACAATCTATTTAGTCTCTCTTCGTAGTCCAACCCCCTCATCTTCGGTATCAGCCTAGTGAACCTCCTCTGCACTCCCTCCAAGGCCAATATATCTTTGCGTAAGTGTGGCGACCAAAACTGCACACAGTACTCCAGCTGCGGCCTCACCAGTGCCCTGTACAGACCTCCCTACTTTTATATTCTATCCCCCTTGCTATAAAGGCCAACATCCCATTCGTCTTCTTGATCACCTGCTGCACCTGCAGACTGGGTTTTTGTGAGTCATGCACGAGGACCCCCAGGTCCCTCTGCACTGTAGCATGCTGCAGCTTTTCACCCTTTAAATAATAATCCCTCCTACTATTATTTCTACCAAAGTGGATAACCTCACACTTGCTAACATTACACTCCATCTGCCAGGTCCTCGCCCACTCGCTCAGCCTATCCAGATCCCTCTGCAGACTTTCCACACCCTCCACGCAATTTGCTTTACCACTCATCTTCGTGTCATCTGCAAATTTCATCACCCTACACTCAGCCTCCTCCTCCAGATCATCTATATAAATGGTAAATAGCTAAGGACCCAGCACCGATCCCTGCAGCACTCCACTAGTCACCAACCGCCAACCAGAATAGCACCCATTGATACCAACTCTCTGCTTCCTATTAGACAACCAATCCTCTATCCACGCTAACACCTTACCCCCAACTCTGTGCACCCTAACCTTCTGTAGCAACCTTTTATGAGGCACCTTATCAAATATTTACTCATCTAAATCACAAAATGTGTACAGCGAATAGCTGGGGTCCCGGCATCGATTCATGCAATTGGAATTAAAAACTCAGTGGGAGTAAGCATCAGCTTCCACCAGGGAGGGTTCCTGTGGGTGCGCCCTTAAAGGGACATCTGAGTGAACTTCCACACCCCCCATCAACTATCCAGACAGGGAGCTGGAAGGAATCTCTGCTGCCGATGGCTGTGTGCAAGCTCTGCAAAAGGTTGCAGCGACTGCGACAGGAAGTCTGTGGGATGGAGGTGTGATTCGCTATTTTTCTCTCATTTTCCAAGCCGCCAGGTTGTGTACGAAGCAGCAGAGAGAGAGAGAAAGAAAGAGAGACTTTGAGTGTTAGCTGAATCCAGTTTTTGCATCAGCAGTACTGGCTATGACTGGTTAGTTCTGGCAGTACTGATTAGATGCATTGGCTGTACTAAATTCTCCCTCACTGCTCCCGAACAGGATTGTGGCGACTAGGGGATTTCCTCATAACTTCGTTGCAGTGTTAATGTAAGCCTACTTGTGACACTAATCAATAAACTTCACAAATAAGCTGTTACTGCGCAGGGCAGGGTGGATTGCTATGCAAGCCCTCTCTCTCTCTCTCTCTTCCCCCCACAACCCCACCCCCAGCCTTTTCCCACTCTGTCTGAGGACCTTTCTATTCTCAAAGCTGTCACCAGTCTCCCCAGCCTTGCGGTCCGCACTGACTGAGTACGGCTTCTGACTTTTGATCTTGTTGCTGAGGCGATGAAGCGTAGTGTTTTCTGGTGCAGCAAAATCTTATCTCTCAGTCGCAGGAGGCTGCAGTGCAACGGGCCTGATTCCTTGAAGCTTTGCTTCACTTCTCAACAGGCAGTGCCAGTTGCTCCTGCATTGCAGTGAGAGGGTCCCGGGACACAGTCGCTGCGGTAAGACTCTGCTGTCAAAGCTGCGCTAACCAGAGAGGCTACCAATTCCCCCCCCTCTCTCCTCCCCCCCTCCACCCCCACTCCCCCCCCCCTCCACCCCCACTCCCCCCCCCTCCACCCCCACTCCCCCCCAACCCCATCACTTGCCCCCCCACCCCCCTCCCTCCCCATCACTCCCCCATCCCTCCCTATCACCCTCCCCCTCCCTATCACCCCCCTCCCCATCACTCCCCCCTCCCTCCCCCTCCTCCCCCCATCACTCCCCCCTCCCTCCCTATCACCCTCCCCCTCCCCCCCTATCACCCTCCCCCTCCCCATCACCCCCCATCCCCCCTCCTTCCCCGCCCCCCATCCCCCCCCTCCTTCCCCGGCCGGCTGGGAGTGGGCAGTGGCTTGTGAAGCTGTCCCTGTCTGGGCGGTAGAGGGAACTGTGAGGATGTCAGGTCGGTGCCGATTGTATTTCGCTGCTTTGTTTACCTTGTTATCCGTCGGAAACCTCCACGCGCTCGCTCGCTCGCGCGGCTCTGAGGCGCTGCTTCACATCTGCCGCCACCCCACCATCCCGCGCATCACTTCAGACCAGGCTTTACTCCATCGCCTCCTCTCTCTCTCGTTTTCTCTCATTTGTTTTAAACCAGTTTCTCTGAGTTGGTCTTGCAGGGATTTTTGTAAATAAACCTTCCCCCGGCCCCGGACGAAAAGCCCCTGAGATTTCTACTACAGAAGGCCGGTATAGTGAGAGCGCCAGGGACCCGGGTTCGATTCCCGGCTCGGGTCACTGTCTGTGTGGAGTTTGCACATTCTCCTCATGTCTGCGTGGGTTTCCTCCGGGTGCTCCGGTTTCCTCCCACAATCTGAAAGATGTGCTGATTTGGTGGGTTGGTTGTGCTAAACTCTCCCTCAGTGTACCTGAACAGGAGTGTGGCGATTAGGGGATTTTAGGTTGATTGGTCACGCTAAGAAATTGCCCCTTAGTATCCAGGGATGCGTAGATTAGAGGGATTAGTGGGTATAATATGTAGGAATATGGGGGTGGGATTGTGTTTGGTGTAGACTCAAAGGGCCTCTTTCTGCACTGTAGGGTTCTATGTTCACAGTAACTTCATTGCAGTGTTAATGTAAGCTTACTTGTGACACTAATAAACTTCAACATAATGCCCTTTAGGGAATGAAATCTGCCATCCTTATCAGGTTGGACCTATTCCAGAGCCAAAGCGATGTGGTTAATTCTCAATTGTCCTCTAAGGGCAACTAGGGAAGGGCAATAAATGCTGGCCAGGCAGCAACACCCATATCCCAGGGATGAATAAAGAAAGAGTGACTCTGGACATAGAATCCCTGTTAAAAAGAAGGCCGTTCGGCCCATCGAGTTTGCATCGACCACAACCCACCCAGACCCTATTCCCATAACCCCACATGTTTACCCTGCTAATCCCCTGACATTAAGGGGCAATTTAGCACAGCCAAACATCCTAACCCGCACATCTTTGGAGTGTGGGAGGAAACCCACGCAGACATAGGGAGAACATGCAGACTCCACACAGACAGTGACCCGAGGCCGGAATCGAACCCTGGAGCAGTGAGGCAGCAGTGCTAACCCACTGTGTTACTGTAATGGCCAGGCTGGGGAAGAAATCATTGGGGGTGGGGTGGTGGGGGGAGGCAGGGTAGGGAAAATGGTGTGTAAATGCAAAGATGTAGGGGAGAGAGGGAATGGGGAAAGGAAAAGGATTAAAAAGAGAGAGTGGAGTGAAAAAGGAAGTGAGTGCCGAACAGACTGAAAGCTGTGACAATGCAGTGGAGATTGGAGTCTAACTGCTGACTGTACACATTTCACCCGAACTCTCTCTCTCCCTCTGTGTTTGTGTAGGAGCTCCGTATTCACTTTGATTCCGCGAGGAAGCAGCCGAGAGAAATGGATGAGAAAGTCTGGTCGACCCTGAGCCCCGACGAGTTTGCCCAGCTCCACAAGTACATCGAGTGTAAGTGTGGCCCCCAGGATTCTGGATGGCGAGGGTGCCAGGCCCTCTCGGGTCAGAGCCTGTGCCCACCTTCCCCTGCGACATTCCCCGTGCCTCGCATTCCAATCAAATCTTCTGAATTCAAATGCTGCCACCCAGCACGAGCCTGTGTGAAGAGGGAGGGGAGAGGTTCAGGGTGATGGCACCATCCCTCACCCTCTGCTGCCAGGGCACAGCAGAGGGCGGTAGCCTTGCCGCTGCCTGCAGCACTTTGGCAGCCAGGAGTGGCAGAGGCAGTACCCGATCCACAGCTGCTCTCCATTGCTGGGCTCTTGCAGTGCAATCCCTCACTCAGCCTCAGGCTGCATGCCCCGGCAGCTCGACGTTAGCAGCCCTGGGCCTACAGCCAAGCTGCTGTTCATGCCAATAAAATCAGACAGACCCAGGGCTAGAGAGGGGGAAAATCAGCTGGATTTCCACTCCTGACCAATGGTCATTGCAGCTTAATGTGGTAAAAATAAGTGTGTGTGAGAGAGAGAGAGAGAGAGAGTGTGTGTGTGTGTGTGTGCGTGCGCACGCGCACATGAGAGGGAGAGAGGGCGCGCGTGCGCGCGAGAGGGAGAGAGGGCACGCGTGCATGCGAGCGGACTGAGGACAGGATGCGTTGGCTCTGTGAGGTCTGGTGGGTAGCTGCCTTGCTGTGGAAGATGTGCAGGAAGTGCCCACTTGTCAGTGAAGGAACGGGACGTGCCTGAGTGATATGGATTCTGTTGCCATGGTACCAGCAGGACTGTGGCCATCATTGGTGCAGAGTATTTCGTTGCTCTTTAGATTTTCCTTTCAACTTTCCTCCATCTTCAGCCTCATTTATCGTTCAACTCATGATAAACAGAAAGAAAGGGAATCTTCTCCACTCCACAAATTTGCCCCATTCACAAGTTCCTGTCGGTTGCAGTATTCATTGTGGGATTTCTGGCCTGCTCCCACGGTCAGCAGTGACGGATAGTCAGCCTTTCAGTCTGTGCTGTTGTGTCTCAGACCCATGTGGATCTGGAATACTGTGTGTACAAACCCAAACCAGTATCAAACCTGGTGAAATATTTCCTCAAGATTGCTTTCTGGTTCGTCGAGAATCAAATATCCCCACCTCAAGCTTGCATCCCTCAATGCAGCATTGCTGCCTCACAGCGCCAGGCACCTGGGTTTGATTCCCGGCTTGGATCACTGTCTGCGGAGCCTGCACGTTCTCCCCGTGTCTGTGTGGGTTTCCTCCGGCTGTGCCGGTTTCCTCCTACAGTTCAAAAGATGTGCAAGTTAGGTGGATTGGCCATGCTAAATTGTCCCTTAGTGTCAGGAGGATGAGCAGGGTAAATATGAGCGGTTACAGGAATAGGACCTGGATGGGATTGTGGTCTGTGCAGACTCGATGGGCCGAAAGGCCTTCTGCACTGCAGGGATTCGATGATTCAATGCCTTTACACTTCATTGGTTTGGAATGAAAGCATTTCAATATTTGGATGGTTACGCTGCCCTTTTATGTCCCCCCCGTCCCCCCCTCCCCTCCCCCAAGTCAAGCATTCGTGAAAATCTCTCCTTCAACAAAAAAATGCTTTGTTTCTTCCAGATTCAACAAAAAAAGTGAAGGACGTTCTGGGCGAGTTTGAAGGAAATGGTCGTCTGTCCAAGTATAGCACTGAACAGGTGAGGCTGCTCTACCAGTGTTTTGCTGGCCAACATCAGAATGGGTGCGGAATGCCCTGGCCAAATGGGCAGCCAATGCTGTGCCCCAGTCACTCCGCGGGTACATGCCTTCGAGCCAGGGGTCATGACCAAATCTGGTGGAGGCCTCAGGCCTAAGGAGAGAGAAAGTCTAGGGGGCCAATTTTACCATCCCACACTCCACGAGAATTGGAATGGGCGATGGGCGGACCATGGAAAGGTCCGTTGACCTCGGGCAGCATTTTCCAGTTTCTGGGCGGGCAAGGCTGGAAAATCCCACCCCGAGAGTCACAATTCCACTCTGGCCCCGTGGGAAAATTCTCAGACACAGGGCAAGCCAGTCTGCTGCTCCCAAAGGAGACTTTGGATTGCCTGCGTTCCCGGAGGAATAACCGGTTCTTTTAGGCCTTTACCCGACACACAATGGCACTTACGCCACAGTCACATTTCCCAAGGAGGCCGCAGCAATGCCAACCTTGATGTGGAGAAAGTGGAGGGCTTGGGCACACGATCTACCCTCCGCCTACCCCGTGTCCTCCAGCACAACTGCACAGCCCATCCTTTGAGGGAGGCAAGATTCATTAATGCCCGTGCCCCTTTGCCAGCTTCGCTGCACATGTGCCTGTGGCGCGTCTGACTCTCAGACTTCTTCCTGTTGGGCCAGGGTGTGTTTTTGATACAAGACAGGAAAGAACATGACGAACATTTCACAGCGGCCATCACACAACATTTCAGGTCAGATTGCACTCTGAGCGGCTTCACTACAGTTAGAAAAACATTACCGACTTTTCAAAATGGCCACCACAAATGGTGCAATGCTATTTAAGTTGTCTGCTTGGAGCAAGTTGCAAGCTGAGGCGCTTCAATACAATTGTGGTTCTTGTAATCATAGAAACCCTACAGTGCAGAAAGAGGCCATTTGGCCCATCGAGTCTGCACCGACCACAATCCCACCCAGACCCAACCCCCATATCCCTACATATTTACCCATTAATCCCTTTACCCTACGCATCTCAGGACACTAAGGGGCAATTTATCATGGCCGATTAACCTAATTCACACGTCTTTGGACTGTGGGGGGAAACCGGAGCACCCGGAGGAAACCCACGCAGACACGAGGAGAATGTGCAAATTCCACACAGACGGTGACCCGAAGTGGGAATCGAACCCAGGACCCTGGAACTGTGAGGCAGCAGTGCTAACCCACTGTGCCACCGTGCTGTAATATTTACTGGACTATTCAATGTAAGTCACACAGCCCAAGGGGGTTCGATACACTTCCCCCTCCCCTCAGTTCACTCTGGCTCAAAGGTTTTAGACAGTGACCTTTCTCCCTTGCGCCTCTGCGCTAGCTGTCCCAAGCTTTAGTACATCCCTCAGCACGTAGCCCTGGGCTTTGGAATGTTCCAATCTGCAACCCTCTGTCAGGGACAACTCTTTGCACTGGAAGACAACAAGTGGGTGGCATGCTCGCACAGTTAGAGCAGCATGGTGGCATAGTTAGGGTGCCACATTGGCATAGTTAGAGTGGCACAGCAGTTAGCACTGCTGCCGCGCAGCGCCAGGGACCCGGGCTTGATTCCCGGCTTGGGTCACTGTTTGTGTGGAGTCTGCATGTTCTCCCCGTGTCTGCGTGGGTTTCCTCCGGGTGCTCTGGCTGCCTCCCACAGTCCAAAGATGTGCAGGTTAGGTGGATTTGCCATGCTAAATTTAGTGTCGGGGCACTAACTAGGGAAATGCATGGGGTGATGAGGATAGGGGCTGGGTGGGATTGTGGTCAGTACAAACTTAATGGGTCAAATGTCCTCTGTCTGCATTGTAGGGATTCTATGATTCTGTGATTTTGTGATGTGAAAGTAATAAATCAATTCCTCCCTTTCACCGTCGCTGCCGCTAAAGATTCCTGATGGTTCAGTCTGTCCGCGGGATTGGACTTTCCCATTTAAAGATTCCCGATGTAAGAGGTGACTTGTTTTTTTTTAACTCTAGCTGTTTTTCCCTCTGCTTACAGCACATCGATTTTGAAGGGTTTCGAACTCTGATGAAGATCTATTTGGACGTGGAAGACATTCCGGATCAGTTTTGTCAGCACCTCTTCTGGTCCTTTCAAACAAAGCCAAGCGAGAAAGGTGAGGGGTCAAACTGTGCCAGGAAGGGCTGCTTATCTATTGGTGTACAGGATGGGCCTAGGATAGGCTCCACTCACTCTGTGAATGTGTTAGGCATCATAGCTCAAATAGTGCATTTCCAGCAGCTTGACACCAACCCCATTCTGTCCTTGATTGTTCAATATTTCTCCCCTCCCACCTCTCCCTCAAGTGGCTAGATTGATCCAGAACTGGCTTGGTTATAGAAGACAGAGAGTAGCAGTGGAAGGATGTTTTTCAGAATGGAGATCCGTAGCAAGTGGTGTTCCGCAGGGATCAGTGCTCGGACTTCTATTGTCGTACATATAAATGATCCGGAGGAAAATGTAGGTAGCCTGATTAGTAAGTTTGCGGATAACACAAAGATTGTTGGAGTTGCTGACAGTGCTACGGATGGTCAGAGGATACAACAGGATGTAGGTAGATTGGAGACGTGGGCACAGAAATGGCAATTTGAGTTTAATACAGTCAGTTGTGAAGTGATGGTGTGAATATTACAGTAAATGGCAGAACACTTAGGAACATTAATATACAGAGGGATCTGGGCTTGCAGATCCACAGTTCCCTCAAAGTGGCAACACCAGTGGCCAAGGTGATTAAGAAGGCATATGGCATGCTCGCCTTCATCAGCCAGGTACAAGAGTTGGGAAATCATGTTGCAGTGATATATAACCTTGGTTAGGCTGCATTTGGAATATTGAATGCCATTCTGGTCACCACACTCCCAGAAGGATGTGGAAGCTTTGGGGAGAGTGCAGAGAAGGTTTACCAGGATGTTCCCTGGTCTCGAGGGTGTTGGCAGTGAGGAGAGGTTGGATAAACTGGGATTGTTTTCACTGGAAAGACAGAGGCTGAGGGGAGACCTGGTCTACAAAATGATCAGAGACAGGGGGGATAGTCAGAGACTTTTTCCTCAGGGTGGAAGTGTCAATTACACGGGGGGGGGGGCACAGGTTCCAGGTGAGAGGGGGACAGTTTAAGGGAGATGTGCGGGAGAGGTTTTTCACACAGAGAGGGGTGGGTGTCTGGAACATGCTGCCAGAGGCGGGGGTGGAAGCAGGGACATTAACAACATTTAAGAGGCATCTGGATGGGTACATGAATAGGGAGGGAATAGAGGGATACGGACCGAGTAAGGGCAGAAGGGTTTTTTGTTGAGTTAGGATACCATGGTCGGCATGCTCTTGAAGGGCTGAAGGGCCTGTTCCTGTGCTGTGCTTTCCTTGTTTTTTCTTTGTCTCGCTCTGACCTTTCCTCTGTCTCTCTCTCTGACTCTCTCTCTCTTTCCCCCTCTGTCTGCCTCCCGCTCTCTCTCTCTGCCTCCCCCTCTCTCCCTCTCTCTCTCTCTCTCTCTCTCTCTCTGCCTCTCTCTCTCTCTCTCTCTGCCTCCCTCGCTCTCTCTGCCTCCCTCCCCCCCTCTCTCTCTGCCTCCCTCTTTTTGTTGCTCTTTGCTCTAATTCTCAGCTGTCCTCACTGCCGTGGTGAACTTGCCACAGTCTCTGTCCAGGAACCGATCCTTGCTGCTGTGAGCTTTGACATAAAGTGTGATTAATGATTTCTTGCCTTCTTTTGGCAGACACTCAGATCTCCAACACGATAGATGCAAATGTGCCAGAGGTGGTCTTTGTGAAGGATGTTGTCTGTTACCTCTCCTTCCTGGAAGGAGGCCAACCTGAAGATAAACTCAAATGTGAGTTCCGGAATAGATCAAAGGGGTTTTTGGAAATTTAGGAAATCCATCAAAAGGGACCTGTCGAAACTTACTCAGGATTTATTCAACGTTCTGTCGCTGGATCCACAGGAGAGAAAATCCTGCCAAGGCCGATCCAGAATTTGGTTCCAGCTGATAAATAAGTTGCACATTCTATAATACTGAGGTCCCAATATTCAGGTTCCAAAGATGATTGCATTTTGGCAATGTCCGTGTAAGTTTTGGGTAAATGACGGGACCTCCTCTACAGTGTCTCCGAACACTGAGATTGAATGATTTGAATGTTAGAAATCAAAGGAAGGCCAGATTGTTTTCCTGCAAGATATTTATCCTCAGTGACAATGGCAGCAGTCTCTGAGCTTACAGTGAGTGGACTCTGTGTCTCCCAAAGTTCCAGAAAAGTGTTGTTGGATGTTCGCAGGTGGGTCCTTCTCCCTTGGACGTTCAGCACGCGACGTGTTTCTCAGACAGACTGGTGCCCTGGTATCTGCTCAGCACTGGGTACATCTAAACAGGTTACAGAGTAGGCACATTGCACCTGGGCAGATTCCCTTTCCCTCAAGAGTTCAACACATGACTGACTCATGTCCGTGCTTCTTCTTCATCTACATGAGACATCAGCGCACCCCATAGAATCATAGAATCCTACAGTGCGGAAGGAGGCCATTTGGCCCATTGAGGCTGCTCCAATAACAATCCCATCCAGACCCTATCCCCATAACCCCAAATATTTCCCCTGCTAATCCCCCTGACATTAGGGGCAATTTAGCATGGCCAATCAACCTAAGCCAGACATCTTTGGACACTAAGGGGCAATTTAGCATGGCAAATTCACCTAACCTACACATCTTTGGACACTAAGGGGCAATTTAGCATGGCCAATTCACCTAACCTACACATCTTTGAACACTAAGGGGCAATTTAGCATGGCCAATCCACCTGCACATCTTTGGGCTGTGGGAGGAAACCCACACAGACATGGGGAGAACGTGCAAATCTGCACAGACAGTGACCCAAGCCGGGAATCCTGCGGGTGCCCTAGTTTCCTCCCACAGTCCAAAGATGTGCAGATTAGATGGGTTGGCCATGCTAAATTGCCCCTTAGTGTCAGGGGGATTAGCAGGGTAAATACATAGGGTTATGAGGATAGGGTGTGGGTGGGATTGTGGTTGGTACAGACTTGATGGACTTAATGGCCCCCTTCTGCACCGTAGGGATTCTATGATTCCATTAATTTTATGACTGCGTTGTTTGGAGAAAAACTGGTTGGCAGTGAGGTGACGGGAGCTGTTTTGTTTTCAGGTTGAGCTACTGTTTACCTTAGTTTTTGAAGGGACAACCAGCTGAAAAGCAGTGTTTCTCTATTTCCCTGTTTTATTTGGAAATTCTGCTGGTTATCTGAAAATAAGGTCTCACCTTTCAACAAAGAACAGCACAGCACAGGAAACAGGCCCTTCAACCCTGCAAGCCCGCGCTGCCCATTTTAACACTCAGTGAGTGCCTTATTCAAGTCTTTCATCGATCATGGACGATTTTTGTCTGCCTCTAGTGGAACTCCACAATAAAGGGGGTGGAAATTTAGGGAATTATATGTGTACCAGATTAAGGGAGATTCAACTCTGGTGTCAATAAATTGTCCCAATCAGCCTAAAAAGCACGTTTTTGGGGTGTGGGAGGAAACCGGAGCACCTGGAGAAAACCCACGCAAGCACGGGGAGAATGTGCAAACTCCCACAGACACTGAACCAAGCCGGAGATCCAACCCAGGTCCCTGTATCTGCACAGCAAACAGTGATAGTCACTGAGCTGTCGTGTTGCCCGTCAGATGGTCCAGTTTAAGCGTACACTAACAACGTGAAGCACTAGGCAACTCTTGAAGCAACATCCAAGAGCAGCCCTTGCATGACCCACCGCGTGTATGCCCCTTGTTGGGCAACAAGGCGGACCGGGACTTTCTGAAGGGGAGAATCTGCTGTCGGTGGTTTGTCCAGAGTCTCTCCCTGGGGTTCTGAGTCGATCAAGAGAACTGCAGAATTCATCTAAAGGACTCAATTCCAGTAGCATGTGAGCATTAGTCTTTGCTGTGTTGAACTTGTTTAAAGGGTTTTGTTTATGGGATTGATTTGATTGGAACATCTTAGATATGTTTGCAAAGGCTTACACATAGAATCACAGAATCCTTACAGTGCAGAAGGAGGCCATTCAGCCCATCAAGTCTGCACCAACAACAATCCCACCCAGGCCTTATCCCTTCAAACCCACATATTACCCTGCCAATCCCCCTGACACCAAGGGACAATTTAGCATGGCCAATCAACTTGACCCACACATCTTTGGACTGTGTGAGGAAACCAGAGCACCCAGAGGAAAGACACGGGGAGAATGTGCAAACTCCACACAGACAGTGACCCAAGGCCGGGATTGAATCTGGATCCCTGGTGCTGTGAGGCAGCAGTGCCAACCACTGTGCCACCCAGAGTCCATATTATCATGGATGTTTTGCTTTTGGTTGTAATTGATCAAAGTTTGTGCTAATTTTCTGATTATACATGTAAACTACATTCTTAAAAAAAACTTTGTTTTAAAAAAACTCCCTAGTGGGTCATTTGAGTCATACCAGAAGTGAAACGTACCATGCTTATCCTAGCCAAATTCAAGATGCCAAACTTATGAACCAGTTGGCTCTATAAAACACGTTGGAGTTGCGAACCTGAACCATAACACAGTCATAGCTAGGGTATAGAGAAAGATCAACTTAATATATGGTCGGTCCATCCAAAGCAGGGAAGAAGCTGTTCTTGAGTCAGTTGGTATGTGAGCCTCAGACTTTTGTATCTCTTTCCTGACAGAAGAAGGTGAAAGAGAGAATGTCCGGGGTGTGTGGGGTCCTTGATTATGCCGGCTGCTTTTCCAAGGCAGCGGGAAGTGTAGGCAGAGTCAATGAATGGGAGGCTGGTTTGTGTGATGGACTGGGCTGCATTCACAACCCTTTGTAGTTCCTTGTGGTCTTGGTCAGAGCAGGAGCCCATACCAAGCTGTGATAAAACCAGAAAGAATGCTTTCTATGGTACATCTGTAAAGGTTGGTGAGAGTCGTAGCTGACATGCCAAATTTCCTTAGGCTCCTGAGAAAGTAGAGGCGTTGGTGGGGCTTTCTTAACTATAGTGTCAGTGTGGTGGGACCAGGACAGGTTGTTGGTGATCTGGACACCTAAAAACTTGAAGCTCTCGACCCTTTCTACTTCATCCCTGTTGATGTAGACAGGGGCATGTTCTCCTTTACGCTTCCTGAAGTCGATGACAATCTCCTTTGTTTTGAGGGAGAGATTATTGTCACCGCACCAGTTCACCAGACTCTCTATCTCATTCCTGTAACTCTGTCATTGTTTGAGATCCGACCCAATACGGTGATGTCATCAGCAAACCCGAAAATCGAATTGGAGGGGAATTTGGCCGCACAGTCAGAGGTGTATAAGGAGTATAGTAGGGGGCTGAGAACACAGCCTTGTGGAGCACCGGTGTTGAGGATAATCGTGAAGGAAGTGTTGTTGCCTATTGGACCCTCCTTATCTGGCAACTTTGATTATTTGTCACTTATATAAATGACATAGATGACTATGTGGGGGTAGGATTTGTAAGTTTGTCGATGACACAAAAATTGGCTGGGTGGTTAACCCCTGAGGCGGAGTGTCTTGGGCGACAAGAAGATATAGACGGAATGGTCAAATGGACAGATAAGTGGCAGGTGGAATTTAATCCTGAAAAGTGTGTACTTTGGTTGTGGGTTGAAGATACATTAAAAAAAGATAAACTGGGTGGATTTTATTTAGTTTGACAAGGAAGTATTCAATGAAGGACATGACACTCGGAAGTTCTGTGGAACAAAGGGACCTTGGTGTGTTTGTCCACAGATCTCTGAAGGCGCAGAGGGGCATGTTAGTAGGGTGGTGAAAAAGGCATATGAGACACTTCATCAACTGAGGCACAGATTACAAAAGCAGGGAAGTCATGTTGGAGTTGTATAGAATTTCGGTGAGGCCACAGTTGGAATACATTGTGCAGTTCTGGTCACCACATTATAGGAAGGATGTGATTGTATTGGAGGCGGTGCAGAGGAGATTCACCAGGATGCTGCCTGGGATGGAGCAGTTAAGTTATGAAGAGAGGTTGGATAGGTTTGGGTTGTTTTCTCTGGAGCAGAGAAGGCTGAGGGGGACCTGATCGAGGTGTATAAGAGTATGAGAGACAGAGTGGATAAGGAGCAGCTTTTCCCCCTTAGTTGAAGGGTAGTCATGAGGGTTCAAGGTGAGGGGGTGGGGGGTTTAGGGGTGATGTGAGGGAAAAATTTTTTTACCCAGAGGGTGGTGAGGGCCTGGAATGCGCTGCCTGGGAGGGTGGGGGAGGCCTCACATCCTTTAAAAACTACCTGGATGAGCACTTGGCACATCATAACATTCAGGGCTATGGGCCAGGAGATGGGATTGGGTGGGAGTTCAGATGTTTCTCCCGTGTTGGTGCAAATGCGATGGGCTGAAGGGCCTCTTCTGCACTGTATGATTCTATGAACTACATCTGATCCCTTTCAACTATGTTGATCAGCATCACATACTCTGGTCACCTCACACCCACATCGCTGACACAGCACAGATTAAAGTTTGATCTGCAAACATTTCTGGTTGTGTTCTAATCCAGATCAGAAACTCCAGGGTGTTTTATGAAGTCATATGTTTAGCAATTTGAATTTGGCTAGGATAAGCATGAGATGGTTCACTCCAGGTATGACTCAAGTGACCCACTGGGGAGCTTTTATCAAACAAAGTTTATTTAAGAACACAGTTAACATATAATAAAACAATTAGCGATATATTTTACCAATTACAGACAAGAATAAAAACAACCATGATATTGTATAAACCTTAACAGCAAAGAATATAGTTCCAATCAAACAGACATCTCTACAAACATACACCCTGTTCTAGGCTTAGCACAGAAAGCAAGTCTGCTCACGTGATGCTGGACTTTGCAGCTTTGCCACACCTGCTGTGAATCAGTCCTTTGGATGGAGAATTGAAACTCTGACTCCCCCGTCCTGGAGGTTCCAGCACACCTCGAGGTAGAGATAGAGCCACTGCTGGCCACTAGCTTCCTGCTAGCAAACCACCGACAGCGGAATTTTCACTCCAGAAAGAGAAGCTGGAAAGACTGCTTCCGGTCTGCAGCCCAAACAGCCTCTAACCAGCCAGCAGAATTTCCAACAGCGGGGAGAGAGAGACACAAACACTGTTTGGAGCCCAAACAGCTTCTGCCAAATTGACCAAACCCTTAAATTTTCCCTTTGTCAACAAAACGATCCCCCTGACAGTCAATCATTCTTCCCTCACTCCCACCCCAACAATTCCAAAACTCCAGGACACTACGTTAGGCCCAGACTAAAACTAAACAAAAGACCCATTATATTGCTTCAGCCACAATAAAGGGACACCAGCTCAGGCCCAGAACAACAAAATATGCAGGCCTGTTAACAAACTGCAGAAAAGATTATTAAAAATTAATGTTTTAAAGGCACAGTAGTATGCCTCAGGGAAGCAAACGTAACTGGGAGCTAAGGATGAATTTGAAGGAGGTGATGTGTCCTTTCAATAAAAACCTGAGCCTAATATGTTTAATTTCTTTCTGTTTCCCTAAACAGTTACGTTTAAGTTATATGACACCGATGCAAATGGACTCTTGGACAGTTCGGTGAGTTTATTTGTCTGTTCAGGACTATCGGTACACCTCACATCTCCGATATAATTTGCTGTTGTGTCTATACTGGATTTGGGAAGTGCTAACAATCACTCTGGATTCTAGCCAATGGCATCTGTTGGCATGCTGTAGCTGCGGCAGGATGGTTAGCACCACTGCCTCACAGCGCCAGGGACCCGGGTTCGATTCCTGGCTTGGATCACCGTCTGTGTGGAGTCTACATGTTCTCCCTGTGTCGGCGTGGGTTTCCTCCAGGTACTCCCTGTGTCGGCGTGGGTTTCCTCCAGGTACTCCGGTTTCCTCCCACAATCCAAAAGATGTGCAAGTTAGGTGGATTGGACATGCTATTATTGCCTCTCAATGTTGGAGGGGGGGATCAGCAGGGTAAATATATGGGGTTATGGGGATAGGGCCTGGGTGGGATTGTGGTCGGCGCAGACTCGATGGGCCAAATAGCCATCTTCTGCCCTGTAGGTATCCTATGATTGTATTCTGTGAAAATGTTTCTGGTGACGCACTGTGAAATTGCCCAGAGAGATGGCTACTCGATGCTTCCTTATTGCAGTGTCTAACCTGCTGCTCCTTCTGTCCTCAGGAAGTGGATCGGATAATCACCCAAATGATGCACGTGGCAAAGTATTTGGATTGGGATGTGACGGAACTGGAACCTGTGAGTAGCTGACTTGACAATGGTGTTCACTCTCGGTAACCCCATGGTGAAACTCACACACCGCATCCAAATAGTGAAAGCAGGAACTCCATTGGCTGTGTAGGCCTTGCTGTCCTTCCTCCTTTCCCTCGCACTCTCACACTCTCTCCCTGACACTGAGCTGATGCTGACACTGTGAGCAGACGCTCGATGTGAGATGGAGCTGCGCACTCTCACACTCTCTCCCTGACACTGTGAGCAGACGCTCGATGTGAGATGGAGCTGCGCACTCTCACACTCTCTCCCTGACACTGTGAGCAGACGCTCGATGTGAGATGGAGCTGCGCACTCTCACACTCTCTCCCTGACACTGTGAGCAGACGCTCGATGTGAGATGGAGCTGCGCACTCTCACACTCTCTCCCTGACACTGTGAGCAGACGCTCGATGTGAGTTGGCGCTGCGCACTCTCACACGCCTAACGTTCACATTGCTCCTATGCTCCATCCAGATACTCCAGGAGATGATGAGTGAGATTGACTATGATGGGAACGGCACCGTTTCATTGGACGAATGGATCAAAGGCGGGATGACAACCGCTCCATTATTGGTTCTCCTTGGATTGGAGGCTGTAAGTAACCAATCAGCTCAGCACGTTGAGGGAACTGCTGTTTGCAAAGTGTGTCCCCTCCATCTCTCTCGCTCGCGCCCTCTCTCGCTCGCGCCCTCTCTCTCTTTCTCTCGCACCCTCTCTCTCTCTCGCACACCCTCTCTCGCGCACACATGCATGCATTCTCCCTCCTCCTCTCTGTCCCTATCTCACTCTCTGTCCCTCTGTCAAACCATCTGTCTCTCTCTTAAACACACACATGCATACACATTCTCTCTCTCCCTCAACACCCACGTACAGCGCTGTGTAGCAGAATCAATCGCTTTTCCTGCGAGTGACCTTTCAGATTCTCGCACGTGCTGCTTCACCTACTTTTTCTCTTTTTTCTGTAGAGTTTGAAGGATGATGGGCAGCACATCTGGCGACTGAAGCACTTTAATCGACCGGTGTACTGTAACATGTGCCAGAACATGTTGCTGGGAATCAGGAAGCAAGGACTGTGTTGTACTTGTAAGTGCTTTGCTCTGGATTATCTCTGAAATCCTTTGATATGTTTCCTTCCAGCGAGATGCTTGGTTGCAGTATCTCTATTTGTCAACCCGTTCTTTGCTAACCATCCTGTCACATGTTGTTAGTTTACAAAAGGCTCAGAGACTCTGTCCTTCAGCTCACATCATGAGTCCAGTTGGAACAGAATCCACCAATTCTGAGCAAGACGTTAAACTGGAATCAAGATGCCCTGGAACCATCAGACTCCTAACAGTGCAGAAGGAGGCCATTTGGCCCATTAAGTCTGCACCAACTCCCACAAAGAACATCTTGCCCAAGCCCTCCCCTTCTGCCAATCCCCATAACGCCATACATTTAGCATGGCCAATCCACATGGCCTACACATCTTTGGACACTACACACTCTCTCTCTCTCACTCTCTTACACACATTCTCACTCTCTCTCACACACACACTCACTGTCTCTCACTCTCTTTCTCTCACACACACACACTCTCTGTGTGTGTGTGTGTGTGTGTGTGTGTGTGTGTCTCTCTCTCTCTCTCTCTCTCTCTCACTCACACACACACACACTCTCTCTCTCTCTCTCTCTCTCTCTGTCACACACACACACACTCACTCACTCTCTCTCTCTCTCACACACACACTCACTCTCTCTCTCTCTCTCACACACACACACACACACACACACTCTCTCTCTCTCTCTCTCACACACACACACACACACACACACACACACACACAGACACACTCTCTCTCTCTCTCTCTCTCACTCACACACACACACACCCTCGCGCACGCGCTCTCTCTCTCGCGCACGCGCTCTCTCTCTCGCGCACGCGCTCTCTCTCTCGCGCACGCGCTCTCTCGCTCGCGCACGCGCTCTCTCGCTCGCGCACGCGCTCTCTCTCTCGCGCACGCGCTCTCTCTCTCTCGCGCACGCGCTCTCTCTCTCTCGCGCACGCGCTCTCTCTCTCTCGCGCACGCGCTCTCTCTCTCGCGCACGCGCTCTCTCTCTCGCGCACGCGCTCTCTCTCTCTCGCGCACGCGCTCTCTCTCTCTCGCGCACGCTCTCTCTCTCTCGCGCACGCTCTCTCTCTCTCGCGCACGCTCTCTCTCTCTCTCTCGCGCACGCGCTCTCTCTCTCTCGCGCACGCGCTCTCTCTCTCTCCCTCGCGCACGCGCTCTCTCTCTCGCGCACGCTCTCTCTCTCTCTCTCTCGCGCACGCGCTCTCTCTCTCTCGCGCACGCGCTCTCTCTCTCTCTCTCGCGCACGCGCTCTCTCTCTCTCTCTCGCGCACGCTCTCTCTCTCTCGCGCACGCTCTCTCTCTCTCGCGCACGCTCTCTCTCTCTCGCGCACGCTCTCTCTCTCTCGCGCACGCTCTCTCTCTCTCGCGCACGCTCTCTCTCTCTCGCGCACGCGCTCTCTCTCTCTCTCGCGCACGCGCCTCGCGCACGCGCTCTCTCTCTCTCGCGCACGCGCTCTCTCTCTCTCTCTCCGCGCACGCGCTCTCTCTCTCTCTCTCGCGCACGCTCTCTCTCTCTCGCGCACGCTCTCTCTCTCTCTCGCGCACGCTCTCTCTCTCTCGCCGCTCTCTCTCTCTCTCGCGCACGCTCTCTCTTCTCTCTCTCGCGCACGCTCTCTCTCTCTCGCGCACGCGCTCTCTCTCTCTCTCGCGCACGCGCTCTCTCTCTTCTCGCGCACGCGCTCTCTCTCTCTCTCGCGCACGCTCTCTCTCTCTCTCTCGCGCACGCTCTCTCTCTCTCTCTCTCGCGCACGCTCTCTCTCTCTCCGCGCCGCTCTCTCTCTCTCGCGCACGCGCTCTCTCTCTCTCTCTCGCGCCTCTCTCTCTCTCTCTCTCTCGCGCACGCTCTCTCGCGCACGCTCTCTCTCTCTCTCTCGCGCCGCTCTCTCTTCTTGTCTCTCGCGCACGCTCTCTCTCTCTCTCTCTCTCGCGCGCGCTCTCTCTCTCTGTCTCTCGCGCCGCTCTCTCTCTCTGTCTCTCGCGCACGCTCTCTCTCTCTGTCTCTCGCGCGCGCTCTCTCTCTCTGTCTCTCGCGCGCGCCTCTCTCTCTCTGTCTCTCGCGCGCGCCTCTCTCTCTCTGTCTCTCGCGCGCGCTCTCTCTCTCCTCTCTCTCTCTCGCGCGCGCTCTCTCTCTCTGTCTCTCGCGCGCGCTCTCTCTCTCTGTCTCTCGCGCGCGCTCTCTCTCTCTGTCTCTCGCGCGCGCTCTCTCTCTGTCTCTCGCGCGCGTCTCTCTCTCTGTCTCTCGCGCGCGCTCTCTCTCTCTGTCTCTCGCGCGCGCTCTCTCTCTCTGTCTCTCGCGCGCGCTCTCTCTCTCTGTCTCTCGCGCGCGCTCTCTCTCTCTGTCTCTCGCGCGCGCTCTCTCTCTCTGTCTCTCGCGCGCCTCTCTCCTCTCTGTCTCTCGCGCGCGCTCTCTCTCTCTGTCTCTCGCGCGCGCTCTCTCTCTCTGTCTCTCGCGCGCGCTCTCTCTCTGTCTCTCGCGCGCGCTCTCTCTCTCTGTCTCTCGCGCGCGCTCTCTCTCTCTGTCTCTCGCGCGCGCTCTCTCTCTCTGTCTCTCGCGCGCGCGCTCTCTCTCTCTGTCTCTCGCGCGCGCTCTCTCTCTCTGTCTCTCGCGCGCGCTCTCTCTCTCTGTCTCTCGCGCGCGCTCTCTCTCTCTCTCTGTCTCTCGCGCGCGCTCTCTCTCTCTGTCTCTCGCGCGCGCTCTCTCTCTCTGTCTCTCGCGCGCGCTCTCTCTCTCTGTCTCTCGCGCGCGCTCTCTCTCTCTGTCTCTCGCGCGCGCTCTCTCTCTCTGTCTCTCTCTCCGCGCGCGCTCTCTCTCTGTCTCTCGCGCACGCTCTCTCTCTCGCCGCACGCTCTCTCTCTCTCTCCTCTCTCTCTCTCTCTCCCTCTCCCTCCTCCTCCCTCGCACGCACTCTCTCTCTCTCTCTCTCTCTCTCTCTCTCCTCTCTCTCTCTCTCTCTCTCTCTCTCTCTCCCCCCCCTCGCACGCACTCTCTCTCTCTCTCTCCCACTCGCACGCACTCTCTCTCTCTCTCCCCTCACACGCACTCTCTCTCTCTCTCTCTCTCTCTCTCTCTCTCTCTCTCTCTCTCTCTCTCTCTCTCTCTCTCTCTCTCCCTCACACGCACTCTCTCTCTCTTTCTCCCTCATGCACACACTCACCCGGGCTGTACAGTGTTGTGTGTGATGGGGGTCCATCTCTTTCCTCTTTCTCACTAACTCCAATCTGCACTGACTGGAGTAACTGAATGCTTTGTTCTTTTTGCAGTTTGTAAGTACACTGTCCATGAACGTTGTGCCTCGAAGGCTCCTTCCTCCTGCATCCAAACGTATGCCAAGTCCATTAAGGACACAAATGTAAGTCTTTGTGTGTTTTGTATTGTGATCTTCACTCTTCCTCTTGCTTCATTTCATCCTCACCCCTCTACTGAGGAACTGGCCTGCTGCTCTCTCACTTCGCAGCCCAGACAATCTAACCACACCCTGAGGTAACAACGTACCACCATCAGGAATGGGAGCAGCAGTAGGCCATTCAGCCCTTCGAGCCTGCTCCACCATCCAATAGGATCATGGCTGATCCAGCTGTGTCCTTGACTCGACTTTCATAGAATCCCATCATCGAATCCCTACAGTGCAGAAGGAGGCCATTTGGCCCGTCGAGTGTCCACTGACTCGCTGACAGAGTATCTTCCCAGGACCTCATTCTGTCCTTTCCCCATCACCCTACACAGTTACCATGGCCACATCTTTGGACACTAAGGGACAATTTACCATGCCAATCCCCTTAACCTGCACACCTTTGGAGTGTGGGAGGAAACTGGAGCACCCAGAGGAAATCCATGCAGACACGGGGAGAACGAGCAGACTCCACACAGACAGTGATCCAAGCCGGGAATCAAAGCTGGGTTCCTGGCGCTGTGAGGCAGCAGTGCTAACCACTGTGCCACCCTGTTTGTCTCCCATAACCCTCAACTCCCTTGTTAGTCAAACATTGAATATATTCAATGATCCAGCCCCTACAGCTCTCTGAGGGAGAGAATTTCAAACTCTAACCTCCCTCAGAGAAGAAATGCCTCCTCATTCTCATTCCAAATGGGAAACCTCTTATTTTGAAACTGTGCCCCTCCCTCGATCTACATTCCCCTGCGAGGGGAGAGCATCCTCTCAATATCCACCTTGTCAAGCCCCCCTCAGAATCTGATATGTTTCAAAAATCATCTCTCATTCTTCTAAATTACAGTGGGTATCAGCCCAACCCTTTCAATCTTTCTTCACAAGACAATCCCTTAATCCCAGGAATCAGCCTGGTAAATCCTCTCTGAACAGCTCCAGTTTATCCCGACTTAAATAAGGAGTCCAAAACTGTGCAGTACTCCAGGTCTCACCTCTGCGCTGTACACTTGTAGCAAGAACTCCCTACATTGATACTCCATTCTCCTTGCAATAAAAGCCCAATACAGGAATCAAAAGTTAAAAAGTCATTGTCATCCCAGACGCTGACTGGTGGTGATTTAGCTCGACGATCCCTACAGCGTAGGAGGGGAACATTCAGCCCATCGAATCTGCACCTACTCTCTGAAAGAATGTCTTACCCAGGCACAGGGTAAATATCCTAAATGAATATTTCTCATCAGTATTTACTGTTGAGAAAAGCATGGGTGTTAGGGAGCTTGGGGAAATAAATAATGATGTCTTGAGGAATATACATATTACAGAGGAGGAGGTGCTGGAAGTCTTAAAGCGCATCAAGATAGATAAATCCCTGGGATCTAATGAAATGTATCCCAGGACATTGGGGGAGGCCAGGGAGGAAATTGTGGGTCCTCTCGCCGAGATGTTTGAATCATCGATAGTCACAGGTGAGGTGCCTGAAGATTGGAGGGTGGCAAACGTTGTGCCTTTGTTTAAAAAGGGCTGCAGGGAAAAGCCTGGGAACTACAGGCCAGTGAGCCTCACATCTGTGGTGGGTAAATTGTTGGAAAGTATTTTGAGAGACAGGATCTACAGGCATTTAGAGATGCAAGGACTGATCAGGGACAGTCAGCATGGCTTTGTGAGTGGAAAATCATGTCTTTTGACAGGGTAACCAAGAAGGTAGATGAGGGCAGTGCAGTTGATGTTGTCTACATGGACTTTAGCAAGGCCTTTGACAAGGTACCACATGGTAGGTTGTTCAATAACGTTAAACCTCATAGGATCCAGGGTGAGGTATCTAAATGGTTACAAAATTGGCTTCTTGACAGAAGCCAGAGGGTGGTTGTTGAGGGTTGTTTTTCAAACTGGAGGCCTGTGACCAGCGGTGTGCCTCATGGATCAGTGCTGGGTCCACTGTTATTTGTCATTTATATTATTGATTTGGATGAGAATATAGGAGACATGGTTAGTAAGTTTGCAGATGACACCAAGATTGGTGGCATAGTGGACAGTGAAGAAAGTTATCTCCAATTGCAATGGGATCTTGATCAATTGGGCAAGTGGGCTGACGAATGGCAGATGGAGTTTAATTTAGATAAATGCGAAATGATGCATTTTGTTAGATTGCATCAAGGCAGGACTTACTCAGTTAATGGTAGGTGTTGGGGAGAGTTACAGAACAAAGAGATCTAGGGGTACATGTTCATAGCTCCTTGAAAGTGGAGTCACAGGTGGACAGAGTGGTGAAGAAGGCATTCGGCATGCTTGGTTTCATCGGTCAAAACATTGAATACAGGAGTTGGGACGTCTTGTTGAAGTTGTACAAGACGTTGGTAAGGCCACACTTGGAATACTGTGTACAGTTCTGGTCACCCTATTGTAGAAAGGATATTATTAAACTAGAAAGAGTGTAGAAAAGATTTACTCGGATGCTACCGGGACTTGATGGTTTGAGTTATAAGGAGATGCTGGATAGACTGGGACTTTTCTTTCTGGAGCGTTGAAGGCTGAGGGGTGATCTTATAGAGGTCTATAAAATAATAACAGATCAGCTACATAGTCAATATCTTTTCTCAAAGGTAGGGGAGTCTAAAACTATAGGGCACAGGTTTAAGGTGAGAGGGGAAAGATACAAAAGTGTCCAGAGGGGCAATTTTTTCACACAGAGGGTGGTGAGTGTCTGGAACAAGCTGCCAGAGGTAGTAGTAGAGGCAGGTACAATTTTGTCTTTTAAAAAACATTTGGACAGTTACATGGGTACGATGGGTATAGAGGGATATGGGCCAAATGTGGGCAATTGGGACAAGCTTAGGGATTTAAAACAAAAGGCAGCATGGACAAGTTGGGCTGAAGGGCCTGTTTCCATGCTGTAAAACTCTGACTCTATGACATTGACGGGATGCCAGACTGGCAGTGCCCGATTGGCACTGCCCAATGCACCCCCCCCCCCCCAAAACGAACCTTCTGGGGTCCACATTGTCCTCCAGTGCCACCACACGTCTAACGAGGGGGAGAAGGCGGGGCCTTCGTGAATCAACTCAGCCACTACGGGAATTGAACCTGTGCTGTTGGTGTCGCAAACCAGCTGTCCAGCCAGCTGAGCTAATGCGACTCTTGGCTCTCCAGGGTTGGCAAGAGCAGAGCGAGGTATATGTGTACAACAACCACATTCCAACCTCTCCAAATTCTCGCTTTAGATCATGAAACACTTGTGGGTGGAAGGAAACTGCAATATCACCTGTGGCCGTTGCCAAAAAACAATAAAGAACTTTCAACGGCTGACGGGTCTGCACTGTGTCTGGTGTCACAACACTGTAAGTCTCTCGTCTTCGCTCAATCCGTTTTAATAGTTCTGTTGTTTCAGTAACACCCTTCTCAATTCCAGCTGTTCTTGTGATAACAGGAATCGTCGCTGCTATTGGGAACTTCTAACTATAATTACTTAAGCCATATAAATTTTAAATTTATTTTATTAGCATCACAAGTAGTCTTACATTAACACCACAATGATTATTACTGTGAAAATTCCCTAGTCGCCACACTACAGGTGTGGTACACTAAGGGACAATTTAGCATGGCCAATCCACCTAACCTGCACATCTTTGGACAGTAAGGGGCAATTTACCATGGACAATCCACCTAACCTGCACATCTTTGGAGTGTGGGAGAAAACCGGAGCACCCGGAGGAAACCCACGCAGACACAAGGAGAATGTGCAGACTCCACACAGACAGTGACCGAAGCTGGGAATTGAAC
Source organism: Carcharhinus amblyrhynchos (assembly GCF_965287045.1). Lineage (NCBI taxonomy): Eukaryota > Metazoa > Chordata > Chondrichthyes > Carcharhiniformes > Carcharhinidae > Carcharhinus > Carcharhinus amblyrhynchos. The sequence continues at coordinate 7,172,498 of NC_137359.1, read as the reverse complement.
CCGGGTCCCTGGCGCTGTGAGGCAGCAGTGATAACCACTGTGAGAGGGCAGTGTTATTGATTAGACTGTCCAACTCATTGAGGAGGTAACTTCAAGGATGACACTGAATACTCTGTACAGCTCAGTGACAATCTTCCTCTTGTGTTGACAGCTTCACAATGAATGTGTCTCGAAGGACAAGGATGAATGTGATTGTGGACAGTTGAAGGACCACGTGTTACCTCCCTCTGCCATATATCCTGTTGTTCTGGTAAATATTCACCTCCTGTTTGTGACTTTTGACTTTATTGTTGACTTTGGGGTCCTGGTTGCTGCATTCACTGGAGTATTGAGTGGGTGACCCAGGTACAAAGGGTGTCCTGCCTGGTTTGATAATGTTGAGATTCTCCAGCCTCAGGCATGCCCCAAGGCCAGAAATTCCCGTCCGCACTCAATGGCCCTTTGAACGATCTGTCGGATTTTGTCTGTCACCCTGTGGGGTTCCTGCGGCCGGTCATACGGGTGAATTGTCAGCCAGAATCTCCATCCCCTTGACAGGTTTCAGAGACATGAATGATGCAAAATAATGAAGCAATACTGGAAACTCAAATTAAGCACATTAAACTTGTCCGTATCCCTCTCGATCTCCTCTTGACAACTTATTTTCTGACCTATATAAAGACAAAATCCAGCAGAAGCTGGACTCTGAAACAAGAACAGAAGAATGCTGGAAAATCTCAGCGGGTCTGCCAGCATCTGTGGAGAGAGAATAGAGCCAAGGTTTCCAGGCTGGATCGATTCTGACGAAGGGTCATCCTTGACCCCTGTGGTATTCTCGTCAACCATCTCACCAACCCAAAAATGACCCATTTATTCCTGCTCTCCGGTTTCTCTTAGCTAACCAATCCTTTATCTAATCAGGCTAATATCTTACCCCTTGCACCATGTCCTTGTGTAGTAACCTTTGATGTGGCAACTTATCAAATGCTTTTTGGAAATCCACTACATCTACAGGTTCCCCTTTGTTATGGTTCATGTTAGAACCTGGGTCCCTGGCACTGTGAGGCAGCAGTGCTAACCTTTGTGCCACCATGCTGCCCACAACACCACTCACTGCCAGCCACGTCTCCAGCTCAGCCTCTAAACTCTACAATTTCCGCTCGAAAACCCTGCGGCCTCTCTCCCCTTCTCTGAGACTCTCTGTAAAATGTACCTCTTTGATCGAGATTTCAATCATTTGCCCGTTCTTTGTCTCAGTGTCCATTTTACCATCGGGATGAAGCCTTGCCTCACACTCAGCCTTTCTCTTCCCATTACAGGACAGACAAAACAGCTTGAAAAAGAAAGAAGACGACGGCTTATCACTGGATGCAGAGCAGCCAGTCACCACAGTGGATGGCAAGATTCTCCAGGTACGTCGATCGCCGACACCGTCGCCAGCAGGGAGTTCTCCCGGGTACACTGACTCTTCACACTCACCGGGCCTTTGCTCCCTCACCACAGAATCCCGACTGTGCAGAAAGAGACCATTTGGTCCATCGAACCTGCAAGCACTGTCCAAAAGAGATTCCACGGAGGACCTCCCTCTCCCTATCCACAAAACCCCACACATCAGCATGGCCAATCCACCCTAACCTGCACATCTTTGGACACTAAGGTACAGTTTAGCGTGGCCAATCCACCTAACCTGTACATCTTTGGACACTAAGGTACAGTTTAGCATGGTACCTCCACACTACACAGATTGCCAATAATGATCGAGGTGCTCTCTCTCTGAATTGATGAAGAAATGGGCGATTGGTACATTCATACTCCATTGATTTGTCTCTAAGCTGGTTTCATTCATTGCCCATCCTCTTTTGCCATTGAACCCAGTGGTTTGCTCAGAGGATACTTGAGAGACAACCAGATTGCTGTTCGTCTGAATTTACAGGTAGGCCAGACTGGGTAAGGACAGCAGATTTCCAGCCCATACACCATGAGGGCAGAGACATTCATGCCAAAATGACAATTACAGTGTCAATTTCAGAGGGAAAATGACCTCTTCCCTCCCCCAACAAGAAACAAGTGTAAAGTCCCATTCGATCGCAGCAGGTCTGGCTGATTTGACAGAGACAATTTTTCAAAAATTATTGAACGAAAAATTTCATTTCCTCACTTTCATTTAATTCATTGATGCGAGGTGGGTGTCAGTGGCTGGTCCAGTATTAATCACTCGTCCCTAATTACCCTTGAACTGAGTGTCTCACTCGGCAGAGGGCAATTAAGAGTCAACCACATTTCTGTGGTTCTGGAGTCACGTGTAGGCCAGACCAGGCTTACGTCCTTTAGGGAAGGAAATCTGCTGTCCTTACCGGTCTGGCCTACATGTGACTCCAGAGCCACAGCAATGTGGGTGACTCTCAACTACTCTCTAGGGAGGCGATGGCCTCGTGGTATTATTGCTAGTCTATTAATCCAGAAACTCAGCGACCATTCCGGGGACCTGGGTTCGAATCCCGCCACAGCAGGCAGTGGAATTTAAATTTGATCAAAAAAAATCTGGAATTAAGAATCTACTGATGACCCATTGTCAGAAAAACCCATCTGGGTCACTGGTGTCCTTTAGGGAAGGAAATCTGCTGTCCTTACCCGGTCTGGCCTACATGTGACTCCACAGCAATGTGGTTGACTCTCAACTGCCCTCTGAAATGGCTGAGCAAGATAGTCAGTTGAAGGGCAACTTGGGATGGGCAATAAATGCTGGCTCAGCCAGTGATGCCCATATACCCCAATGAATAAAGAAGAATGGAGAGCAGTTTGGTATGGGCAAGGAATGTTGTTGCAGCCAGCAATGCCCACATCCCATGAATGCATAACAAGAAAACCATTGGTGGCCATGCCTTCAACTCCCTCAACCCCTCCGTCTCTTTCCCTCACTTTCCTCATTTCAAACGCTTCTTAGAAGTGACCTCGCTGACCCTTTGGTCACCTGACTTGGGACATCTTGCGTGACTAGATGCCAGGCCTTGGCAAAGTGATTCGGAAGAGGGTGACCAAGTTAGCCACACAGTTGAAGGGTGTTTGCATTGTCGAAACCTGGTGTTCACTGGGAGAGGATCAGCGCAGAATCGAAGAGTTCCCCTTTTTGATTGTCACTCTTTGTATCCTCACTGACAGATCATCCCGGTTCCTCAGACTCACCCACTGTTGGTGTTTGTCAACCCAAAGAGTGGCGGGAAGCAGGGAGAAAGGTAAGAGGTTGCTCGGATTGTGACCTTGCGATTCTGATGGGCAGTGGGGACAGGAGGGAGGGGTGCAGGGAAGTGAGTAGCGAAGGTTCAGTAACCCCGGGTGGTGCGGGGGTGGGGGTAGATTTAAGTTAAGGGGGCCGGGGGTTTAGGGGGGATGTGAGGAAAATCTTTTCCACCCAGGTGAGAGTCTGGAACTCGCTGCCTGAAAGGGTGGTGGAGACAGAATCCCTCATAATATTTAAGAAGCATTTAGATGAGCACTTGGAAAAGCCATAGCATGCAAGGGTGCGGACCAAGTGTTGGAAAATAGGATGAGAATAGATAGGAGCTTGATGACATGAAGGGCCGAATGACCACTTTCTTTGCTGCACTGTGTGACTAATTTAGAATCACCCAAGAAGGAGGAATGTGCAGGGCTGCAGGGAGAAGTAAGAAGTCTCACAACACCAGGTTAAAGTCCAAAAGGTTTATTTGGAATCACGAGCTTTCAGAGCACTGCTCCTTCATCTGGATGAGGCAGCAGTGCTCCAAAAGCACGTGATTCCAAATAAACCTTTTGGACTTTAACCTGGTGTTGTGAGACTTCTTACCATGGCCACCCCAGTCCAACGCCGGCATCTCCACCTCATGGCTGTAGGGAGAAGGCAGGCGAGTGGCACTGGATGAATTGCATTTTCAGAGAGCTGGGGTGGACACGATGGGCCGATTGGCCTCCTTATGCTGTTGTAATGACTCCATTCTACGATTCTACAACATGGTGGCTGCAGGATGCTAAGAATCTCTCATTGTATGCTTTACAGGGTCTTAAGAAAGTTTCAGTACCTTCTGAACCCAAGACAAGTGTTCAACCTTGCCAAAGACAGTCCAAAACTCGGGTAAGGTGAACAGAAATTTGAATGCATTAACTGGGCTGAGTTGAAATGCTGTCACTGTGCAGAGATCTCTCTTTATTCCTTGCAGAGCGTTTGCCGAATACTTTTTGGCCTCTCTCTATCTTTGAGCGGATATTAAGGGGTGGGATGTTTCTGGAAAATTCCACCCAAAGTCAACAAATCTTTGCGTGGTGGTTTGCCTTCCCCTCCACCCGCTACGATTCCTGTGGCAGGCGGGACGGGAAGATTCCGCCCCCAGGAGTCCATTCTTTCATGCACGGTAACTGTTCCCTGCAAATGGTCACAGATTTCCTGCATTTGGAGCATGCCTTTGCCGTGTTGGTAGTTCAAAGGCAGGGTAGCCACACGATGGAGTTACAGTGGGACAGCCCACTAAAGCAGACAGATGGGGCAACATCCTCATAAAATAGCATCTGGGCACCCACCCGCGTAAAGGAGGTCTCGTGGCACAGTGGGGTTAGTGTCCCTGCCCCTGAGCCAGGATCCCCGGGTCCGAGTCTCACCCCAGGACACGATGGCCAAAGAAAGTGCGTTCGTAACATGGCCAAGCCGGTCGAGTGTCGTCCTGCACAATCCTTCCAAACGCGCCGATGGCTGGTGGTAAGAGTGGGAGAGACTCCTGGCCAGCCACGCTTGATTTGGAGTGGTGCCTGCCTCAAGCTATACCCCCACCCCTGCCAGGCGACACGCCTGCTCTGGGAATTACGAGTTATGGAATCGGAAGAAAGTCAACTTTAGTGATGGGAATTGGAAATCGGACTTCATCTGCATGGGGTTAAGATTAAAAATAGTGGCCAGGCATTTCTACCGGATTTACTGTGACCTTCTGCCGCAAGGTAACAGTGGCAGCAGCTGCAGGACGGGCATATTTTTAGTTTCTAGAGGTTTGGCATGATGGCACAGTGGTTAGCACTGCTGCCTCACAGCGCCAGGGACCTGGGTTCAATTCCAGCTTTGGGTCACTGTCTGTTGGAGTTTGCACATTCTCCCCATGTCTGCGTGGGTTTCCTCCCACAGTCCATAGATGAGCAAATTAGGTAGATTGGCTGTGCTAAATTGTCCCTTAGTGTCCAAAGATGTGCAGGTTAGGTGGATTGGCCATGCTAAATTGTCCCTTAGTGTCCAAAGATGTGTAGGTTAGGTGGATTGGCTACGCTAAATTGCCTCTTAGTGTCCAAAGATGTGGATTAGCCTGGTAAATGTGTGGGTTACAGATAGGGCGTGGATAAGATGTTCTTTAGGAGAGTTGGTGCCAACCTGATGGGCTGAATGGCCTCCTTCTGCGCTGTGGGCCTCCTGTGAGATTCTATGGAAGGAAATACCACAGTCATCTCTCACTGTCTGGAACCACAGCCGCTACTCCTCCTGGAGACAGTGAGTGCCCTGGTATGAGTGAAGGGAATCTGTGTTTACTCACCTCCTGAAATTTGAATGTGATAAAATTCTGGCCTTAAATTATCTTGATGACCGAAAGCCCATCTAGTTCACTAATGTTCCTTTAGGGAAGGAAATCTGCTGTCCTTACCCGGTCTGGCCTACATGGGACTCCAGAGCCACAGCAATGTGGTTGACTCTCAACTGCCCTCTGAAAAGGCTTAGCAAACCACTCAGAGCAATGAGGAGTGGGTAATAAACGCTGGCATAAAAGGGAAGACCATTTGTAACCTCATACCTGTACAACAGTCCAGCTCACATATCAGGGGCGAGATTCTCCAGCCTCCGCACTGCATGTATCCCACCAGCGGGAGGTGGCACTTTGTTTACTAGCGTGGGATTCTCCAATCCCGTTGCTGTCATTGGGAATTCCCATTGACGTCACCCCCATGCCAGCGGGAAGCCTGCAGGTGGGGCTGTGTTACCGGTGGGGTCGTAGGATGCCACTGGCGTGAACGGCGAGAGAAGTCCAGGCACAGACTGGCACCTTCACCATGTATTTCATCACTGGGCAGCATGGTGGCACAGTGGTTAGCACTGCTGCCTCACAGCGCCAGGGACCCGGGTTTGATTCCTGGATTGGGTCTGTGCGGAGTTTACACATTCTCCCCATGTCTGTGTGGGTTTTCTCCGGGTCCTCTGGTTTCTTCCTACAGTCCGAAAGACATGCTAGTTAGGTGCATTGGCCGTGCTAAATTGCCCCTTAGTGTACCCGAACAGGACTAGGGGATTTTCACAGCAGTGTTAATGTAAGCCGACTTGTGACACTAAGAAATAAACTGAAATTTAAACCATGCTCTTGTCACTGATTGCCCTTGCATTGTAACTGCACAATGCAAACGTGCAAGTGTAATTGGCCCCAAAAGAGAAAATGCTGGAAAATCTCAGCAGGTCTGGCAGCATCTGTCGGGAGAGAAAAGAGCTGACGTTTCCAGTCCAGATGACCTTTTATCAAAGCTCAAATGGAGATATTTATACTGCAGGCGGAGGGAATGAAAGATGAGTCATAGCTACAGAAACCAGGGGAAAGGCTGCTAATGGCAGCCCACAGAGAGAATAGAAGGTATAATTGCCCCTCTGTACTTGCCAAGCGAATGTCACGATCTGTCACCTTTTCCAAATCTAATAAAACAGGGGAACTGTGAGGTAGCAGTGCTAATCACTGTGCCATCCCATGATATCCCTCAATCCCTTTAGCCCCAAGAGCGATATCTAATTTCCTGAAATCACACAACGTTTTAGCCTCAACTACTTTCTGTGGGAGTGAATTCCTCACATTCTCCATCCTCTGGGTGAAGAAATTTCTCCTCACCTCAGTCCTAAAAGGTTTACCCCTTATCCTCAAACTATGACCCCTAGTTCTGGACTTGCCCCACCATCGGGAACACTCCTGTTTGGGTACAGTGAAGGAGAATTTAGCACGGCCAATCCACCCTAACCAGCATGTCTTTCGGACTGTGGGAGGAAACTGGAGCACCCGGAGGAAACCCACATGGACATGGGGAGAACTCCACGCAGATCCAAGCCGGGATTCGAACCCGGGTCCCTGTGAGGCAGCAGTGTTAACCACTACACTGCTGTTGTTGGTAATGTGTGGCAGCAGGCTATTACACAGAGGATGGGAAATAGTCGGTTGGGGGTGTAAGCAGTAAAAGCTCAGACCATGCATTGGATAATATTCCCAGCTGTGAGTTTACAGAGCATTGGCCAGAGCCTGGGAAAATGCACAACCTGGATTAGGTATCAGCGTGAATACAGCAGTGAGATGCGCTTCCTTCGACAGCTAGCAATGCTGAGAATATCTTTATCATTCCTCTCCTATCAACTTCCTTCGCTCACGTGTTTTGTCTTGTGATCCCTGAGAGCACCGGTCCAGGATAAACACTGGCTTCCTTTCTCAAACTTCATTATTCATGCCATCTGGGTGTCGCTGGCCAGGCCAGTATTTATTCCCCATCCCTAATTACCCCCTTGAGAAGGTGGTGGATGAGCTGCCTTCTCGAACAACTGCAGTCCGTGTGGTGTAGGTACACCCACAGTGCTGTTAGGGAGGGAGTTCCAGGATTGTTATTGGACATCAGTCAGTCCATGTGGTGTAGGTACACCCACAGTGCTGTTAGGGAGGGAGTTCCAGGATTGTTATTGGACATCAGTCAGTCCATGTGGTGTAGGTACACCCACAGTGCTGTTAGGGAGGGTGTTCCAGGATTGTTATTCGATATCAGTCAGTCCATGTGGTGTAGGTACACCCACAGTGCTGTTAGGGAGGGAGTTCCAGGATTGTTATTGGACATCAGTCAGTCCGTGTGGTGTAGGTACACCCACAGTGCTGTTAGGGAGGGAGTTCCAGGATTGTTATTGGATATCAGACAGTCCGTGTGGTGTAGGTACACCCACAGTGCTGTTAGGGAGGGAGTTCCAGGATTGTTATTGGACATCAGTCAGTCCATGTGGTGTAGGTACACCCACAGTGCTGTTAGGGAGGGAGTTCCAGGATTTTAACCCAGTGACAGTGAAGGAACGGCCGATATATTTCCAAGTCAGGATGGTGAGTGACTTGGAGAGGACCCTCCAGGTGGGGGTGTTCCCAGGTATCTGCTGCCCTTGTTCTTCTAGATGGAAGAGGTTGTGGGTTTGGAAGTCTGAGGAGCCTTGTTGAGTTGCTGCAGTGCACCTTGTGGATGGTACACGTGTATGTCAGTGGTGAAGGAATGTTTAAAGTGGTGGATGAGTGCTTCTGTTCCCTTTTAAGTTTAAACTCGTGTTCTGCAATGCCGCATTTTGCTTTGCCCTCAGGAGTTTGGATGCGCAAAAGCTGGCGCAGAAAAGAGTGGGTGCAGACAGTACGGCTGCAGGAATGCCACAGGGCTGCTGGCAAAACTATTGCTGAGACTCCATGTTCTAATGCTTCTGCGCAGACTGCGCTATGGAATTACTGTGCTGAATGGCAGAACTAGCCAGAACGCTGTGCAACTCCCCTCCCCCCGCCCCCGCACCACACGTCCCCCCCAAAAGTTAAAGCCAGCTGCTTTCTGCAGCCCAGATGTATTGAAAACATTGCTTCCAGCTGTGTTCCTCATCACCACCCCTTGCAATAGACACCTGGCTCCAGGAACAGGGCAGTTATCTCTTTTCATCTACCCAGGGACGGTGTCAGTTACACATAACCCTGAGGTGGAGTGTGACCTCTTATCCCAGGGCATATGTGTGATCAGGTTACTCTACTTTGCATCCTGACAAGAAAGAACACCCACTCGGAGAATAGCATGTGACATAAAAGGAATACCGTTGCTCACATGGCTTCAACAGTCTGATTCAATCATGTGGACAGCACAGTAACCCAGTGGTTAGCACTGCTGCCTTACAGCGTCAAGGACCCAGGTTCAATTCCCGGACTCGGGTCACTGTCTGTGTGGAGTTTGCACGTTCTCCCCGTGTCTGCGTGGGTTTCCTCCCATAGTCCAAAAGATTTGCAGGTGAGCTGGATTGACCATGTTAAATTGCCCCATAGTGTCCAGAAATGTGAGGTTAGATAGATTGGCCATGCTAAATTGCTCCTTATTATTCCAAGGATATGCAAGTCTGGTGGATTGGCCGTGCTAAAGTGCCCCTTTTTGCTAAATATTTGTAGGTTAGGTAGATTGGCCATGCTCAATTGCCCCTTAGTGTCCAAAGATGTGTAGGTTAGGCAGATTGGAATGTGGAATTACCCCTTAGTGTCCAAAGATGTTCAGGTCAGGTGGATTGCCCATGCTAAAATGTCCCGCTTGCTAAATATTTGTAGGTTAGGAAGATTGGCCATGCTAAATTGTCCCCTGGTGTCTGAAGATGTGTATGTCAGGTCCATTGGTCATGCTAAATTGCCCCTTTGTGTGCAAAGATGTGCAGGTTAGAAAGATTGGCCATGCTAAATTGCCCCTTAGTGTCCAAAGATGTGCAGGTTAGGTGGATTGGCCATGCTCAATTGCCCCTTAGTGTCCAAAGATGTGCAGGTTAGGTGGATTGGCCATGCTAAATTGCCCCTTAGTATCCAAAGATGTGCAGGTTAAGTGGATTGGCCATGCTAAATTGTCCCTTAGTGTCCAAGACAATCCCTCCACACCAGGGATCACCCTCGCGAACCTCCTCTAAACTATCTCCAATGAAATAATATCTTTACTTAAATAAGTGGAGCGTAATCACTCACGGTATTCCAGATGTGGTCCTCCCGGTCCCTTGTACTTAATTTTTATTCATCCATGGGATGTGGATGTCGCTGGCTGGTCCAGCGTTTTATTGCCCATCCCTAGTTGCCTGAGGGCAGTTGAGAGTCAACCACATTGCTGTGGCTCTGGAGTCACATGTAGGCCAGACCAGGTAAGGACGGGCAGATTTCCTTCCCTAAAGGACATTAGTGAACCAGGTGGGTTTTTCCAACAATGGTTTCATGGTCATCAGTAGATTCTTAATCCCAGATATTATTTTGTTGAATTCGGGATTCAAACCCAGGTCCCCAGAACATTACATTGGGTCTCTGGTCCAGTGATAATACTACTCCACCGCCCCCTTTACTATGAAAACAGTGTAGAACTGCCTTCTCATCTGAAGCAGTAGCATAGCAACATAGAAAATTACTGGGCTTTGTGTTAATGGGGAGAAGTGCCTTTGGCGTGCCTTGTTGGGACATTTTCACCTGAGAACTGCCCCGGGACCTTCTTTACTTTCCACACCAGGGATTTGTCTGCTTTCCCAGTGGCCCGGCAGTTTTATTTTGTTTGATCCACATTTGTTTCCATTGGGCTCTGTACAGCCACCCATCCCGAAATTCCACCGCACCCTCTGGCATTTCTGGCATTCTTCCTGCTATCATCCCAGATTCTCAGCATCTGCAGCCTTTTGCTGGTCATAAGACACATGGAACAGAATTAGGCCACTTGGCCCATTGAGTCTGCTCCGTCATGGCTGATATTTTTCTCATCCCCATTCTCCTGCCTTTTCCCCATAACCCTTGGTCCCCTTATTAATCAAGAACCGATCTATCTCTGTCTTAAAGACACTCAGTGACGTGGCCTCCTCTGCGGCAAAGAGTTCCACAGATTCACTACTCTCTGACTGAAGAAATTCCTCCTCATCTCTGTTTTAAAGGATCGTCCCTTTAGCCTGAGGTTGTGCCCTCTGGTTCTAGTTTTTCCCACTAGTGGAAACATCCTCTCCACGTCCACTCTATCCAGGCCTCGCAGTATCCTGTAAGTTTCAATCAGATCCCCTCTCATCCTTCTAAACTCCCAACGAGTACAGACCCAGAGTTCTCAACCATTCCTCATACAACAAGCTCTTCATTCCAGGGATCATTCTTTTGAACCTCCTCTGGAACCTTTCCAAGGCCAGCACATCCTTCCTTAGATTTGGGGCCCAAAACTGCTCACAGTACTCCAAATGAGGTCTGACCAGAGCCTTATACAGCCTCAGAAGTACATCCCTGCTCTTGTATTCTAGCCCTTGCGACATGAATGCTAATGGCCTACCTTCCTCTGAGGGAATCAATGCGAGGCCCCCACGCGTCTTGCCCGCTAACAAGCCCAATGGGTTTGAGACACTGTCCGAATTATTACCACAGGGATCAACAGGCAGCAATTTACGCTTGACCCGAGACCAGAAAATCCCGCTCGAGGTCGATGGACATTGTCTGCTCCGCTCCGATTCCCACAGCAGGCGGGGCGGTAGAATTCCGGCACAAGAACGATTGATGGTGCGAGCGCACAGCCTTTTGCAACCAGAGATGGAGGGGTGAGGGGGTCTTGCCATCATAGGGGATCCGAGTAGTTAGACAAAAGGCTTTGGGCCTAGTAACATTAGGCTGAGAAAATGACCCACGCTGTGAAGCACCCAAACTATTGAAGCATTTGAACACCCGGGGGTCTGAGGAGGTGACTGTTGATAATGCCGTGATGCTTCCCTCTCTTGCAGACTGAAATTCTTTCAGGATGTGCCGAATTTCCGTGTTTTGGTGTGTGGAGGAGACGGTACGGTGGGATGGATTCTTGACTCCATTGGTACTGTAAGCTTTACTGACCTTTCACAGCCAATAAAAATGTGCTCTCAAAATATCATCACATTTTTCTTAAATATTTGGTACCGGCAGCCAATGAATGAAGATTAACGTGGGAATCGAACCAACTTCTCACAAAAGATTGTTCTGCTTAGCAATGTTGGCATGTTAACAATTGGTAAATCGGGTGATTTTCATTTCAGCAACTCAGTATCATCTCCAAACCAGCACAGGTTCAGCACGGGGTTAGATACAGGGTAAAGCTCCCTCTACACTGTCCCCCCATCAAACACTCCCAGGACAGGTACAACACGGGGTTAGATACAGAGTAAAGCTCCCTCTACACTGTCCCCCCATCCCAGGACAGGTACAGCACGGGGTTAGATACAGAGTAAAGCTCCCTCTACACTGTCCCCCCCATCAAACACTCCCAGGACAGGGACAGCACGGGGTTAGATACAGAGTAAAGCTCCCTCTACACTGTCCCCCCATCAAACACTCCCAGGACAGGTACAGCACGGGGTTAGGTACAGAGTAAAGCTCCCTCTACACTGTCCCCCCATCAAACACTCCCAGGACAGGTACAGCACGGGGTTAGATACAGAGTAAAGCTCCCTCTACACTGTCCCCCATCAAACACTGCCAGGACAGGTACAGCACGGGGTTAGATACAGAGTAAAGCTCCCTCTACACTGTCCCCCCATCAAACACTCCCAGGACAGGTACAGCACGGGGTTAGATACAGAGTAAAGCTCCCTCTACACTGTCCCCCCATCAAACACTCCCAGGACAGGTACAGCACGGGGTTAGATACAGAGTAAAGCTCTCTCTACACTGTCCCCCCCATCAAACACTCCCAGGACAGGTACAGCACGGGGTTAGATACAGAGTAAAGCTCCCCCTACACTGTGGTCCAGTAATCCCCAATCTGAGGAACATCCTTCCGTGTAAAAATGTAAGATTGTACCATTTGGAATCAGGTATTTTTGTCGCCTTGCAGTTTGATTGACTGTTCCTGTGAGAATGGGGGCAGTTCTGTGTGGCTGCGTGTTTTGGGGCAGGGTGTGGTTTGGAGCTGGACTTGGGCAGCACGTCCACATGGAGGCGCAGCTGGGATTTCTGCTATTGTTATTCCAGAGTTCAGTCTTGGACAAGTGGCTCAGATTCAGCGTATCCTTTGAGTGGATTGAAATTCTCGTGACTGGGAGATACACTAGCAATGCCGCTGAAACAGATTTGCTGCATGCGTTGGTGAGAATGCACACCAATCAAACCTTGTTCAGCAGTCAATTTGCGCCTTTTGCGTTAATGGCCGTTTGTTCGCTGTCCATTATTCCCATGATGCACCTTGTTGCACAGACGGTGGTTTTCGGGGGCTGCGTTTGCTGCTTTTCTATTGGTTAAAGGCCTTTTTGAAAATAAACTTGCTTGCCTGCTGTCCTGTCCGCGCACTTGCGCTAATTTTCCCACTTTGAAACAAGCGTCAACACAGCAAAAGCGGCTGAGAGGGAGGCTGAGCGGAGGAAGAGGCCACCGAGGAACAGGCCAGAATGGAACTTTCCGGTAATGTCAGAGTCGGGGGGGGGGGGGGGGGGGCGTGGCGGGCGTCTGTTTGCTGGATGTGCAGAAGGAGACAGCCTGCCTGGGAGGACTCGAGGCATTTCAGATGAACAACACACTCCGACACACAGTATTGGGAACGCCGGAGAGTTCCAGATTTTGGAGGGAGAGTTTTCCCAGACTCTGGTTTGGGAATTGGAGGAGTCGAGCTGGCCACAGAGCCCTGGCAATTCCCTGTGAGGTGCATCAAAACGCAGAGCGTGGCTGCATCAATATGGTGCCCCCGAAGAAACACATTAACCCCGAATGTGATGAACACACAGCACAGAAACTATCGCAGCGTATCCAAAAACTTTCACATCAGACCTGCTGAAACGTTTTGTCTGTTCACCTTATTCCCTAAATCAGGCACGTGATTGTCCTCAGAAGTTTCCGCATCCCTCCCCATCTTTCCCTGAGTACATCTCCCAGCCAACACCTACAGCCCCCCACAGCTTACCCTTACCCTAATGCCGAAACTATAGTTAAGAAACCCCACCAACGCCTCTACTTTCTCAGAAGCCTAAGGAAATTTGGCATGTCAGCTACAACTCTCACCAACTTTTACAGGTGCACCATAGAAAGCATTCCTTCTGGTTGTATCACAGCTTGGTATGGGCTCCTGCTCTGTCCAAGACTGCAAGGAACTACAAAAGGTGAACGTAGCCCAATCCATCATGCAAACCAGCCTTTCATCCATTGACTCCGTCTACACTTCTCGCTGCCTCGGAAAAGCAGCCAGGATAATCAAGGACCCCACAGACCCCCGACATTCTCTCTTCCACCTTCTTCCGTTAGGAAAAAGGATACAAAAGTCTGAGGTCACGTACCAACCAACTCAAGAACAGCTTCTTCCCTGCTGCTGTCAGACTTTTGAATGGACCTACCTCACATTAAGCTGATCTTTCTCTACACCCTATCTGTAACTGTAACACTACATTCTGCACCCTCTCCTTTCCTTCTCCCCTATGTACTCTATGAAGGGTATGCTTTGTATAGCGCACAAGAAACAATACTTTTCACTGTATTCCAATACATGTGACAATAATAAATCAAATCAAATATTAAGCTGATCTTTCTCTACACCCTATCTGTAATTGTAACACTACATTCTGCACCCTGTCTGGGAGGTATATTCAGTGCCTTATTCCAAAGGGAGGAATAGAACATTGAAGGGTGGGGCACTGGTCTAAAGAATCTTCCAGTGCGTGGTGATTATCGATAGAGTCGATTCGAATCATGCCTGGAAACAAGGTGAGTTCTCCGTTCTCTCCACATTTAGCTACAGCCGTCTCCTCTGCAATCCTTTACCCCACACTGTCTGCACCTTGTCTCCCATCTCTGTCTCTCCGGAAAAATCCTTTCCGGGTGTCTGCAAGCTCAACTGTAGAGTCTTTCAGGAACACTGTGGCTGGCGAGCTGTAGCGACGTGGATCATTGCAAAGTGCGGCTATCCCTCGGAAGTGGTGCTCATGCAGCTTGTCTATGAGACATAAATCTTCAAACTTGCCTCGTTCACACATCCTTCCTCGTGAGGCCAGGAAGTGTAAAGGATGCTGAGCTTCCTCGCCGCACGAGGAAGGAGCATCTAATCTTCGCTGAACTAGCTGGAGTCTCTCATTGTTTGCATTGTTTTATTAGTGTCACAAGTCGGCTTACATTAACACTGCAATGAAATCACTGTGCAAATCCCTTAGTCGCCACGCTCTGGCGCCTGTTTGGGCCAATGCACCCTAACCTGCACATCTCTCAGACTGTGGGAGGAAACTGGAGCACCCGGAGGAAACCCACACAGACACGGGGAGAGTGTGCAAACTCCACACAGACAGTGACCTAAGCCGGGAATTGAACCCGGGTCCCTGGTGCCATGAGGCAGCAGTGCCAACAATTTGGGAAGAGCTACTTAGCTTCTGAGATTCAGTGAGGGCTGGAGAGGGGAGAGGGTTTGACAGGGCGAGAGGGGTGGTGGTGTGGCCGGGGGAGAGGGGGTGATGGGGAGAGAGGGTTGGTGGGGCAGGGGCGTGTCAGGGAGGGGTTGTCGGCGGAGGGGGTGTTGGGGGGTGACGGAGGAGGAAGGGGGGGTGACGGGGAGAAAGGGAGGAGTGGCAGAGGGAGGGGGTGGCGAGGAGGGGGTGGTGGTGGGGAGGGGGGATGACAGGGGGAGCAGTAGCTAATTTTTGCCTCTGACCATCAGGAATAATTTTTGGGGACAGGGATACTCTAGCTCCACCCCCGCTCCCCACCCTACTTTGACCTCACACAAGTTGCTCTCTCTCCATCCCGCGCTGCATTTAACTACCCTGCACACAGGCCCCTTTAACCTGTCACCAGAGCGACAAGCGGAGCGAGCTGATAGGTTGCACACTTGGCCCATCAACGCTGATGAGTTCCAGTACTCCAAACAACAGGGCATGGCACAGTGTTTAGCACTGCTGCCTCACAGCTCCAGGGGCTGTGTGGAGTCTGCACATTCTCCCCGTGTCTGCGTGGGTTTCCTCTAAGTGCTCTGGTTTCCCCCCACAGTCCGTAAGATGTGCTGTTTAGGTGCATTGGCGGTGTTAAATTCTCCCTCAGTATTGTGGACCCTGTGCACGGTTTCATTAATGCAAAGACTTCATTTTAAGATACTTCTGCCTACACAATTATCTTTGAATGCTAAGCTTTTAAAGTTAACTTGACCACATTTTAAACTCAGCAGGTATGCTGGGATTAGCTTGAAAAATTGACTGCATTTTTTGAACGTACAATGCTAACAGAAAAGCTTTCTCATGAATCAAAATACAGCTTTTCAGAGCCACATTGTCTCTAACTTTCAGAAACAGCTCACACCAAACAATTTCAATATGAGGTAATGGAAAACTTATCATTCTGTATTCAGCCATATGTTTTTTAAGTTAATTTGGATCAAGTCTATTTTCAAGTCCAGTACAATACTGGCTTTTGCGAGTATCTCTCTCTCTTTCCCCCAGTTTTCTTGCTCACTTTTTTAATTTTAAGTTAATTTTAAATCTTGTTCAGTAAAAGAAACTCAACGTATCAGTGTTGTCTCTGTCTATTCTGAGGAATGAATGGACCCTGCACTCAGTGTACCTGAACAGGCGCCAGAGTGGGGGATTTTTGCAGTAACTTCATTGCAGCTTGAATGTAATCCGACTTGTGACGAATAACTAAAGATAAGCATCGAAATTTTTATCCGGGTACCCCATCCGGGCCAGTCGCTTTCCAAGGGTTAGATTTCAGGAAGCGAATCTGATGTCTGTGACAGTGATCTCGGATACAAGTAAGCCTGCTTGTGACACTAAGAAGTAAACTGAAACTTGGAAAAAACACCCGTACCCCTAGTTTGACTAGACTCTGAAATAAGGCTGCGTCTGTGTGGATTCATAGCTCAAGAAGGGGTGGGGAGGGGGTTTTGATCTGACCAATGAAACTAGGATTACTTTGCAGTGACTCCCTCTGTTTCCCTCAGGATTTTGGTTTCTCTGTGTTAATAACTTTCCATTCACTGGATCGAGTTGGAAGTTTCTCCCCCCTTCCCTGGTGTTTCCTGGGATTGCTGTGTGCTGGGCTGCATTGCAAGAATGACTTAACTCCTGGCCTCATCTCATCAATTTGTTTCCTCCTTTTCAGATAAGATGCACTTCTCCGTGAAGCCTCCCGTCGCCATTCTGCCATTGGGGACCGGCAATGACCTGGCGAGGTGTTTGCGCTGGGGAGGAGGTATGGACCACTTTCACTCTGCATCCATCCATCCATTCAGGATGTGGAGATGCCGGCGTTGGACTGGGATAAACACAGTAAGAAGTCTGACCACACCAGGTTAAAGTCCAACAGGTTTATTTGATAGTAAACGCCACAAGCTTTCGGGGTTTTCCCCTTCGTCAGGTGAATGGAGGGTTCTGGCCTCAGACAGAGCATATAACAGCACAGACAGTTTACAGAATACTGATTAGAATGCGAATCTTTACAACTAACCTGCTGTTCAAGTCTTAAAGTGGCCGACAATGTGAGTGGAGATAGCATTAAGCACAGGTTAAAGAGATGTGTATTGTCTCCAGACAGGACAGTAAGTGAGATTTTGCAAACCCAGGCAAGTCACGGGGGTTACAGATAGTGCGACATGAACCCAAGATCCCGGTTGAGACCGTCTTTATGTGTGCGGAACTTGTGAACAGAAACTGATAGCCAAGTTCCGCACACGTGAGGACGGTCTCAACCGGGATCTTGGGTTCATGTCGCACTATCTGTAACCCCCGTGACTTGCCTGGGTTTGCAAAATCTCACTTACTGTCCTGTCTGGAAACAATACACATCTCTTTAACCTGTGCTTAATGCTATCTCCGCTCACATTGTCAGCCACTTTAAGACTTGAATAGCAGGTTAGTTGTAAAGATTCGCATTCTAATCAGTAATCTCTAAACTGTCTGTGCTGTTATATGCTCTGTCTGAAGCCAGAACTCTCCACTCACCTGACAAAGGGAGAAACCCCGAAAGCTTGTGAGTTTACTATCAAATAAACCTGTTGGACTTTAACCTGGTGTTGTCAGACTTCTTGCTGTGTCCATCATTCAGGCCAGAAAGCACTCTCCACCTCTGTGTCATCTTCCCCTGTTGTCCCTGTCCCTGTCCCCACTTCGAGTCCTTCACATGCCGGCATCCGATTCTCCTGTTCACTTTGGATCAACTCATTTGTGGGCTTCAGGCCTTCATAACGTCAGCAGCCGGAGAGATTTGAGCAGCTCAGCACATTCCGTGCTGACATTCTCCGTCTCACAAGACAGCAAAGCTCAGGTGGGATGTTGCCATCAAAACCCTGCAGTACAGAAGGAGCTCATTCGGCCCATCGAATCTATACCAACTCTCGGATAGAGCAACCCCCCCCCGCATCCCTGCACATTTAGCATGGCCAATCCACCTAACCTACACATCTTTGGACACTAAGGGGCAATTTAGCATTGCTAATCCACCTAACCTGGTGGAGAAGGTAGTCAAGAAGGCATACGGCATGCTTGCCTTCATCAGCCAGGGCATTGAGTTTAAAAATTGGCAAGTCATGTTGCAGTTTTACACAACCTTAGTTAGGCTGCACTTGGAATATAGTGTTCAATTCTGGTCGCCACACTACCAGAAGGATGTGGAGAGGATACAGACAAGATTTACTAGGATGTTGCCTGGTATGGAGGGCGTTAGCTATGAGGAGAGGTTGGAGAAACTTGGTTTGTTCTCACTGGAATGACGGAGGTTGAGGGGAGACCTGATAGAAGTCTACAAGATTATGAGGGGCACGGACAGAGTGGATAGTCAGAAGCTTTTTCTCAGGGTGGAAGAGTCAATTACTAGAGGACACAGGTTTAAGGTGCGAGGGACAAGGTTTGAAGGAAATGTACGAGGCAAATTTTTTTACACAGAGGGTGGTGGGTGCCTGGAACTCGTTGCTGGGGGAGGTAGTGGAAGCAGATACGGTAGTGACTTTTAAGGGGCGTCTTGACAAATACATGAATAGGATGGGAATAGAAGGTTATGGTCCCTGGAAGGGTAGGGGGTTTTAGTTCAGTCGGGCAGCACGGTCGGTGCAGGCTGGTAGGGTCGAAGGGCCTGTTCCTGTAGTATAATTTTGTTTGTTCTTGTTCTTTGTCCTTTATCTTTAGACACTAAGGGACAATTTAGCATGGCCAATCCACCTAACCTCCACATCTTTGGATGCTAAGGGACAACTTAGCATGGCCAATCCCCCTAACCTGTGCATCTTTGGATGCTAAGGGGCAACTTAGCATGGCCAATCCCCTTAACCTACATATCCATACTGCTGTGGCATCACTATAGAAAATAGAAGCAGGAGTAGGCCATTCGGCCCTTTTAAGCCTGCTCTGCCATTCTTCATCATGATCATGGCTGATTATCAAATTCAATACTCTGATCTTGCCTTCCCCCCTATATCCCTTTAGCCCCAAGAGTTAAACCTAATTCCTTCTTGAAATCACACAATGTTTTGGCTTCAGTTATTTTCTGTGGGAGTGAATTCCACACATTCACCACCGTCTGGTTAAGAAATTTCTCCTCACCTCAGTTCGAAAAGGTTTTCCCCTTATCCTCAAACTATGACCCCTAGTTCTGGACTCCCCCCACCATCGGGAACATTCTTTCTGAATCTACCCTATCTAACCCTGTTAGAATTTTATAAGTTTCTATGAGATCCTCTCTCACTCTTCTAAACTCCAGTGAATACAATCTTAACCATGACAAAGCTGTCAGCCCAGGAATCAGCCTGGACTGCACTCCCTCTATAGCAAGGATATCCTTCCTCAGATAATGACAGCAAAACTGCACAAAATGTTCCAGTTGTAGCCTCACCAACGCCCTATACAATTGCAGTTAAACATCTCTATTCCTGTACTCAAATCCTCTCACTATGAAGGCCAACATATCATTTCCCTTCTTTACTGCCTGCTGTATCTGCGCGCTTACTCTCAGCAACTGATGCACGAGGACTCCAAGGTCTTGCTGAGTATCCGCCTCTCTCAATGTTACTGAAATGCCATCAGCAGTGACACAGAGGGTAGCACGTCCCTCTCCCGTGTCAGCAGGTTGAGGATTCAAGCTCTGTTCCCGGGACTCAAGCATATCATCTCGACGGATACCTTAGCTCAGTACCAAGGGAGTGCTGCACTGTTTGAGGTACTGCCTTCCAGATGAGATGTTAAACCAACCCTCTTAGGAGGTCACTGACAATCCTATGGCACTATTTCAACAAGGTGCAGGAGCATTTTGCCCTGGTAACCTGGCCAATAGTTATCCCTTAAACTAACATCACAAACAGATTGTCTGGTCATTATTACATTGCTATTGGTGAGGAAGCTATATAAAAGATGATCTTTGTACTAATATAAACAAGCTGTTATCAAACTGACAGTGATTAAATTGGCAAACATTTTGTTTGGGATCAGTTGCCAGAAATCTGACCTCTGTCAATGCCATAATTGCCATAAGATATGGCAATAAACTTCTGGTGTAACGCAAAACAAGCAAACACACCGTTGCACTTCAGTGGCCTCGGTGACACACTCTGGATTATTCATTTGCATACATGGAAAGGAGAATCACAAATATCAACCCAAGGGCTTTTCCTCTTGACTGGCCAAAACAGAGGCAGGAACGAACACAAGATGGCTGCACACAGAGGTGGTAGCCATGGGTACCATCTCTTAGATACCCTCCTAGAACTCATCAAGGTTCCTTTCAAACCCACGATCACTACCATCTTCACGAACAAGAGCAGCAGGTACCTGGGAACACCATCACTTGGAGGTTCCCCTCCAAATCACCCACCATCCTGACTTGGAAATATATCACTGGTCCTTCACTGTTGCTGGTTCAAAAACATGGAACTCCATCCCCGACAGCACTGTAGGTGTTCCTACCTACACCTCAGGGACTGCAGCGGTTCAAGAAGGCAGCTCAACCCCACCTTCTCAAGGGCAACTGAACACTGGGCAATAGCCACCCACATCAGTAAATGAATGAAATAAAAATGAACACTTTTTTAAAAGTTAGCTTTCTTGCGCCCTATCAAAGAGGTGCCAGATCTGTAGCCTCACCTCAGAGTGAGAATGTCATGGCTTCGTGCTGCACTCCGAGAACTTGTCAATCTACATTGATGGGTGACTGCAATACCAAAGAAATACTGCGCCATGGGAGCGACCGTCTTCTGGATATGAAACCGATTACTCCAATGGCTCTCAAGCATCTTTTCAGATGGCAGCTGAGTTCTCCCAGTATCCTGCCCAATATTTAATCCTCAAACCCTCACAGCAACAAAAAACAATTATCTACATGGAGGGATTTTATTATGAGGAGAGGTTGTGTAGGTTGGGCCTGTACTCACTGGAATTTAGAAGAGCAAGAGGCGACCTTATGGAGACATATAGGATTCTTGGGGATGGGGGCTTTGACAGGGTAGATGCTGAGAGATGGTTTCTCCTAATAGGAGAGTCTAGGACCAGAGTGCGTAATCTCAGAGTTAGGTGTCACCCATTTGCGACAGACATGAGGGGGGAGTTTCTTCTCTCAGAGGGTAGTAAATCTATGGAATTCTTTATTGCGAGGACTGCAGAAGCTGGGTCATTAAGCACATTCAATGTTGAGATAAGACAGATTTTTAATCAGTAAGGGAATCAACCACAGTGCTATACAACTCCAAGTTGACCTTTTGTAATCCTGGTTTGTTCCCCCACTTTCTGAGGTGGAGGGGTTTTCCTAGGCCCCTGTTCTGTACACCCTGCCATCTGCTCTTTCACCAACCTGTGGCAAAAGATGTGCTATCCACCTTTTGTCCAGCCCCTCTCACCCAACTGGCATATCTAAGTTTGCCACGTGAGTGTGAGTGCCAGTTGGAAAGTTGTGAGTGATTGCAGTGGTTTACAGACTGGCCCTGAAGACCTTCCATGGTCTGGGGGGTCTGTATGAAATAGTATGAACAAGACCCCAAGTGCCAGGGCAGGAGTCTGCATGTTCTCCCCATATCTGCGTGGGTTTCCTCTGGGTGCTTCAGTTTCCTCCCACAGTATGAAAGACGTGCTGGTTCAGTGCTTTGGCCGTGCTAAATTCTCCCTCAGTGTACCTGAACAGGTGCCAGAGTGTGACGACTAGGGGATTTTCACAATAACTTCATTGCAGTGTTAATGTGACACCAATAAATAAACTTTAAAACTTTAAAGCAGTTATGATGCAATCAGGGAGCTCATACTCTGAGTGCCAACCTCCAGTGCCTCGTAGAAGTCGCTGCATCCAGACCCCCCATTCAGAACCTGCGATTTCATCTGTTGCAGCTCCAATAACATCCACCTTTCTCTTGCTGCTTAGGATATGAAGGAGAGAAATTAACAAAGATTCTGAAGGACATTGAGGTGAGCTCTTCAATGCTACTGGATCGTTGGAGCTTTGAGGTGACAGAATCTGCCCCGGAGAAGGGAGACCCTGTTCCTTACAGCATCATTAACAACTACTTTTCCATCGGAGTGGTGAGTGCGGGGAGATTTCTGGCATTTTCCCCTTCCCTGCCCTTCATTCTTCAGATCTGTTCAGTCCGATTTTCTTTTGCTTATTGAGCAAGAAGGTAATGTTGGAGCTGTACAGAACGTTGGTGAGGCCACAGCTGGAGTACTGTGTGCAGTTCTGGACACCTCACTACAGGAAGGATGTGATTACACTCGAGGGGGTACAGAGGAGATTCACCAGGATGTTGCCTGGGATGGAGCATTTAAGCTATTAGGAGAGACTGGATAGGCTTGGATTGTTTTCTCTGGAGCAGAGAAGGCTGAGGGGGGGGACAGGATTGAGGTGTATAAAGATTATGAGGGGTATGGACAGGGTGAGTGGGGAGCAGCTGTTCCCCTTGGCTAAGGAGTCAATCACAAGGGGACAGAGTTTTCGGGTGAGGGGGAGGAGATTCGGAGGGGATTTGAGAACACATTTTTAAAATTTAGTTTGATTTATTGTTACAAGTATTGGGATACAGTGAAAAGTATTGTTTCTTGTGCGCTGTACAAAGCATACCATTCATAGAGTACATAGGGAGAAGGAAAGGAGAGAGTGCAGAATATGGTCTTGCAGTTACAGATAGGGTGTAGAGAAAGACCAGCTTAATATTTGATTTATTATTGTCACATGTTGGGATACAGTGAAAAGTATTGTTTCTTGCGCTCTATATAGACAAAAACATATCGTTCATAGAGTACATAGGGGAGAAGGAAAGGAGAGGGTGCAGAACGTAATGTTACAGTCATAGCTAGGGTATAGAGAAAGATCAGCTTAATATGGTAAGTCCTTTTGCAAGTCTGACGGCAGCAGGGAAGAAGCTGTTCTTGAGTTGGTCGGTACGTGACCTCAGACTTTTGTATCTTTTTCCCGACGAAGAAGGTGGAAGAGAGAGTGTCCATGGTGTGTGGGGTCTTTAATTATACTGGCTGCTTTTCCTGAGGCAGCGGGAAGTGTAGACAGAGTCAATGGATGGGAGACTGGTTTGTGTGATGGACTGGGCTACATTCATGATCGTTTGTAGTTCCTTGTGTTTTTTTCACTCAGAGGGTGGTGGGATCTGGAATGTGCTGCCTGGGAAGGCAGTAGAGATCGGAAACCTTACAACCTGTAAAAAGTATCAGATGAGCACTTGAAACATCATAACATTCAAGGACATGGAACAAGTACAGGAAACTGGGATTAGTGCGCCTTTATCATAGGATCATACAATCTCTGGCATGGAGACAGGTCCTTCGACCTTTCAGTCCACGCCAACCAAAAAGCCCATCTAAACTAACCATATTTGCCTGTATTTGGCCTGAATCCCTCGAAACCTTTCCTATCCATGTATCTGTCCAAATGTTTTTTAAATGTTGTCAATGTCCCTGCCTCAACCACTTCCTCCAGCAACTCATTCCACACACATACCACCCTCTGTGTAAAAGAAGTTGCTACTCAGGTTACCATTAATTCTTTGCCCTCTTAAACCTCCGCCCTCTAGTTCTCGATTCCCCAACCCTGGGGAAAAGACTGAGTGCATTGACCCTGTAAGAAGTCTGACAACACCAGGTTTCAGTCCAACCAATTTATTTGATAGTAAACTCGCAAGCTTACGTTGACCCTATCCATGCCTCTCATGATCTTATACACCTCCAGAAGATCACCCCTCAGTCTCCTACGCTCCAAAGAATAAAGTCCTAGCCTGTCCATTCTCTCTCTGCAACTCAGTCTCTTGAGTGCTGGCAACATCCCTTGTAAATCTCTTCTGCACTCTCTCCAATTTAATAGCATCTTTGCTACAGCAAGGCAACCAAAACTGAACACAATACTCTGGGTGTGGCCTCACCAACGTCCTATACAACTGCAACACAACTTCCCAACTTCTATACTCAATGTTCTGACTGCTGAAGGCTAGCACGACAAAAGCCTTCTTCACTGCCCTATCTACCTATGACTCCACCTTTAGAGAACCATGCACCTGAACTCTAAGGTCCCTCTGTTCCACGATACTCCCCAATGTCCTATCAATCATCGTGAAAGTCCTACCTTGATTTGACTTTCCAAAATGCAACACCTCACATTTATCTGTATAGAACTCCATTTGCCATTTCTCAACCCACTTCCCCAGCTGATCAAGATCCTGCTGCAATTCTTGATCACCTTCCTCACTGTCTATAATATCACCGATTTTAGTGTCATCTGCAGACTTACTGATCATGCCTTGTACATTCTTATCCATTGATATAGATAACAAACAGCAATGGGCCCAGCACTGATCTGAGGCACACTGTTAGTCATAGGCCTCTGGTCTGACAACCATCCTTCCACCATTACCCTCTGCTTCCTACCATCAAGCCAATTGTATATCCAATTAGCCAGCTCTCCCTGGATTCCATGTGATTGAACCTTCCAGAGCGGCCTACCATGTGGAACTTTATCAAAGGCCTTACTGAAGTCCATATAGACTCTGTCTACCTCCTTGCCCTCATCAACCTTCCACTCACTTCAACAAAGAACACTAACAAATCTGTAAGGCATGATTTCTCATGCACAAAGCTGACTACTCCTAATCAAACCCTGTCTTTCCAAACGCCTGTATATCTGATCCCTCAGAATCCTCTCCAGTCACTTACCCACCACAGGCTTACCGGCCTATAGTTCCCAGGTTTTTCTCTGCAACTTTTCTTAAATAAGGGCACAACACTTGCTACCCTCCAGTCTTCCGGTACCTCGCCCGTGGCTAACAATGATGCAAATCTCTCAGCCAGGGCTCCTACAATTTTTTCTCCAGCCTCACACAGTGTTCTTGGATATACCTGCTCAGGGCCAGGAGATTTATCCACCTTCATACATTTTAATACGCCCATCACCTCCTCGACTGTAATGCGAACTGTCCCCAATATATCACCACTAACTTTCCCAGGTTCCCCAGTCTTCACGTCTTTCTCCAGGGTAAACACAGAGGAGAAATAATCATTGAGAACATAAGAACATAAGAAATAGGAGCAGGAGTAGGCCATCCAGCCCTTCGAGCCTGCCCCGCCATTCAATAAGATCACGGCTGATCTGTCCTCGCCCATCTCATGTGGTTCCATACGTGTGTCCGCTTTGAGGGGTCCTTTTCTCTCTCTAGTTATTATTTTTCCTTTAATGTACTTAAAGAATACCTCTGGATTCACCTTAATCCTCTCAGCCAAAGCTATCTCAAGCCCCCTTTTTGCCCTCCTAATTTCCTTCTTGAGTATGTTCCTGTATTTCCTGTACACCTCCAGGGAATCCCTTGATTCCAGCTACTTGTACCTGAGCCATGTCAGTCCATGCGGTGTAGCTACACCCACAGTGCTGTCAGGGAGGGAGTTCCAGGATTGTTATTGGATACAGGATTCCCAGCCTCTGACCTGCTCTGGTAGCCACAGTATTCCTATGGCTGGGTCCAGTTGAGTTTCTGGTCAGTGGTAACCCCCGGGATGTTGACAGTGGGGGGATTCAGTGATGGTAACACCATTGAATGTCAAGGGCCGATGGTTAGATTCTCTCTTGTTGGAGACAGTCATTGCCTGGCACTTGTGTGGTGTGAATGTTACTTGTCACTTGTCAGCCCGAGCCTGGATATTGTCCAGGTCTTGCTGCGTTTGGACATGGACTGTTTCAGTATCTGAGGAGTTGTGAATGGTGCTGAACATTGTGCAATCATCAGTGAACATCCCCACTTCTGATCTTACGATGGAGGGAAGGTCATTGATGGAGCAGCTGAAGATGGTTGGGCCTTGGACACTAACCCTGAGGAACTCCTGCAGTGATGTTCTGGTGCTGAGATGACTGACCCTCCACAATCACAACCATCTTCCTTTGTGCCGGGTGTGACTCCAACCAGCGGAGACTTTCCCCCAGATTCCCACTGACTCCAGTTTTTCGCGGGCTCCTTGATGCCACACTCGCTCAAATGCAGCCTTGATGTTAAGGGCAGTCACTCTCACCTCACCTCTGGAATTCAGCTCTTTTGTCCATGTTTGAACCAAGGCTGTAATGAGGTCAGGAGCTGAGTGACCCTGGCAAAACCCCTGTTTGTTGAAAGTGCATTTGTGGTTTTGTTTGTTAAGATCCTTATTGGAAAATGGATTTGCAGGTGACTGGCTACTAACAGCTAAATATCTTTTTTTCACTTAAAGGATGCATCAATCGCTCATCGATTTCATGTCATGAGGGAGAAGTATCCGGAAAAGTTCAACAGCAGGTTTATGAGAACTTTCGCTGTCCACATTGGGTTGAATCTGTGGTGTTAGTTACACAACATGGGGCATTCACCCAGCCTCAGAACATAGGAACAAATGTTATGTGATTGGCCATGCTAAATTGTCCCTTAGTGTCCAAAGATGTGTAGGTTAGGGTGGATTGGCCATGCTAAATTGTCCCTTAGTGTCCAAAGATGTGTAGGTTAGGGTGGATTGGCCATGCTAAATTGTCCCTTAGTGTCCAAAGATGTGTAGGTTAGGGTGGATTGGCCATGCTAAATTGTCCCTTAGTGTCCAAAGATGTGTAGGTTAGGTGGATTGGCCATGCTAAATTGTCCCTTAGTGTCCAAAGATGTGTAGGTTAGGGTGGATTGACCATGCTAAATTGCTCCTTAGTGTCCAAAGATGTTTAGGTTAGGTGGATTGGCCATGCTAAATTGTCTCTTAGTGTCCAAAGATGTGTAGGTTAGGGTGGATTGGCCATGCTAAATTGTCCCTTAGTGTCCAAAGATGTGCAGGTTAGTTTGATTGGCTATGGTAAATTGCCCCTTGTGTCAAGGGGATAAGCAGGATAAAAATGCGGGGTTATGGGAATAGGGCCTGGGTGGGATTGTGGTCAGTGCAGACTCAATGGGCTGAATGGCCTCCTCTTGCACTGTAGGGATTCAATGATTCTATAATTCAAGGGGGTCATAGTTTGAGGATAAGGGGTAAACCTTTTAGAACTGAGGTGAGGAGAAATTTCTTCACCCAGAGTGTGGTGAATGTGTGGAATTCACTCCCACAGAAAGTAGTTGAGGCCAAAACGTTGTGTGATTTCAAGAAGAAATTAGATATCACTCTTGGGGCTAAAGGGATCGAGGGATATGGGGGGGAAGGGGGGGGATCAGGATATTGAATTGGATGGTCAGGTATGACCAAATGAATGGTGGATCAAGCTCGAAGGGCCAAATGTCCTCCTCCTGCTTCTAGTTTGTGTTTCCGTGGATATCAATCCGGAGCTCAAGCCCCAGTCTCCACTCGCAGAGACCGTGTGGAATAGGGTTCGAAGGCCGCAATGTCTGACTCTGTGGCAAGCATGGCCGCCCCACGCTGGGCATCAAAGCACCAAGGGGCTGAAACAGATGCTGACCAAGAGATGGGCATTTCGGTTACTAACCCAATCCGGTGTCTATATATTTATCAAAGCCAACCTGCAAGGTGCCAACCACAACTGACCTGAAAACAAACTCTCATTTTCTCTTTGACAGAATGAAGAATAAACTGTGGTATTTTGAGTTTGCAACCTCAGAAACTGTTTCCGCCACATGCAAGAACCTGCAGGAGGTTTTGGAGATTGAAGTAAGTGAGAGCGATCAGGCCCATGTGTTTCTACAGAGCGAGTCGCAGAGCTAAATGTTGATCGATATGATCCCCAGTCCCGAATCCACAATCAGGAGCCACTTTGTCAGGGGGAGGGAGTCGGCATGGGGAGGGTGCTGGGGGGAGGTGCTTAGGTGTTTCTAATCATCACGCCGGGGTGGCACAGTGGTTAGCCCTGCTGCCACATAGTGCCATGGGATCTGTGTTCAATTCGAGCCTTAGGTCATAGTCTGTGCAGAGTTTGCACGTTCTCCCCATGTCTGCGTGGGTTTCCTCTGGGTGCTCCGGTTTCCTCCCACAATCCAAAGATGTGTAGGTTAGGGGGATTGGCCATGCTAAATTGTCCCTTAGTGTCCAAAGATGTGCAGGTTAGGTGGATTGGCCATGCTAAATTGTCCCTTAGTGTCCAAAGATGTGCAGGTTAGGTGGATTGGCCATGCTAAATTGCCCCTTAGTGTCCAAAGATGTGCAGGTTAGGGTGCATTGGCCCTGCTAAGTTCTCCCTCAGTGCACGCGAACAGGCACTGGAGTGTGGCGACTAGGGAATGTTCACAGTAACTTCATTGCAGTGTTAATGTAAGTCTACTTGTGACTAATAAATAAACTTTTAATGCCCTGGCCCACGAGACAATAAAAAAAATGCATTGTGATATTTGGAGTGGCATCCAGCAATCCCTTGTAAGAATGGGAAAGCATTTGGGCAATGCCCAGTTGAAATGGGCACCCACTGAGAATTGCATCCAGTAGCCCACGGGCAAGGGAGGGGCCGGTGAGAAGTGGGCACTCGGTCATTGCAAATGGTCTCCCCGACCTCTGCCAAGCACGGTGGCCATTTTGTAATGAAGGGAAGTCCTGGGGCGGGATTCTCTGGCTGTTCCCGCCAGCGGGATCCTCCAGTCCCACTGGCAGCACCCCCCCCCCCACCCCCCGCACCCCATGCGATTCCCGCCAGCGTGGGAATTAATGGGAATTCCCATTGACAGGTGGATCCCGCCACTCACATGCAGCGCTCCATCTTCCAGGATCACATGGCTGGGAGGCTGTAAAATTCCGGCGCCGATTTTTGATTTGATGTTCCCGTCTTTTCGCAGTGCTGCGGGAGCCTCTTGGACTTGAGTAACCTCTCGTTGGAGGGAATCGCTGTCCTCAATATTCCCAGCATGCATGGGGGCTCGAACCTCTGGGGCGAAGTTAAAAAATGTGAGAGCAAGGCCCTGCTGAACAAAACCTACGCGGCAATAACTGACCCCGAGGCTCTCAAGTCGTGCACGCAAGGTGGGTAACCGTGGCAACCCAACTCAAAAGCAGATCCCAAGGGAATTTTCTTCTCCGGCGGGTGGGATTCAAGAAGAAAGAGGGCAGAATCTTAAAATGATTCTCAGGCAGTTCGGGAGTGAAATCCGGAGGCATTTTCACCACTCAAGGGGCAGCGGGAATCTGGAGCGATCACCCTCTCGAAGATGCAGATGGTTCATCGGTGCTTCCGAGACTGAGATTGCCAGCTTATTTTTGTCAGGTGACGGTATTAAGGCATGTGAAGCAAGGGTAGGATGTTGTGTATGGTGGCACAGTGGTTAGCACTGCTGCCTTACAGTGTCAGGGATCCGGGTTCCATTCTGGTCACTCGCTAAATATTTTTAAGACGCGGGTTGATGGGTTTTTGATAAGAGAGGGGATTAAGGGTTATGGGGAGAGGGCGGGAAAGTGGAACTGAGCCACGACAGATCAGCCATGATCTTATTGAATGGTGGGGCAGGCTCGAAGGGCTAGATGGCCTACTCCTGCTCCTATTTCTTATGTTCTTATGTTATCCCCGTGTCTGCGTGGGTTTCCTCCAGGCGCTCCGGTTTCCTCCTACTGTCCAAGGATGTATAGATTAGTTGGATTGGCCATGCTAAATTGTCCCTTAGTGTCCAAAGATGTGTAGGTTAGGGTGGATTGGCCATGCTAAATTGTCCCTTAGTGTCCAAAGATGTGTAGGTTAGGGTGGATTGGCCATGTTAAATTGTCCCTTAGTGTCCAAAGATGTGTAAATTAAGGGGATTAGCAGGTTGAATATATGGGATTATGGGAATAGGCCCTGGGTGGGATGGTCTGTCAGGGAATCATTGCAGACATGATGGGCCAAATGGCCTCCTTCTGCACTGTAGGCATTCTATGTTTCTATTCTATTCCAATGGAGTAAGGTGCCAATCCACCACGTCCTCATTGAAAGGCAGAGCGGGCTTGGTGAGTTGAATAGCTTCACGTTGCTCCGAGGAAGGGCATTGGCATCCATGCCTGTACTCGTCGACGTTGGCAAGCTGCTTTGTAAAGCACTCAACAGAGCGGTTTGCCAACCTTTGGCGCATTCAGAAGCCGCTCTGAGGCTTTCGTTCCCTTGCTTCTGTATATATCTGTCGGAAGACTGGACAATGACAGGCCAATCAGTCAATCCCGTTCTGGGAGCGGATGATGAAACTGGTCATCCCACCAACACCCCAACAAATTAGCTATCATCTCGATCCACAGCATGGTGAAACAAACCAACACCGGCCAATCTTCTGTTGTACAATTGTGTGTCACGAGCTATAACATAGATACTGGATTCAGAACGGAAGCCATATGTAGCCCCGATTTACTATGAAACACAGCGCTTGTTATCATGGGAGTGCGCAGAGCTGCCACAAAGCCTACAATACCTCATAATGTGGGCTAGATCCTCAAACCGGCCTTGAAACCACAAGATTCTGCTTAAGCGTCCATAAGATGTATGAGCAGAATTAGGCCATTCGGCCCATTGAGTCCACTCCGCCATGGCTGTTATGCACCTTGTCTGCATTTTCCTGCCTTCTCCTCATAACCCTTCAACCCATTAAAAATCTGTCTAACTCTCTTTAAATTTACTCACTGTCTCAGCATCCATTGCACTTTGGGGTACCGAATTCCACAGATTCACAACCCTTTGGGAGAAAGAGTTTCTCCTCGACTTTGTTTTAAATTTGCTACCCCTTATCCCAAGGCCTCTGGTCCTAGAATGCCCCACAAGAGTTGCCAACAGTGAACAAGGTGCTACTCAGATATTGACATTCTGACCCACCTCTGCATCCTTCCTTCGTAAATTACTCTTTCCCCCAATTTGGTTCCCTTTCATTGTCCCCTCCCCCATTTGCCTGGGATTTTCCCTGGCAAGTGGCGTCCACACAGTTCTCTGATGCCCTTGCCCCAGGGCTGTAGTTTGGGTGGGTGGACGCAGTACCATTTGTCAACGACGCGTGTGGTCAGTTTGTCATGTGTTGGGGTCACGTGGTCATGTTTTCAAACCTCCCCAGCCTGCCATCGCTGTACATCACCCTCAATTCATCTAACCCCACTCTGTCTGTTCATTACGGAGTTGAGAGGGTTGGCTTATGAGGAGAGACTGAGTAGACTGGGGCTATACTCATTGGAATTCAGAAGAATGAGGGGAGATCTTATAGAAACATATAAGATTATGAAGGGAATGGATAAGATAGAAGCAGAGAAGTTGTTTCCACTGGCGGGTGAAACTAGAACTAGGGGGCATGGCCTCAAAATAAGGGGGAGCAGATTTAGGACTGAGTTGAGGAGGAACTTCTTCACACAAAGGCTTGTGAATCTGTGGAATTCCCTGCCCAGTTGAGGCTCCCTCATGGAATGTTTTTAAGGAAAGAATAGATAGATTTTGAACAGTAAAGGAATTAAGGGTTATGGTGAGCAGGCGAGTAAGTGGAGCTGAGTCCACAGAAAGATCAGCCATGATCTTATTGAATGGCAGAGCAGGCTTGAGGGGTCAGATGGCCGACTCCTGCTGCTAGTTCTTATGTTCTTATGCTTGTGTAAATCCACACGTTCAGAGTGCAGAAGGGATTGTCTTCCTCCCAGTAAGAAGGCCCTCACAATATTTTTCTTTGCAGAGTTGAGTGACCAACTGTTGGAAGTGGTGGGACTGGAAGGCGTGATTGAAATGGGACAGATTTACGCAGGATTGAAGGATGCGGGGCGACGCTTGGCGCAATGTTCTGACCTCATTATCAGGTAACAGAAATGGAGAGAATGGTGTTGTGGTAATGTAGCCCCTTTAAGGAGATGGGGGTTCGGGGGGGCACCGGCTGGGGGAGGGGGGAGGCAGTCCCTGAGGGCCATGTGATTGGGCCAGACCCTATGGAGAGGCAGCGCGTGGGAAGCCCAGCCAATCGGGAACGAGGGCACACGTCCTGGGTCGGGAGGAATCTCAGTTGGAGCCAGGGAGGAAGAGAGAGGAGGGGTGGGATTATCTGTCCAGAAAGTCCCACCAATGGACCTTTGCACTGTCCGTCCTGTTCCCCCCACCCCCCGCGCCTGTTACGATTCACATGGGGGTGGGACGGGGATCTCCCGCCCCCACACAGACGTGTGTCACATTCTGTCAGTCGCTTGTGGTGATAAACCAGTTCTAACTTGAAGTCACGAGTCAACTTCAGAGTTCTTGTAGAGGTGAGTGAAGAGAAAAGTCCAGCATGTTAAATGGATTGGAAAAAGACGCATTCAAGCGTGACGGAAGTTTCCTTCATGGACCCAGGAGGCTGTGCCATCTCTCACACATTTCCATCTTTCTGATTCTACCTCAGGACAAAGCGATTGCTGCCAATGCAGATTGATGGTGAA
Source organism: Carcharhinus amblyrhynchos (assembly GCF_965287045.1). Taxonomy (NCBI): domain Eukaryota; kingdom Metazoa; phylum Chordata; class Chondrichthyes; order Carcharhiniformes; family Carcharhinidae; genus Carcharhinus; species Carcharhinus amblyrhynchos. The sequence goes on along the minus strand of NC_137359.1, from coordinate 7,140,079 downwards.
CCTTGGCTGCAGCCACCATGTACAGTAAGTCAGCATGCCACAGGAACAAACTATCTCCCACTTTACAAATCCTGCACTCAGCCATGGTCCAGACCAGACCATATACTGGGACACAGTGAAAAGTACTGCTTCTTGCACGCGATACAGACAAATCATACTGTTCATAAAGTCGAGAGTGCAGAATGTAGTGTTACAGTCATAGCAAGGATGTAGAGAACTTAATATTTGATTTGATTTATTATTGTCACATGTATTGGGAAACAGTGAAAAGTATTGTTTCTTGCGCACTATACAGACAAAACACACCGTTCATAGAGTACGTAGGGGAGAAGGAAAGAAGAGGGTGCAGAATGTAGTGTTACAGTCACAGAGTGTAGAGAAAGATCAACTTAATATTTGATTTGGCTAAGTAATGTCACATGTATTGGGATACAGTGAAAAGTATTGTTTCTTCTGCACTATGCAGACAAAGCACACTGTTCATAGAGTACATAGGGGAGAAGGAAAGGAGAGAGTGCAGAATGTAGTGTTACAGTTACAGATAGGGTGTAAAGAAAGATCAGTTTAATATTTGATTTGATTTATTATTGTCACGTGTATTGGGATACAGTGAAAAGTATTGTTTCTTGTGAGCTATACAGACAATGCATACTGTTCATAGAGTACATAGGGGACAAGGCAAAGAGACTGTAGTGTTACAGTCATAGCTAGGGTGCAGAGAAAAATCAGCTTAATATATGGTAGGTCCATTCAAAAGTCTGACAGCAGCATAGAAGGAGCTGTTCTTGAGTTGGTTGATACGTGATCTCAGACTTTTGTATTTTCTTCCTCACAGAAGAAGGTGGAAGAGAGAATGTTCGGGGTGTGTGGGGTACTTGATTATGCTGTCTGCTTTTCCAAGGCAGCGGGAAGTGTAGACAGAGTCAATGGATGGGAGGCTGGTTTGTGTGATGGATTGGGCTACATTCACAACCTTTTGTAGTTTGCAGTCTTGCACAGAGCAGGAGCCCATACCAAGCTGTGATACAATCAAAATGCTTTCTATGGTGCGTTTGTAAAAACTGGTGAGAGTCGTAGTGGACACACCAAATTTCCTTAGCCTCCTGAGAAAATAGAAGCATTGGTGGGGCTTTCTTAACTATAGTGTCAGCATGGGAGGACCAGGACAGGTTGTTGGTGATCTGGACACCTAAAAACTTGAAGCTCTCGACCCTTTCTACTTTGTCCCTATTGATGTAGACAGGAGCATGTTCTCCTTTACGCTTCCTGAATCCCGACAGTGCAGAAAGCGGCCATTCAGCCCATCGAGTCTGCACTGACCACAATATTACCCCAGCCCTATCCCTACAAAACTCTATGTATTTACTCTAGCTAGTCTCCCCTGACATTAAGGGGCAATTTAGCATGGCCAATTAACCTAGTCTGCACATCTTTGGACTGTGGGACTCTGGAGTACTGGAGGAACCCCATGCAGACATGGGGAGAACGTGCAAACTCCATACACCCAGTGATTCAAGCCAGGAATTGAACCCGGGTCCCTGGTGCTGAGAGGCAGCAGTGCTAACCACTGTGCCACCATGCCGCCCACGGAACTCTTCTTCAAGATCAGTTAGCAAGCAACAGGCTTACATGCTGGTGCATGGGTTGTTGTTCCTCCAGCCTCCAGAACACCTCTGGAGAGAGAGATACCTGTCTTCTAGTGGGGCCCAGGCTTCAATCTCCAGCGAGAGAGAGAATAACATTTGCTTTGTGCAGAACCGTGTAGACAACTGCCTGCTTGTCTTGCTGTGGACCTAGCTCCGCCCATTAGCACATGACTCCCACCTGTCAGTTACCCGAATGAAACCCTACTCTCAAACTCCAGGGGACAACTCAAAAAATAACAAAACTGCATTAGCTCAATAACTCAATAATGCCCAATAACTCAAATCAGGTATGGTGCTGAATTCTCAGCAAGGTGGCTGCCTGGAGCAGTCAGATCGGCACCTTAAACCAGAGCCAAATTTCAAACATATCTCACAAGACACGGATATATTCCTTAAAGGTACAGTGTCATCACAATATCCTCAATGTCAAGGTGGAACTTTGTGTCTGCAAAGACTGTATGATGGTTGCTCCTATCCCAATGTCCTGGTCAGATGTATCCCCATAGGGAAGGAATTCTGCTGTCCTTACCTGGTTTAGCCTACATGGTTCTTCACTCTCAACTAGTGTCTGGAATGTCCTAGCAAGCCACTCAGCTATATCAAATCGCTACAAAGGCAACAGCAAAGCCAGCCCTGCTGACCTGGCAAAGTCCTCCTGACTAACACCTGGGGCTTGTGCCAACATTAGGAGAGCTGTCTCTCAGACTAGTCAGGATGCTGTTTGACATAGTCATAACTGTATCTACACCACATGGACTGACTAATATCCAATAACAATCCTGGAACTCCCCCCCTAACAGCACTGTGGGTGTACCTAGACCACATGGACTGACTGACTGTCCAATAACAATCCTGGAACTCCCTCCCTAACAGCACTGTGGGTGTACCTACACCACATGGACTGCCTGATGTCCAATAACAATCCTGGAACTCTCTCCCTAACAGCACTGTGGGTGTACCTACACCACATGGACTGACTGATATCCAATAACAATCCTGAAACTCCCTCCCTAACAGCACTGTGGGTTCACCAACCAGGAACTTTAACTAAACAAATAATATTTCAATTCAAGTAAAATACAACTGGAATGCTGCTCAAATAAATACAAGGACCATTCATGACCAAAAAATAATAATACTAACTTAGTCACTCTTAGAAAGCATATAAACAGGTTTTGTGGCTTTGGAAAAACCTTTTGAAAAAAGACTGCAAGAAACTACATGAATGTAGCCCAATCCATCACACAAACAAGCCTCCCATCCATTGACTCTGTCTACACTTCCCGCTGCCTCGGGAAAAGCAGCCAGCATAATCAAGGACCCCACACACCCAGGACAGTCTCTCTTCCAGCTTCTTCCATCAGGAAAAAGATACAAAAGTCTGAGGTCACATACCAACCGACTCAAGAACAGCTTCTTCCCTGCTGCTGTCAGACTTTTGAATGGACCTACCTCACATTAAGTTGATCTTTCTCTACACCCTAGCTATGACTGTAACATTACATTCTTCACTGTCTCCTTTCCTTCTCCATGAACAGTATGCTTTGTATAGCGCGCAAGAAACAATGTTTTTCACTGTATGCTAATACACATGACAATAATAAATCAAATCAAGTCTTTGGCGTTCTTTTGGCGATTCTGCTGTCTTGAAGCTCTTTTTGATTTGGTATCCTTTTGTTTGGTAGATGGAGAATTCTCATAGAAACCCTACAGTGCAGAAGGAGGCCATTTGGCCCATCGAGTCTGCACCGACCACAATCCCACCCAGGCCCTACCCCCACATGTTTACCCACTAATCCCTCTAACCTACGCATTTCAGGACTCTAAGGGGCAATTTTAACATGGCCAATCAACCTAACCCGCACATCTTTGGAATGTGGGAGGAAACCGGAGTACCCGGAGGAAACCCACGCAGACACGGGGAGAATGTGCAAACTCCACACAGACAGTGACCCAAGCCAGGAATCGAACCCAGGTCCCTGGAGCTGTGAAGCAGCAGTGCTAACCCACTGTGCTACCATGCCACCCTGAAGAGAGATTTTTTAGCTAGCAGGGCCGAAGGGCCTGTTGCTGTGCTGTACATTTCTTTGTTCCCTGTGTTCTGTGTTCCCTGTTGTACACCCTCAGGCAGTCCATTGCAGACTCCCGCCACCCTAGGTGAAACTGAAGGCGATTGTTTGGTTGCTGGAAGTTGGTGGTGTTGATCTCACTCGCAGCTTTCTTTCTGCTGTCTCTCCTCCAGATTAAGATCGGCCACAAAAATCAGTCACCAATGCTGATGGGCCCCTCCACCAAATCAGCTGGATCCAAAAAGTGAGATTAGCGCGCCAGACTCTTCCGTCTGATTCTTCGGATTATCAACCGCATTGTCTCGGAACTCTCCAACCTGTGGGATTCTTCACTTTGCAGACGCCAGATTCTTCGATCCGCTCTTTTTATTTATGGGAACTTCCACTTTGCTGGACCCTGTAGCACGTGGTTCAACACTCTCCAACAACCCCCTACCCATCTCCCCCCTCCCCAAACCCCACCTTTCGCCTCCCAGATTCCACAGCCTTTCTCTCTCTTTCCTGGTGACAGACTTTGGTTCAATCAGTGCTTTAACATATAAGTGTAGCGCCTTCACCCTTTCAGATCCGAGAATCTCTGGGAATCACGACATGGCGACACGCTTCTTGCTCTGACACTACCGTGCGATAACCTGAGCTGGCCTTGAAAATGACCCAAAGTATCCCCGTGGAATGAACTTGCATGCTTTTGGGTCAGTTAACTAATTGCATGTTCTTTGAACATTTCCATTTAATTGACAGGCGGTGATATTCTCTGAGTATTTCTTCCTCCCTCTGAGGAGAACTTACTTCGAAGGAAGATACCTAGAACACTGACCAGCCGACTGACAGTAATGTTATGTAACATTCACTTGGACACCCTGCCTTCAAGAAATTGAACGTTCACGTTCGAATTTCTTAGGTCCCCCCATGAAACACGGTCACCCTGTAAGATATACGTCTCAATAACTCAAACCTCGGCTACTAGATAAAAATTGGAGCCTTTCAGAATTGATAGCATGGCGTGGTGAGCTGGTGAGTGCTGGGCAGGTTCTGTTCAATGTAAGCGATGAAAACTCAAATTCTCGGGAACCATGAAGACTTGGTATTCACTGCATGGAATATCGACTGTACAAGAGCGGGATGTAATGGGATTGGGTGGTGTGGAGTAATTCGCAGTGGGAGTGAATGCAAGGTGCTTGGCCTCCTCAGAATTTATTGTACATAGGGATTTGAGAGGTGGGTATTGCAGTGGCATATTGTCAAAGAGAGTGAATAATAATTTTACTTCATTGGGATTTATATAATAATGGGAGTGAGGAGGGGGAAAGGGGTTAATGGTCTGTCTACTGGAATAAAATGGAATTGGTCAGTAGTTTGGACTCTGTGTTTCGAATAAAGCTTTATTTAGAAAATTGAGTGAATGGGAAGAAGCCACATCTAAAATAGACAGATAAGGACTCTTCCGATGACGTTGAGGCTCTCTTGATGACAGCAGGGCATCGAATGCACTTCGGGATTCCTTGGCATTCCTTTCTGCCTGGCTTCCTTGATTAGTAGGGAGCGTAAAATTAAGTTGGGCAGGTCTTAAATCCTGGATATCATCAAGAAGAGACTCATTCGAGAAATGGGGAGAAGGGAAGGACAACAGGAGTCATTCCGGTCACCCCATCCTCCCAGATGTGGGGCCCGATCGAGCTGTGGGCACCACCTGCCCACCTTGGCATCGGTGGAATCCCTCTGAGTTGGAGGGAGGTGACACAGGTGAAGGGAAGGAGTTTTGCTGCGTTTTCTATCTGTATACTGAGCTCAGTGTATGATGGCATTGTATACATACACATAATCTCCTCTCCCATCGTTACATTTTGTAATTAAGAGAAATAAAAGATTTAGCCACTCCCATTGGTTGATTTTATTTGTAATAATTTTCTAAACTGTCCAAAGGCCTCACAATGCATGCCCGAGGAAGTGTGCCACCAGGAGATGCCAAATCAACTGCCCTATGGTGGCATTGCAGTGGGTAAAGTACCATCCAATTGTCCTCTCTTCACCCAGCTGCTCATTTAACCCCCGGCAGCGGGTACAAGTGTCTGTGCCTTGGTGAAGCCTTTCATTTGCAAACCAGGAGATGGCAGCAGTGATCCAAATCTGGCACCGTGGATGGCAGGGCTGTTTGCTTCCCCAAGTGTCCAGCTGAAGAATAAATCCTCCACGTTTGTCGGTGGCTGACAATTTGTGATCTCATGCCAGTTTGCCCACTGTATTGCGCCAGCTTGCTCACCAGGGTGTGGTACAAACCTTTCCGATATTTCTTTGCCACCCCAGTCAAAGGAGAGAGTTAGCAAGTGTGACTTGAAACAAGCTTTGGCGTTTCCATTTTTTTGAAATACACAGAGGAATGCACCTCAACAGGAAGAACCCGGGTTCAATTCCCGGCTTGGGTCACTGGCTGTGTGGAGTCTGCACCTTCTCCCCGTGTCTGTGTGGGTTTCATAAGAACATAAGAAATAGGAGCAGGAGTAGGCCATCTAGCCCTTCGAGCCTGCCCCGCCATTCAATAAGATCATGGCTGATCTGTTGTGGCTCAGTTCCACATTCCCACCCTCTCCCCATAACCCTTAATCCCCTCTCTTATCAAGAACCCATCAACCCGCTTCTTAAAAATATTTAGCGAGGCAGCCTCCACCACTTCAACGGGCAGAGAATTCCAGAGATTCACCACCCTTTGAGTGAAGAAGTTCCTCCTCAACTCCGTTCTAAACTGCCCCCCCTTTATCTTGAGGCTGTGCCCCCTAGTCCTACTGTCCTTTCTGAGCGGGAAGAGTCTCTCCACCTCTATCCTATCCATCCCATTCATCATCTTATACGTCTCAATGAGATCTCCCCTCATTCTTCTAAACTCTAACGAGTACAAGCCTAGTTTATTCAGCCTTTCCTCATAGCTCAATCCCCTCAACTCCGGTATCAGCCTAGTAAACCTCCTCTGCACTCCCTCCAGGGCCAAAATATCCTTGCGCAGGTGCGGCGCCCAAAACTGCACACAGTACTCCAGCTGCGGCCTCACCAATGCCCTATACAGCTGCAGCAAGACCTCCCTACTTTTATATTCAATCCCCCTCGCTATGAAGGCCAGCATCCCATTCGCCTTCCTGACCACCTGCTGCACCTTCCTCCGGGTGCTCCGGTTTCCTCCCACAGTCCAAAGATGTTTGGGTTAGGTTGATTGGCCATGCTAAATTGACCCTTAATGTTCAATTTAGCATGGCCAATTCCCCGAACCTACACATCTTTAGACACTCGAGAATTAGTGTGATACGGTGGTTAACACTCCTGCCTCACAGCGCCAGGGACCCGGGTTCGATTCCAACCTCGGGTCACTGTCTGTGTGGAGTTTGCACATTCTCCCCATGTCTGTGTGGGTTTCCTCCGAGTGCTCTGGTTTCCTCCCACAGTCCAAAGATTTGCAGGTTAGATGGTTTGCCACGCTAAATTGCCCCTTAGTGTCAGGGGGACTAGATGGGATAAATATATGGGAATTGGACCTGGGTGGGATTGTGGTTGGTGAAGACTTGATGGGCCAAGTGACCTCCTTCTGCACTGTAGATTCTATGAATTTAGCATGGCAAACTCACCTAACATACATCGTTGGACACTAAGGAGCAATTTAGCATAGCCAATCCACCTAACCTACACATCTTTGGACACTAAGGGACAATTTAGCATAGCCAATCCACCTAACCCACACACCTTTGGACACTAAGGGACAATTTAGCATAGCCAATCCACCCTAACCTACACATCTTTGGACAGTAAGGGGTAATTTAGCATGGCCAATCCACCCTAACCTACACATCTTTGGACACTAAGGGACAATTTAGCATAGCCAATCCACCCTAACCTACACATCTTTGGACAGTAAGGGGTAATTTAGCATGGCCAATCCACCCTAACCTACACATCTTTGGACACTAAGGGACAATTTAGCATAGCCAATCCACCTAACCCACACACCTTTGGACACTAAGGGACAATTTAGCATAGCCAATCCACCCTAACCTACACATCTTTGGACACTAAGGGACAATTTAGCATAGCCAATCCACCCTAACCTGCACATCTTTGGGAGGAAACCAGAGCACCCAGAGGGAACCCACGCAGGCATGGGGAGAACGTGCAGACTCCACATGGAACAGTGACCCAAGCCGGGAATTGAACCAGGGTCCCTGGCGCTGTAAGGCAGCGGTGCTAACCACTGTGCCGATGTGCTGCCAATATGAATGGAATTAAATTATTAAGAAGTTAGTTTTCACCTTCTGATATGAGCTCTGCTTGAGATGTGATACGCCAACACTGCACAAGTTGCCAATGCCAATGAGGTGAAACTGTTACCCTGGGCAAGTGACTCAGTGACCAAGCAGGAGGTGTGTGTCAGGATGCCAGGAGGAAGGTCAGGCCAGACTGTTCTGTGATGCAATGATTTGGAATGGCCTCCTCTATGGTTCTATGAGTCTGAGGGAATTAAGGAGTGGGTAAGTGGGGGAATGGGTGGTGTGAGCGATTAGACTTATTTTAAACTTTCTCGCAGATATTGGCTGATGTGAATACAGTTTCCCATGTGTGAAAATCCCAGGCTAGAAACCCCAACGTATATTAGAAAGCCAGACACGACCCTAACAGTCTTCCTATTTTGGCATTAATCTGTGGTTAGGATATTTTGTTCCAGGAGTAATTCTGCTGACAAATTAAGGATCTTTTATAGTAAAACAAACTTTATTTCATTACACAGTTCAAATACAACTCTACAAAAGACAATTGAACAACATTTTAAAATTCAAGGAAGCAACTTTCATTTCTAACTTATCACAGTTTCAGTTCCAAATAAGCAACATTCCTTTTACAGCGTCAAATGCCACTTTAAGTACAGTTAGCATCCATAAATATATTTGCTATGATAGTGTAGACAGTCTTGATGCTTTCAGAGAGAGTTGCAGAAAATCTCTGTCTTCAAACAAGAACTTTTTTTTCCTGCTAGCTTTTCCCATTATCCACTGATTGATACTCATGACCCTTTCAACCAACTGATCAAAAACCCTAGGGGACCTTTTCTTTTTGTAAACAAAAGTTCACTAGCTCTATCTTAGTAACCATTATGTGGCTAAATTGAGTAATTAACCTGCTGCCCCAGCATCTGAGCTGTCTTCCTGCCAGACATACTGACTGCCTGTAGAAAATGGCTGAATTTTAAACATTTCCATTAAAGAAGTGTCGAGTAATTGCACTACTATCGTCATGAAGTTGGTAAACACTGCAGCTATGGTGGCGTAGAGGTACTAAGCATTGGTCAGTGCCACCCATGGGGGAAGCTGATTGAGAGAGGGGAGGGGAGAGCTATGCATCCTTTTTCCAGCCCCTTTAACGTCACAACGCAAGAATATCAGAAAAATAGCTGGTCAGTATTATTTTGCTGTTTGTGGGATCTTGCTGTGTGCACATTGGCTGCCACATCTCTGCCATTGACTGCAAATTGGCAGATCTTTCACTGGCTGGAAAGCACTCTGAGATGCATGTCAGTTATGAAAAGTGAGCTACATAAACACAAGGCGCTTCCAATTCCTTTATCAGGAGTCCTGGAAATGTTGTGATGAGATTATGGGCACCAGGTCCCTCCGAGTAACAATGGGCAGTATTTTCCACTCCATACCCTGTGCTAAAATATTCAAGCGTCCAGCTGCGACTGAGGCAGCGAACCAAATTCCCAACTCTTCCCACAAGATTCCCCCCCACATCGGGGGTGGGGGAGATAAGGGGGGACATTGAGGGGAGGAGGACACCAAGGAGGGACATTGGGAGGAGGAAAGGACGTTGGGGGAGAGAGGGACATCAGGTGGAGTGACAGCAGGGGGGGGGTGGGGAGGAGCATCGAGGGGAGTTTAGAAGAGTGAGAGGGAATCTGATAGAAACTTATAAAATTCTAACAGGGTTAGACAGGGTAGATTCAGAAAGAATGTTCCCGATGGTGGGGGGAGTCCAGAACTAGGGGGTCAGAGTTTGAGGATAAGGGGTAAACCTTTTAGGACTGAGGTGAGGAGAAATTTCTTCACCCAGAGGGTGGGGAATGTGTGGAATTCACTCCCACAGAAAGTAGTTGAGGCCAAAACGTTGTGTGATTTCAGGAAGAAATTAGATATCGCTCTTGGGGCTAAAGGGATCGAGGGATATGGGGGGAAGGGGGGATCAGGATATTGAACTGGATGGTCAGCCATGATCAAGGTGAATGGTGGAGCAGGTTCAAAGGGCCGAATGGCCTCCTCCTGCATCTAGTTTTGATAGTAATATGTTGGATTCTTGTAATTGGTAACAGTTATGCTCATTCTTTTTGTCATATGTTTGATAAAAGCTCCCTCGTGGGTCACTTGAGTCATACCTGCAGTGAAATGCTGTCTTCTCATCCTGATGCCCAAACCAAATATCAAACTTAGGATCCAGGCTAACTTCACAAAACACCTTGGCGATCCCAGCCTCGGTCTTAATGCCCATTCTCAGCAGTGAACAATGCCAACCTGGGAAGTGGGTAAGGGAAAGTGGCAATCACACAAAACTGGGATTGGAATTCGGGCCTATTGTAATACTCAAAGATAGTGGCAGCCTGAATTCACTCAGACATTGTGGGCAGGCATTGTGCCAGCGGCGTGCCAGAAATAGGCTGGGGAAGGGGAGGGTATCACTGGCTGCCATCCTCCATGGGAAGACCCTCCCTGGTCTTGGGAAGGGCACATCTTCCATCTGTGCCCGATTAGGTTTATAAGATGGTGAGGGGGATAGATAGAGTGGACGTTCAGAGACTATTTCCTCCAGTGGATGTAGCTGTTACTAGGGAGCATAACTATAAGGTTCATGGTGGGAGATATAGGAGGGATGTCCAAGGTAGATTCTTTACTCAAAGAGTGGTTGGAGTGCTGAATACACTGCCTGCTGTGATAGTGGAGTCGGACACTTTAGGAACTTTCAAGTGGTTACTGGATAGGCACATGGAGCACCCCAGAATGATAGGGAGTGGGATAGCTTGATCTTGGGTTTGGACATAGCCCGGCACAACATTGAGGGCCGAAGGGCCTGTACTGTGCTGTACTGTTCGATGTTTCTATGATAAAACAAAGAACAAAGTACAGCACAGGAACAGGCCCTTCGGCCCCTCCATATCAATCATGAGGCCCTAACTAAAAAAAAACTCCCTGCCCTTAGTCCGTATCCCTCTATTCCCTCCCTATTCATGTATCCATCCAGATGCCTCTTAAATGTTGTTAATGTTCCTGTTTCCACCCCCTCCTCTGGCAGCACGTTCCAGACACCCACCCCACTCTGTGTGAAAAACCTCCCCCGCGCATCTCCCTTAAACTGTCCCCCTCTCACCCTGAACCTGTGCCCCCGTGTAATTGACACTTCCACCCTGGGGAAAAAGTCTCTGACTATCCCCCCTGTCTCTGCCTCTCGTCATTTTGTAGACCAGGTCTCCCCTCAGCCTCTGTCTTTCCAGTGAAAACAATCCCAGTTTATCCAACCTCTCCTCATAGCCAACACCCTCGAGACCAGGGAACATCCTGGTAAACCTTCTCTGCACTCTCTCCAAAGCTTCCACATCCTTCTGGTAGTGTGGTGACTAGAACCACTTGCAATCCTCCAAATGCAGCCTAACCAAGGTTTTATATAGCTGCAACATGATTTGCCAACTCTTGTACTCAATGCCCTGTCCAATGAAGGCAAGTATGTCATATGCCTTCTTAATCACCTTGGCCATATGTGTTGTCACTTTGAGGGAACTGTGGTTCTGCACGCCCAGATCCCTCTGTATGTTAATGTTCCGAAGGGTTCTGCCATTTACAACATAATGCACACCTAAAAGCTAACTTCTATTTGGCACCTGAAGAGGCAATGAGAATATCCATTCCAGTATTGGCCTTGCCACAATGGGCACCAAATGGTGGGCACCTCTGCCCACCCACCATTGGCAAGCAACTCAGAAGGCACGCGGATGCCCAAGAAATGCCTGTAAGAATGGAGGCCCCACGCAGTAGGGGTGATATCCTCATAAAGCGTAGCAATTCCATGGTGCTGGGGTGGTGGTTTGGGTTGTAGGGCACTGGCGGGCATGGATCCTGGCATAACCCATGAATTTAAGTCCCAATTGTAAGGAATGGGTTAACAGACCATCCTATTAAATGCTAATTTGATGTCAGTTACCCAATAGAAGTCACTGATCTATAAAAAGGCTAGAGGTGTTGGTGGGGGGGGGGGGGGGTGTGTGGGGTGGGGGTTGGGGATGGTGGGGCTGGTGGGGAGTTGGATCAAAGAAATGAAGGTAGTTTATAAAGAAGTGTCTCCTTTACCGAACTGTAGCCGAGAAGCTCAAACGCTAATCGACAGAGAGAACTGTTATGTGTAACTTGGTTCACACAAGCTTCGCTCAGCAATATTTTTATGCTCATGTACAAAGCAGCAAGATATATTTCCGGATTGTTCTGCCAGAGAGGTGGAGTTCGACGAGAGTAAAGGCGATTTTATAAATCGGGTCAGGCATTCATCCCGAGACACATCACTGGTTTAATTTGGTGCTGAAAGATTTGATCCCATCCAACTGCCCCTTCCGAGAATAACCCTTTATCCCTGACGTTTGATATGGCCAACAGGTGCTGCTTTCAAAAAGAAAACAGCTTTGCTCCTCCATATTTAGGAGGGTGCTCAGTGGGCGGTACAGTACGAGGGGGCAGCACGGTAGTTAGCACTGCTGCCTCACTGCGCCAGGGACCCCAGTTCGATTCCCGGCTTGGGTCACTGTCTGTGTGGGTTTCCTCCGGGTGCTCCAGTTTCCTCCTACAGTCTGAAAGACGTGCTGGTTAGGGTGGATTGGCCATGCTCAATTCCCCTCAATGTACCCGAACAGGAGTGTGGTGACTCGAGGATTTTCACAGTAACTTCATTGCAGTGTTAATGTAAGCCTTACTTGTGACGTTAATAAAAAATAAAAGGACAGGATGGCGAATGCAGGGAAATATCGATTTCACCAGCAGAGGCAATGAATTCATCGTCTAATGAACCCACACTCCCAGATCCAGGGTGCTTGTATCTTACCATTATGATGTCAATATGCACTACGTGCTTCATATCTTTCTTTTCATTAGCACTAGCTTGCAGCACGGTTCTGCTCGTTTGATTTAATATCGACACGGTGGCATAGTGGTTAGCACTGTTGCCTCGCGGCGCCAGGGACCCGGGTTCAATTCCCACCTTGGGTCACTGTCTGTGGGGAGTCTGCACGTTCTCCCTGTGTCTGTGTGCGTTTCCTCCAGGTGCTCCGGTTTCCTCCCACAGTCCAAACATGTGCAGCTTAAGTCAATTGGCCATGCTAAATTGTCCCTTAGTGTCCAAAGATGTGTAGGTTAGGGTGGATTGACCATGATAAGTTGTCCCTTACTGTCCAAAGATGTGTAGGTTAGGGTGGATTGGCCATGATAAGTTGTCCCTTAGTGTCCAAAGATGTGTAAGTTATCTGGATTGGCCATGCTAAATTGCCTCCGAGAAGAAATTCATCCTCATCTGTCTTCAGTCGGGGGCCCCTTGATTCTGAGACGATGCCCGGCAGGCGGGCGGGGCGGTGAGGAAGATCTCGAACGGGTAAACAAGGCAAATATTCGACGAGAAAGAAATGCAGTCTCTACAATCCACGGAAGAGCAGACTTTATTAAGGGTTCAACGGGATGGGGAAGGGAGTTTTACTTCAAGGTGGGCGGGAGTGAAGTGCATACAGCTAAATAAAACCAAAATCAATGCTGGGAACTCTGAAAGAAGAACAGAAAATGCTGGATAAAGGCAGCAGGTCTGGCAGCATCCGCGGAGAGAGAGACGATCCTCCGGCTGGTGGGACTTTGCTGAGGCTTTCCCTGTGAATGTGGACACGGGCGGACGGTGGAGCGAGGCCGGTGGAGTCCGTTGACAGCAGCGAGTGTCGCCACTGACGGACAACTCCCAGAGAAACGCGGGGGTTGGGGGTTGCGGTGGGGGTTGGGGGTTGCGGTGGGGGGGGGGTTTGGGTTGGGGGGGGTTGGGGGGGTTGGGGGGGTGTGGGGTGGGGGTTGGGGGGGTTTGTGGGGGTGGGGTTTGTGGGGTGGGGGTGGGGGGGTTGGGGGATGTGGGGCTGGTGGGGTTTGGGGGGTGGGGGTGGGGGTTTGGGGGGTGGGAGGGGTTTGGGGTAGGGGGTGGGGGGTTTGGGGTAGGGGGTGGGGGGGTTGGGGTAGGGGGTGGGGGGGTTGGGGTGGGGGGTTTGGGGGGGTGGGTTGGTTGGGGGGTGTGGGGTTTGGGGGTGGGGGGCGGGGTCTGGTGGGGGAGGGTGTGGGGTCTGGTGGGGGAGGGTGTGGGGTTTGGGGGTGGGGGGGCGGGGTCTGGTGGGGGAGGGTGTGGGGTTTGGGGGTGGGGGGGCGGGGTCTGGTGGGGGAGGGTGTGGGGTTTGGGGGTGGGGGGGCGGGGTCTGGTGGGGGAGGGTGTGGGGTTGGGGGTGGGGGGGGCGGGGTCTGGTGGGGGAGGGTGTGGGGTTTGGGGGTGGGGGGGCGGGGTCTGGTGGGGGAGGGTGTGGGGTCTGGGGGTGGGGGGCGGGGTCTGGTGGGGGAGGGTGTGGGGTTTGGGGGTGGGGGGAGGGTGTGGGGTTTGGGGGTGGGGGGGTGGGGGAGGGTGTGGGGGTTTGGGTGGGGGAGGGGGGGGTAGTGGGAGAATCTTGCCCAGCGTCCCGAGCGGCGCGCGGACTGGAAGCGCTAACTTCTCTCTGTCTCTCCACAGATGCCAGTAGAACCGCCGCCTCCATCCCTCACACACACCCGAATTGGGACGAGTCGTATCGAAGGTGGAGCAAAGTCCAGGCCAGAAGCAACATTCCTCAATCGAAGCCAGGGAAAAATCAATCCACCCTCGCGGCAGAACGGAAAACACTGGGAGCAAAAAAAAAACAGGTGTGCAATAAAAATAGTGACAGACCACAGCGAGGTCTCGAATGACAGGCTGGATGTTCAAGACTTTTTCCAATGATCAAAATCACACACAAGTTGGCACATTCTCCGCTGCCTACCAGAGAAATAGGGAAAGAGGGATACGGAGCAAGGGATTGGTTTAATTTGGCATCCTGTTGGGCACAATATGATGGCTGAGAGCCTGTGCTAAATAGCTCAGAGTGGAATATGCTTCGCTGTGTGTGAGGGGCCATTTCCTTGAAAGTGTCATTCGATCAGCAGTCTGTGCTGAAGCCAACACATTGGGTTCATTGTGCGTGGAAGCAGTGCGGATGGGAATAAGACCCCATCGTTTTCCCTCTGACTCAATCTGGCTTTTGCCCTCCATTTGGGAAGGGTTCAGGCCCCCCCCCCCCGCCTTCCTCTGAGTCTGTGTTGACGCCATGAGGCATTCTCCCCTCACCAACAGCTGCCGAAAGTATCAGTTTCGTGGCTGGAATGTTCCGCAAGCCGTTTGTGTTATTCATCATTTCCCCGAATGGAAATGGAGCTCTTCACAACGAGGAAGGAGCCCAGCGAACTTTCGAACCTTTTGTCAGGACGCGGCGGAGTGAACTCCCTAGGCCCCACATTCCAGTCATTCCACATCGGCGGTTTAATCACCCCAAACTCGGAAACTCCCATCTCGTGTCATTCCTCGTTGGGAGGATTCCTGCTTTTGATTTGGGGCGAGGGGGCATGGATTGTGGAAATGTACTTTTTATTTAACCTGAAATTATTCGCCGACATTTTAAGACGAATTAAAATGGCGAGAGCGGGCGGCCCGGTGGGTCAGCGCTGCTGCCTCACAGCCCGGGTTCGATCCCCGGCTCGGGTCACTGTCTGTGCGGAGTCTGCACACTCTCCCCGTGTCTGCATGGGTTTCCTCCGGGTGCTCCGGTTTCCCTCCAAAGATGTGTAGGTTAGGGTGGATTGGCCATGCTAAATTACCCCTTAGTGTCCAAAGATGTGTAGGTTAGGGTGGATTGGCCATGCTAAATTACCCCTTAGTGTCCAAAGATGTGTAGGTTAGGTGGATTGGCCATGCTAAATTACCCCTTAGTGTCCAAAGATGTGTAGGTTAGGGTGGATTGGCCATGCTAAATTGTCCCTTAGTGTCCAAAGATGTGTAGGTTAGGGTGGATTGGCCATGCTAAATTGTCCCTTAGTGTCCAAAGATGTGTAGGTTAGGGTGGATTGGCCATGCTAAATTGTCCCTTAGTGTCCAAAGATGTGTAGGTTAGGTGGATTGGCCATGCTAAATTGTCCCTTAGTGTCCAAAGATGTGTAGGTTAGGTGGATTGGCCATGCTAAATTGTCCCTTAGTGTCCAAAGATGTGTAGGTTAGGTGGATTGGCCATGCTAAATTGTCCCTTAGTGCCCAAAGATGTGTAGGTTAGGGTGGATTGGCCATGCTAAATTGTCCCTTAGTGCCCAAAGATGTGCAGGTTAGGTGGATTGGCCATGCTAAACTGTCCCTTAGTGCCCAAAGATGTGCAGGTTAGGTGGATTGGCCATGCTAAATTGTCCCTTAGTGTCCAAAGATGTGCAGGTTAGGTGGATTGGCCATGCTAAATTGCCCCTTAATATTCAAAGATGTGTAGGTTAGGGTGGATTGGCCATGCTAAATTGTCACTTAGTGCCCAAAGATGTGTAGGTTAGGGTGGATTGGCCATGCTAAATTGTCACTTAGTGCCCAAAGATGTGTGGGTTCGGTGGATTGGCCATGCTAAATTGCCCCTTGGTGTCAGTGGGACTAGCTAGGGTAAATGCGTGGGGATAGGGACTGGGGGGGATTGTGGTCGCTGCGGGCTCAATGGGCCGAATGGCCTCCTTCTGCACTGTAGGGATTCTATAATTCTATGAATGCTCATGCAAGGTGGCAGGTTTGTGCTACCCTAACTAGATAAAGAAAATCAGCTATTCTTGTCAAAATAATGTCTTCCTAACACACCGAGGTATGCTTAGATCTCTGTAGCAACAGTCCTCCATTTTTTTTTGTCTAGAAGATTTCTTCCAACTCACTTGGACACTACCATGAAATACATCTCCCTCCACATAACCAGGTAGGAGACAGCTTCCTTCACAGGTGGAGACGTCAGGCGCTGTCAACGCATTGCAAGCAGCCATCTTGAGGCTTCTTCTCCTCATTCTTGCACACGCTCAGATTTCCTCCAGGAAGTCGACCGGAAACATTCCCACCTTGCGGCCGGTGAATACCTTAATGTAGCCGTTGACCTCTTCACCTTTCTGAACCACAATCTGTCACAATGTTGGAAGAAGAGAACAATTTTTTGAATGGAAGTTTATTTATTTATTAGTGTCACAAGTAGGCTAACATTAACACCGCAATGAAGTTACTGTGAAAATCCCCTAGTCGCCACACTCCTGTTCGGGTACACTGAGGGAAAATTTAGCACAGCCAATCCACTCTAACCTGCACATCTTTGGACACTAAGGGGCAATTTAGCATGGCCAATCCACCTAACCTACACATCTTTGACACTAAGGGGCAATTTAGCGTGGCCAATCCACCTAACCTACACATCTTTGGACACTAAGGGATAATTTAGCATGGCCAATCCACCTAACCTACACATCTTTGGACTCAAAGGGGCAATTTAGCATGGCCAATCCATCTAACCCACACATTTTTGGACACTAAGGGGCAATTTAGCATGGACAATCCACCTAACCTGCACATCTTTGGACACGAAGGGGCAATTTAGCATGGCCAATCCACCTAACCTACACATCTTTGGACTGTAGGAGGAAACCGGAGCACCCAGAGGAAATCCACGCAGACATGGGGAGAACATGCAAACTCCACACAGACAGTGACCCAAGCCAGGAATTGAACCCAGGTCCCTGGCACTGTGAGGCAGCAGTGCTAACCACCGTGCCACCCCAACTATAGTGAAAATCTGGCTGGAAACTTGAGAATCAATGAAGGTCATTGGAACAGAACCAGAGGGGTTATATTTTTATTCATTGTTGTGGGTCTGACGTACAGACCGTTGATGTGGGCCAGACCTGATAAGAATGGCAGATTTCATGGAAACTGGAAGCAGGGGTAGGCCATTCAGCCCTTGGATCCTGCTCCGCCATTCATTCTGAACTTGGCTGATCATCCAATTCAATATCCTGATCCCCCTTCCCCCCATATCCCTCGATCCCTTTAGCCCCAAGAGCGATATCTGATTTCTTCTTGAAATCACACAACGTTTTGGCCTCAACTACTTTCTGTGGGAGTGAATTCCACACATTCCCCACCCTCTGGGTGAAGAAATTTCTCCTCACCTCAGTCCTAAAAGGTTTACCCCTTATCCTCAAACTATGACCCCTAGTTCTGGACTCCCCCCCACCATCGGGAACATTTCCTTCCCTAAAGGGGCATCCATGAACCAGACGGATATTTTTACCACAATGGTCCTCAGTAGATTTTTAATTCCAGGTAATGTACAGAATTCAAATTTTACCATCTGCCATTCGAACCCAAGTCCCCCCAAGCATTGCCATAAGACCATAATACATAGGAGTAGAATTAGGCCACTCGGCCCATCGAGTCTGCTCCGCCATTCAATCGTGGCTGATATTTTTCTCATCCCCATTCCCCTGCCTTTTCCCCATAACCTCTGATCCCCTTATTTATCAAGAACCGATCTATCTCTGTCTTAAAGACACTCAGTGACGTGGCCTCCTCTGCGGCAAAGAGTTCCACAGATTCCCCACTCTCTGGCTGAAGAAATTCCTCCTCATCTCTGTTTTAAAGGATCGTCCCTTTACCCTGAGGTTGTGCCCTCTGGTTCTAGTTTTTCCTACTAGTGGAAACATCCTCTCCATGTCCACTCTATCCAGGCCTCGCAGTATCCTGTAAGTTTCAATAAGATCCCCCCTCATCCTTCTAAACCCCGAGTACAGATCCAGAGTCCTCAACCATTCCTCATATGACAAGCTCTTCATTCCAGGGATCATTGCCTTGGGTTGAACTTTGCAAATAAGAAAGATTATTTAGTAAATTCCTAACCGTGCAAACCAGGGAAGATTAGCCACTGCCTTGATCATAGAATCATAGAACCCTACAGTGCAGAAAGAGGCCCTTCGGCCCACCGAACACAATCCCACCCAGGCCCTACCCCCATATCCCTATATATTATCCCCACTAATCCCTCTAACCTACACATCCCAGGACACTAAGGGGCAATTTCTTAGCATAGCCAATCAACCTAACCCGCACATCTTTGGACTGTGGGAGGAAACCGGAGTACCCGGAGGAAACCCACACAGACATGAGGAGAATGTGTAAACTGCACACAGACAGTGACCTGTGCCAGGAATCGAAGCCAGGACCCTGGAGCTATGAAGCAGCAGTGCTAACCACTGTGCTACCATGCCACCCCAAATCCTGTTGATCCTGACCAATTATTCCCCACAATCGGTGCAAAAGGAATTCTGAATTCTCCACCTACCTGATCTTTCTTCAAGGTAATTTGGCCCATTTCCTTATTGCCAACAAATGATCGGATCACTTTATGGACACGCTCTCCCGCACGCACTCTGATGATGTAGTTCGCTGGGAAGTATCCGGACTTCTCGCCAATCCTTCCCTGAATTGGGGAATCAGTTGGGTCAGATACATTTTTCCATTGTGATCAGTAACTACTGTTCCCCGGCACAGAGAGTTAATATCTTTTCCCAAAGGTGGGGGAGTCTAAAACTAGAGTGCATAGATTTAAGGTGAGAGGGGAGAGTGTCCAGAGGGGCAACTTTTTCACACACACAGGGTGGTGAGTGTCTGGAATGAGCTGCCAGAGGTAGTAGTAGAGGCGGGTACAATTTTGTCTTTTAAAAAGCATTTAGATAGTTACATGGGTAAGATGGGTATAGAGGGATATGAGCCAAATGTGGGCAATTGGGACTAGCTTGGGGGTTTTAAAAAAAAGGGTGGCATGGACAAGTTGGGCTGAAGGGCCTGTTTCCATGCTGTAAACCTCTGTGACTCTACGACTGTTGTGTATTCAATGTTTTGACTAGCCAAGATGCAAGAACATAAAAACGTAAAGTTTATTTCTTAGTGTCACAAGTAAGGCTTGCATTAACACTGCAATGAAGTTACTGTGAAAAACCCCTAGTCACCAAACTCCTGTTTAGGTACACTAAAGGGCAATTTAGCATGGCCAATCCACCCTAACCTGCACATCTTTGGACACTAATGGACAATTTAGCATGGCCAATCCACCTAACCTACACATCTTTGGACAGTAAGGGACAATTTAGCATGGCCAATCCGCCTAACCTACACATCTTTGGACACTAAGAGGCAATTTAACATGGCCAATCCACCTAACCTACACATCTTTGGACACTAAGGGACAACTGAGCATGGCCAATCCACCTAACCTGCACAATTTTGACCATGGTAAATTGCCCCTTAGTGTCCAAAGATGTGTAGGTTAGGAGGATTGGCCATGCTAAACTGAGGCACAAATTAAAAACAAAGGGGTAAATATGAGTGTGAGACCTGTATGTTGTTGCCAATGCAACATGTGGGAGGTCTTGGAGGCTCCTGGCCTGCCAGACATCCACACCTGTGCTCGGTGTGTGGAGTTGCAGGCCCTACGAAACCAGGTTAAGGAGCTGCAAATGCAGCTCGAGGACCTTCGGCTAGTTAGGGAGAGTGAGGACGTTATAGAAAGGAGCTACCAGCAGGTAGTCACACCAGGGCAACGGGATGAGGGCACTTGGGTTACCATTAGGAAGGGGAAAACACGGGTGATGGGGAGCACTCCGGTGGATGTCCCCCTTCAAAATAAGTACTCCGGCCTGAGTACTACTGGGGGGGACAGCTCATCTGAGGGAGGAAGCGATGGCCAGCTCTCTGGAGCTGAGCCAGTGAGCCAAAAAATCAAAAAGGGAAGCAGAAAGGTAGTATTAATAGGGGACTCCATAGTGAGGGGCGCAGACAGGCGTTTTTGTGGACGTAGAAGGGAGTCGCGGATGGTGGTTTGTCTCCCTGGGGCTGGGATCCAGGATGTCTCTGGGCGGGTCCCAGACATCCTGAAAGGGGAGGGTGAGGAACCGGAGGTAGTAGTACATATAGGTACTACTGATGTAGGTAAGAAGAGGGAGGCACTTGTGAAAAAGGACTATAGGGAACTGGGTAGGCAGCTGAGGAAGAGAAAAGCGAAGGTAGTAATCTCAGGATTGCTGCCTGTGCCAAGGGAGAATGAGGGAAGAAATGAAATGAGGTGGAGGGTGAATGCGTGGCTGAGGGACTGGTGTAGAGGGCAGGGATTTCGGTTCCTAGATCACTGGGACCTCTTTAGGGGTAGGTGGGACCTCTATAGTAGGGACGGGTGGCACTTAAATACCAGGGGGACTAGTATCTTGGCGGGAAGACTGGCTAAGGCTACCGGGGGGACTTTAAACTAGAAAGGATGGGGGGAGGGAACTGTGTTGGGGAAACTGGGACGGAGGAGGTTCGCTCCCAGGTAGGGGAGGACCGCAGGCAGTATGCGAGGGAGGTTAGACAGGTGGTGGAGATGGGAAATGCCCAGACTGAGGGGCTGAAGTGTATATATTTTAATGCAAGGAGTATAGTGAATAAGGTAGATGAGCTTAGGGCGTGGATAGCTGTTTGGGATTGTGATGTGGTGGCCATTACGGAGACTTGGATGTCTCAGGGACAGGACTGGGTACTTCAGGTGCCAGGCTTCAGGTGCTTCAGGAAGGACAGGGAGGGTGGCAGAAGGGGTGGTGGCGTGGCACTGTTGATCAGGGATAGTGTCATGGCTACAGAGAAAGAGGATGTCGTGGAGGGATTGTCTACAGAATCTCTGTGGGTGGAAGTTAGGAACAGCAAAGGGTCAAAAACTTTGCTGGGTGTAATCTATAGGCCGCCCAATAGTGACAGGGAAGTTGAAGTGCAAATAGGGAAACAGATTCTGGAGAGATGTTTTAATAACAGAGTTGTCGTGATGGGAGACTTCAATTTCCCAAACATCGACTGGAATATCCCTAGGGTAAGGGGTATAGATGGGGAGGAGTTTGTTAGGTGTGTTCAGGAGGGTTTCCTGACGCAGTATGTGGACAAGCCTACGAGGGGAGAGGCTGTACTTGACCTGGTACTGGCGAATGAACCAGGGCAGGTGATGGATCTTTCGGTAGGAGAGCATCTTGGATATGGTGACCATAATTCTATCTCCTTCACAATTGCGTTGGAACGAGATAGGATCAGGCAGGCTAGGAAGGTGTTTGTCTGGGGTAAGGGGAGATACGAAGAAGTCAGGAAGTTACTTGGACAAATAAACTGGAAGGAGGCGTTCTTAGGGAAAAGTACCGAAGGAAGGTGGCAGATATTCAAGGAATGTGTGTCTGGAGCTCTGAATGACAACGTTCCGATGAGACGAGGGGGGTTTGGTGGGTCGAGGGAACCGTGGTGCACAAAGGATGTGTTGAACCTAGTCAGGAAGAAAAGGAAGGTGTACAAGAGGTTCAGGGAATTAGGAGATGTTAAAGATCTTGAGGAGTATAAGGACTGTAGGAGGGAACTTAAAAGGGAAATTAGGAGAGCCAGAAGGGGTCATGAGAAGACCTTGGCGAGTAAGATTAAGGAGAATCCCAAGGCCTTCTATAAATATGTGAAAGGTAAAAGGATAAGAAGAGAAGGGATAGGACCGATAAAAGGTGAGGGGGGAAAGGTTTGTGTGGAACCAGAAGAAATGGCGGAGGTGCTTAACGAGTACTTCGCCTCAGTATTCACGGTGGAAGCCGATCTGGGAGATTTTGTTATGGATTTGCAGCAGATGGAAAGGATTGAGTACGTGAATATTAAGGAGGAGGATGTGTTGGAACTTTTGAATTCTATCAAGGTAGATAAGTCGCCGGGACCAGATGGGATGTACCCCAGGATACTGTGGGAGGCGAGGGAAGAGATTGCAGAGCCCCTGGCGATGATCTTTGCGTCGTCAATGGAGACGGGAGAGGTTCCGGAGGATTGGAGGATTGCGGATGTAGTTCCTATTTTTAAGAAAGGGAACAGAGATAGCCCGGGAAATTACCGACCGGTGAGTCTGACCTCAGTGGTTGGTAAGCTGATGGAGAGGCTTCTGAGGGACAAGATTTACGAACATTTGGAGAGGTTTGACATGATCAGGAATAGTCAGCATGGATTTGTCAAGGGCAGGTCGTGCCTTACAAGCCTAGTTGAGTTCTTCGATAATGTGACTGAACACATTGACGAAGGAAGTGCCGTGGACGTAGTGTACATGGACTTCAGCAAGGCGTTTGATAAGGTCCCCCATGCAAGACTTCTTGAGAAGGTGAGAGGGCATGGGATCCAAGGGCCTTTGGCCTTGTGGATCCAGAACTGGCTTGCCTGCAGAAGGCAGAGAGTGGTTGTGGATGGGGCTTTTTCTGAATGGAGGTCAGTCACCAGCGGAGTGCCTCAAGGATCTGTTCTGGGACCCTTGTTGTTTGTCATTTTCATAAATGACCTGGATGAGGAAGTGGAGGGATGGGTAAGTAAGTTCGCTGATGACACGAAGGTCGGTGGTGTTGTGGATGATCTGGAAGGATGGCAAAAGTTGCAGCAGGACATAGATAGGATGCAGGACTGGGCGGAGAAGTGGCAGATGGACTTCAACGCGGATAAATGTGTTGTCGTCCATTTTGGCAGAACCAACGGGATGAACGAGTACACTATTAAGGGCAGAAGTCTGAGTAGTGTTGAGGAGCAGAAGGATCTTGGGGTCCGGGTCCACAGGACTCTTAAATCGGCCTCGCAGGTGGAGGAGGTGGTCAAGAAGGCGTATGGTGTACTGGCCTTCATTAATCGAGGGATTGAGTTTAGGAGTCGGGAGGTAATGCTGGAACTTTATAAGACCCTTGTCAGGCCTCATTTGGAGTATTGTGCGCAGTTCTGGTCGCCTCACTATAGGAAAGATGTAGAAGCTATTGAAAGGGTGCAGAGGAGATTTACAAGGATGTTGCCTGGACTGGGAGGCATGCCTTATGAAGTTAGGTTGAGGGAGCTGGGACTCTTTTCCCTGGAGAGACGAAGGTTGAGAGGCGACCTGATAGAAGTTTACAAAATGTTGAGAGGAATAGATAGGGTGGACTCTCAGAGGCTATTTCCCCGGTTTGAAATGGTCGCTACGAGAGGACACAGATTTAAGGTGCGGGGAGGGAGGTTCAGAAGTGATGTTAGGGGTAAGTTTTTCACTCAGAGGGTGGTGAGTGAATGGAATCGGCTGCCGTCAGTGGTGGTGGAGGCGAACTCGCTGGGGTCTTTTAAAAGACTTCTGGATGAGTATATGGGGTTTAATGAGATTGAGGGTTATAGATAGGTCTGTAGGTTGGTAGGTGATGTGGTCGGCGCAACTTGTGGGCCGAAGGGCCTGTTTGTGCTGTAGTGTTCTATGTTCTATGTTCTATGTTAAAGCGGCACTGATAATAACTAAAACAGATCCTGCACAATAAACATAACTGAAATGCATTTCTTAAAGGCACAGTATCATCTCACAGCTTTAAGAGAATTTACACTGCCCTCCATATCACTGGGACCTGAGATTATCCTTACATCATTCATCAGAAAGCTATCACAGGGGTTTGTAGGATTGTTGTTATATCTGAATCCAGTCAAAGAGAACAATTATTCCCTGGGTAAGGTCCCCTGGCATCAGAACAGCTGAGATTGAGGCTCTCATCCTTGATGTGTCAGCCTTACACTGAATCATCCAGGGTGGGTTGCTTGGTAAGGGATGGCAGAGGGGAAAGGTTGTGGGTGGCAAAACATGGCTGACAATGCAATAGGTAGAGCCAGAGGCAGGAACTCCGTACCCTCAGTGTCTGGTGTGATGATCGTGTGTTATTGTTATGTTTAAGGGAACTGTTTGTAAATTCAGTCATTTTCTACAGGCAGTCAGTATGTCAGGGGGGAATATGTGTCAGATGCTGGGAAAGCAGGATAATTGCTCATTTTAGCCAGAGCTCATCGACTTTTGTTTACAAAAAGAAAAGGTACACTGGGATTTTTTTTGATTAAAGGAGTGGAAGGAGGGTTGAGGCATGCAGGGTCATGTGATAATGTGGTTAATGAGAGAAGCTAGGTATAATATCTCACTGAAAGCATCAAGATTGTCCAAACTCCTCATAGCATGTATATTTATGGTTGTTAGCTACATTTAAAGTGGAAGAATGGTGCTTATTTGGAACTGAAAGAGTGATAAGTGAGAAATTAGGGATGTTTCTTTTAAAGCTGGAAGTGGTGTCCAAGATTGGATCGGGTTTTGAATTCCTGAAGAACTGACAGCTCGAATTTAGTTATTGGATTGTTTGACAGGAGCAGCTCAATCTGGGAAGGAGCTGATGTTCCCCCAACCAGGCCTGGACAGCTTTTCTGGCCCCCAGTTCCTAACTTCCTTCTGGATCAGCTTCCACAAAAATCAAGCCCAGGTCCCCTTAATCATTGGTCCATGGATTTCTAATGTTTCTGTGTTGAGTATTTTAATAACACTGCTTACAAAACAGCACACAAGATAAGGCTGTTAAGATCGCTAAATATTTTTAAGACGCGGGTTGATGGGTTTTTGATAAGAGAGGGGATTAAGGGTTATGGGGAGAAAGCGGGAAAGTGGAACTGAGCAGCGACAGATCAGCCATGATCTTATTGAATGGCGGGGCAGGCTCGAAGGGCTGGATGGCCTACTCCTGCTCCTATTTCTTATGTTCTTATGTTCTTATCATCAGGGTTATTCCTCCAGACTCGGGCGGCATGGTGGCATAGTGGGTTAGCAATGCTGCCTCACAGCACCAGGGACCTGGGTTCGATTCCTGGCTTGGGTCCCTGTCTGTGTGGAGTCTGCATGTTCTCCCTGTGTCTGCGTGGGTTTCCTCCGGGCACTCCAGTTTCCTCCCACAGTCCAAAGATGTACAGGTTAGGGGGATTGGCCATGCTAAATTGTCCCTTAGTGTCCAAAGATGTGCAGGTTAGGTGGATTGGCCATGCTAAGTTGCCCCTTAGCATCCAAAGATGTGTAGGTTAGGTGGATTGGCCATGCTAAGTTGTCCCTTAGTGTCCAAAGATGTGTCAGTTAGGTGGATTGGCCATGCTAAATTGTCCCTTAGTATCCAAAGATGTGTAGGTTAGGTGGATTGGCCATGCTAAATTGTCCCTTAGTATCCAAAGATGTGGAGGTTAGGTGGATTGGCCATGCTAAATTGTCCCTTAGTGTCCAAAGATATGCAGGTTAGGTGGATTGGCCATGCTAAATTGCCCCTTAGTGTCCAAAGATGTGCAGGTTAGGTGGATTGGCCATGCTAAATTGCCCCTTAGTGTCCAAAGACATGCAGGTTAGGTGGATTGGCCATGCTAAATTGCCCCTTAGTGTCCAAAGATGTGCAGGTTAGGTGCATGGGCCATGCTAAATTGTCCCTTTGTGTCCAAAGATGTGCTGGTTAGGTGCATGGGCCATGCTAAATTCTCCCTCAGTGTACCCGAACAGGAGTGTGATGACAAGGGGATTTTCACAGTAACTTCATTGCAGTGAGCCTACTTGTGACACTAATAAATAAACTTTAAACTTTAACAGGGCTCACCTTCCACCATTCCTCATTGGAGTCATCAAAGACAGTTACTTTGTCACCAGCCCTGGAAGAGAAGGCATCAGATGGGCCATGAGTCATTGTATTATTGAAGTAGAAATGCCCGTTACCGTTCTGTTATCATGAAACACACTGTGCTACAATTCTACTTTCATTTATTCATTGAAGCCTCCTCGTGAACTGCGATTCGGAAGAATGGGAGGTGCTAACTCTGGTTGGGACCACTTTCCCCACAAAGAAAGTGGAAACTAAGTGGCAATGTTTTCAAGCCCTGATGATATTTTTTCTCTCTCACGGATATTTGTGTTCAGGAGATTAATCTCACATTTCTTTCAACTCTGGATTTTAGAGAGGGTACAACCACCCAGATATAGTAAAGCCTCCCACATTCTCCAGAGGTCTCTGCTCAAGGTTTACAGAGAGTGCCTCTGGGAATATCCAGATTCTTCTCTGCCATGTTTGTTTAACCTTTGACCTCGGAACCCTTGCTGAACCCATTTCCTGCGCAAACAGCCAATGAGTGTTCTCGATCACTTCTCTTCTCCCAGGCAACATTTGAACGGTTAGAGGCAGCAGAGGAAATGTGTACAGATTCAATGCTTACATCTTCTGGAAGAAAAGACTTTTGCCATTGAATTTAACTTTCATATTTGCTCACAAAATAAATGGGGTTGGGAGAGAGAAAGGTACAAGGCAAGAAGGTAAAGCAGCAATGCACTCATCTGCCCATCCTCAAAAATCATCTAAGCATCATCTATCCATCCACCCATCCATCTCTCTCTCATCATCTATCCATCTGTCTCTTTCTCTCTCCATCCATCCATCCATCTCTCTCTCACCATCCATCCATCTCTCTTTTTCTCCATCCATCCATCCGTCTCCCTCTCCCTCCATCCATCCATCCATCCATCCATCTCTCTCTCCATCCATCCATCTCTCTCCAGCTATTGATCTGTCACTCTCCATCCATCCATCTCTCTCTCCATCCAGCCATCTCTCTCTCTCCAGCTATTGATCTGTCACTCTCCATCCATCCATTGATCTGTCACTCTCCATCCATCCATTGATCTGTCACTCTCCATCCATCCATCTCTCTCTCTCTCTCTCCATCTATCCGTCTCTTTCTCTCCATTTAAATGGCCATCGTGCCCGTTTCAGGCGCGGTCCCGATTGTGGCCATTTTCGGGTGTTGGTAAAGGGGGAACCGATGCAGAGGCAGGAGTGGATCGCACTATTCATCTCACACCCGACTTTACCAAGTTTTTGTGCACAAAAACGGGTGCAATGCGATGGTAAAATCAGGCCCTAAGGGACAATTTAGCATAACCAATCCCCCTAACCTGCACATCTTTCGGACTGGGAGGAAACCCACACAGACACGGGGAGAATGTGCAAACTCCAAACAGACAGTGACCCAAGCCAGGAATTGAACCCGGGACCTTGGAGCTGTGAAGCAGCAGAGCTAACCACTGTGCTACAGCTGGATAAACAATGAGAAGGATAACGGGAAGATGACGGGAGAATTCCCTGGTACGAGGCTGATGAGGCAAGTCCCGTACCGAATGAAATGCAGAACGGGAGCTAGCGGACAAAGACGGAACCTACTGGAAATCCAGGTCATCTTTCTCCTGCATTTTGTATCTGTACAAGGCCACAAAGTAGTGTGTCTGTGCGAAACCGCCTCTCATCCCCTGCTGTGGTTTTTTATTCTGTTCCAGGAGAGAAAAAAGACAAGATTAAAAATGTTTTTCCATGAGAAGATTCGACCAAAGAAGCACAACTTCTGAACCAAACACATACTGGGGAGGCAATGGTTGAGTGGTATTATTGCTAGACTATTAATCCAGAAACTCAGATAATGTTCTGGGGACCTGGGTTCGAATCCCACCCCAGCAGATGGTGGAATTAGAATTCAGTAAAAAAAACATCTGGAATTAAGAACCTACTGATGAAACCATTGTTGGAAAAACCCATCTGGTTCACTAATGTCCTTTAGGGAAGGAAATCTGCTGTCCTTACCCGGTCTGGCCTATTCCAGAGCCACAGCAATGTGGTTGACTCTCAATGCCCTCCAAGGGCAATAAATGCTGGCCCAGCCAGTGACACCCATGTCCCACAAATAAATTAAATAAACAGACAGATGTCTGACATTTAATCTTTTTCTCAAATATTCTCACCTCTTCAGAATCATTTACAACCTGATTCCATTGAAGTTTCCATCTGTGTATTTTTAATTCCTGCGTGGGAGGACTTAGGGGCAATTTGGCATGGTCAATCAACCTAACCCGCACGTCTTTCGGACTGTGGGAGGAAACTGGAGGAAACCCACACAGACACGGGGAGAATGTGCAAACTCCACACAGACAGTGACCCGAGGCTGGAATCGAAATCGGAAAGCAGACACATGTAATGGGACATTTGTACCTGCCTCATCGTCTGTGTTGGGGGGATCCATATAAACCTTCCGTCATATAAAACACTCTATCATAACATCCCCACAGTGCAGAAAGAGGCCATTCGGCCCATCAACTCTGCACCAACTCTCTGAAAGAGCATCCCACACAGATGTTCCTGTCCACCCTATCCCTGTAACCCTGCACATTTACCCCACTGATCCTCCTAATCTACACATCATTGGACACTAAGGGGCAATTTAGCATGGCCAATCCTCCTAATCTACACATCTTTGGACACTTAAGGGGCAATTTAGCATGGCCAATCCACCTAACCTACACATCTTTGGACACTAAGGGACAATTTAGCATGGCCAATCCACCTAACCTGCACATCTTTGGACACTAAGGGGCAATTTAGCATGGCCAATCCACCTAACCTACATATCTTTGGCCCATATTTCCTCGTGCTTGAGCAAGGTGTTTTAAAGAACAAAGAACAAAAACAGCCCGGGAAACAGGCCCTTCGGCCCAACGAGCCCGCGCCGCCATCTTAACACCACCAGTCCCCCCCTCCACCCATTTTCCCGCTAACTGGCCGTGTTTAGACACAGCGACAGAGTTACCTTTGCATCATCGGGGTTATTCTTGTCCTTTTTATCCGCAGCCTCTCCACCTGCAAAAATCAGAACAGTACTGTTATTCCCGAGAGGTTCCAGAAGCAGATTTGAAAGACGGTCTGGAAACACGTTCAAAGCAAGGTCTGACAGCTGGAACAGGTCGAACAGCCCAACCATCCAGACACGAAACCTGAAATCTGAAAAGACTTCAAACTCACCTTTGAAAAAGCTCCAATGCTATCAAAAGTGGGCAGGGGCAACCTTACTGAACTGAGTTCCCAACAAGTGCGAAAACGGGAGAGAATTGCACCCATTCTTTTTGGGCGAGCTCCCAAATGCAATCATACAGCACTTTAAGTTAGTAATGAGGGAAAGTGTGATTCCCGCCAGTAGGGGGAGTGGATGGAGCTTATTCATGGCAGGAAGCCGGCTACATTCAGTTAGAGGGTACAAATGCACTTGCACTCCAATCTCCCAATGCAGAAGAGTGACAGGCTGGTAAGATCGACCCCTAAGGCATTCAGGGTAATTTTGGTAACTCTCAGTGTTGATCAGTGGGTTTTTGGAAGGTAGATAATAGGACAGTGGTCTGTGTCAGGCCTCTGGCAGCGGAGCTCCCGATCTACATGACCTTGGGGACTCATTGCACTAAAGGTGCAAAGGTAACTTCTGAGCCCATTGTGCCGATTGGCCAGCTTCCCTCGATCCGGCAGCATCTCTCGGTTAATCTCTCGCTGTCTCACTGAAACAAAGGACTCCAACTCAATAACCTGAAGAGCAAGCCTGCTTCAGGCTCCACCTTGCTGATAGGGTACTGAATTTCCCGAGAGCATTTCGGGTCAATGGCTGAGTGGCCCAGAGAGATGCAGGAAAGGCAGGCAGTGAGGGGGCGGGGGGAGGGAGTTGGGGGCGGTGAGGGGAGATACAGAATCCCACTTGTTGCCAATTACACAGGAAAATGTAGCGGGAGGAAAAGGATAACACTGACGGGTACGATAGATAGATGGCATAGATGAGCACCATCACATGAGCACCGCATTGTAAAACTGGAAGTGGCAAAACTGGCAGAGTGTAAAACTGGCAGTGTGTAAAACTGGCAGAGAGTAACACTGGCAGTGTGTAAAACTGGCAGAGGGTAAAACTGGCAGAGAGTAAAACTGGCAGAGGGTCAAACTGGCAGAGTCAAACTGGCAGTGTGTAAAACTGGCAGTGTGTAAAGCTGGCAGTGTGTAAAACTGACAGTGTGTGAAACTGGCAGAGAGTAAAACTGGGTAAAAAGTCTGACAACACCAGGTTTTAGTCCAACCGATTTATTTGATAATAGACTCACAAGCTTTCGGGGTTAGCCCCTTCGTCAGGTGAATGGAGAGTTCTGGCCTCAGACAGAGCATATAAAGCACAGACAGTTTACAGATTACTGATTAGAATGCGAATCCTTACACCTAACCTGCTGTTCAAGACCTGAAGTGGCTGACAATGTGAGTGGAAGGAGCACTGATCACAGGTTAAAGAGATGTGTATTGTCTCCAGACAGTACAGTAAGTGAGGTTTTGCAAACCCAGGCAAGTCACGGGGGTTACAGATAGTGCGACATGAACCCAAGATCCCTGTTGAGACCGTCCTCATGTGTGCGGAACTTGGCTATCAGTTTCTGTTCAGTGACTCTGCGCTGTCGTGTGTCGTGAAGGCCGCCTTGGAGAATGCTAACCCGAAGGTCAGAGGCTGAATGCCCGTGATCACTGAAGTGTTCGCCAACAGGAAGGGAACAGTCTTGCCTGGTGATTGTTGAGCGATGTTCATTCATCCGTTGTCGTAGCGTCTGCATGGTCTCCCCAATGTACCATGCCTCGGGACATCCTTTCTTGCAACGTATCAGGTAGACAACGTTGGCCGAGTTGCAAGAGTATTTACCGTGTTCTTGGTGGATGGTATTCTCACGTGTGATGATGGTATCCATGTCGATGATCCAGCATGTCTTGCAGAGGTTGCTGTGGCAGGGTTATCAAATAAATCGGTTGGACTAAAACCTGGTGTTGTCAGACTTTTTACTGTGTTTACGCCAGTCCAACGCCGGCATACCCACATAAGAGAGTAAAACTGGCAGAGAGTAAAACTGGCAGTGTGTAAAACTGGCAGAGAGTCAAACTGGCAGAATGTAAAACTGGCAGAGAGTAAAACTGGCAGTGTGTAAAACTGATGGAGGGTCAAACTGGCAGAGTAAAACTGGCAGAGGGTCAAACTGGCAGAGAGTAAAACTGGCAGTGTGTAAAACTGGCAGAGGGTAAAACTGGGAGAGAGTCAAACTGGCAGTGTGTAAAACTGGCAGAGAGTAAAACTGGCAGTGTGTAAAACTGGCAGAAGGTAAAACTGGCAGTGTGTAAAACTGGCAGAGGGTAAAACTGGCAGAGGGTCAAACTGGCAGTGTGTAAAACTGGCAGAGAGTCAAACTGGCAGTGTGTAAAACTGGCAGAGAGTAAAACTGGCAGTGTGTAAAACTGGCAGAGAGTCAAACTGGCAAAGAGTAAAACTGGCAGTGTGTAAAACTGGCAGAGAGTAAAACTGGCAAAGAGTAAAACTGGCAGTGTGTAAAACTGGCAGAGAGTAAAACTGGCAGAGAGTAAAACTGGCAGTGTGTAAAACTGGCAGTGTGTAAAACTGGCAGAGAGTAAAACTGGCAGAGAGTAAAACTGGCAGTGTGTAAAACTGGCAGAGAGTAAAACTGGCAGTGTGTAAAACTGGCAGTGTGTAAAACTGGCAGAGAGTAAAACTGGCAAAGAGTAAAACTGGCAGTGTGTAAAACTGGCAGAGAGTAAAACTGGCAGAGAGTAAAACTGGCAGTGTGTAAAACTGGCAGTGTGTAAAACTGGCAGAGAGTAAAACTGCTCTGAAAACTAATGCTACCAATTAAACCTGTTGGACTTTAACCTGGTGTTGTCAGACTTCTTACTGTGCCCACCCCAGTCCAATGCTGGTATCTCCACCTCGTGTGTAAATCTGGCCGAGTGTAATCCTCACGGGACATTGTATCTGACAACATCCTCTTTGTGCCTGACCCTAACCCACGGTTCTTCCTGATTCCAGATCATTCAGATTTGGA
This sequence comes from Carcharhinus amblyrhynchos, assembly GCF_965287045.1. NCBI lineage: Eukaryota > Metazoa > Chordata > Chondrichthyes > Carcharhiniformes > Carcharhinidae > Carcharhinus > Carcharhinus amblyrhynchos. Next base: position 7,107,641 of record NC_137359.1, on the reverse strand, counting down.
AAGATTTAAATGAAAATTGTGACTGTATTTGCAAAGTGAAATCCTACCATCTGATTGCTCCTTGGCCTTTCTCGGAGGCTGTGTCATGCCTGGGGCTGGATTCTGTGGGGTATATTGATGCTGGGAAGAAGGTGGGATGGCGTTTGTGAATTCTGTTCACAATAGAAGCAGCTGCATTCCCGCACCTACCTCCTGCCCTGTGTTCTTCCCCAGGCTTGGCCATATCAACTTCTTCATCAACCATTTGCGCAGGCTGTGGGCACAGGAAAGAATTACAGAGTTACCCCCGTGCATTCCCCCCAGCCAAAACCCCTGGGGCTGAAATTGCGCTCCGTCTAAACTTAGCCGCACTTTGCGCATCGCGCCACCGCCACATCACCCACTTGCTGGCATCTTACTGTTGGCATTTCCCCCCCACATTGGGCACCTGACTGGCAGGAGCCATCATTTGTACAGTGTAAATGTGGCACCTTCAACCTATATAGGTACACCCACAGTGCTGTTAGGGAGGGAGTTCCAGGATTGTTATTGGATATCAGTCAGTCCATGTGGTGTAGGTACACCCACAGTGCTGTTAGGGAGGGAGTTCCAGGATTGTTATTGGACATCAGTCAGTCCATGTGGTGTAGGTATACCCACAGTGCTGTTAGGGAAGGAGTTCCAGGATTGTTATTGGACATCAGTCAGTCCATGTGGTGTAGGTACACCCACAGTGCTGTTAGGGAAGGAGTTCCAGGATTGTTATTGGACATCAGTCAGTCCATGTGGTGTAGGTACACCCACAGTGCTGTTAGTGGGGATGGTTTCCAGGATTTTGACCCCGCGATAGTGAGGGAACATGGTAGGCAGCCTCAGCCACCCAACAGACCATTCAGGACACCTCGTTGCAGTGCTGTCTCACCCTGTGATACTGGGATTGGCTGACGCAGATACCGGCACGCTCTAGAGAGTTTGCCAACTCAGGTTATCGAGGTCACCAACTGCTTGCAGGAGATTAGTGACTTTTGCAGCTCACAGCCTTGGACACATTCTTCCTCTTCTGTTCATTCCTCAGAGACGGCGCTAGTAACTGCGAACGGGGTGGCACCAGGCGGAGCCCGAGGAACGTGTGCGCCAAGGAGTCTGGCCAATTCCGTTCACTGCTTTTGCCCCGTGGCGGGAGGTGTCAGGACTGAGGGAGCTGGAGGGAGCAGCTCGGGGGGGGGGGGGGGGTCCACTGCACCCCGCACTGCATCTCCTAACTCCACCTGAGGCAGGCCTGGCGCAGTGGGAGAGCCATTCCTGGGTAGGGGGCAGGCACCGGGGCAAGGGAGATGTCGGGAAGTAGCTCTGGCAGGGATGCGGACACCTCCCAAATTGATCAGAACATTGCAGCGAAATCAGAAGAACTAAAACCTTTTTGACGGGAGGGTGGCCCTCCCCCCCAGGCCCCCTCCTCTCCCTCTGGCCTGACCCCTGTCCATTGGGCAGAGAGCATGAGTCCGGCCCACCCTGCGAGGAGGCAGCCAATGATGGAGCCGTGGGCGGAGCTGCCTTCCTGGTCAGGCCAGTGTCCCAGTCATCCCCTTCCCCCCGGCCCCCAACCAGCACAAGCGACTGTTCCGACCCAACAGCAAGAGCAGAGATAGGGCCCACCCCCTCAGCCTACAGAGGGTCGGTAAAAAAATAGGCTGGGCATTGAGGGACAAACCCCTTTTGGGTTTCCCTACAGTGCAGATGGAGGCCATTTGGCCCATCAAGATCATTCCACCCCCCCAACCCCCACTCTCTCTTGGTTGCCACTGGAGCCTGCCTCCTCACACAGCAGTGAAGGCCTAACTCTGCCATTGGCAAAATGCTGACTGGCACAATAAAATGGCCACCCTCACTTGGCGGAGGGAAAATGGCTGCCGGTCGGGTTGGACAAGCGTGTCTGCTTCCAATCCCGCCATCTGCAAAGCGTTCTGGCGCTGCGATTTTACCAGCGTCTCCCCTACTCCCCTCCCTCTTCCCCAGAACCCCTGCTTGTGAATAAAATTCATCCACACATGAATTTAAATCCAGCTGCCAAAAAAAGAGTGATTGATTTTTTAAAAAGCCGGTGTCACCAGCGGTGATCAGGGGATTGCTGGACGGTCCGTTCTGGCTCACGAATGTCCCTCAGGGAAGGAGATCTCTGGTCCTTATCTGCTCTGACCCATATCCGCTCTGTCTCCAGTCCCAGCATGCCCGCCTCCTGGCAACCAGAGCAAAAAAACACCAAACAACGCGGATGCCCAATAAAGGGGCTTGCCAGGAATGCCCACATTCCAAGAACAAATGAGTGAGAAGACTTGGACAGTCCGGAAAGAAGTGGTGAGTGGGGTCTTGTTCTGAATCCCACATCAACATAGAAGCAGAGAAGATCGGAGCAGGAGGAGGCCATTCGGCCCTTTGAGTCTGCACCATCATTCAATATGATCATGGCTGATCATGCATTTTCAGTGTCCCACCCCTGCTTTTACTTCATACCCCTTGATCCCTTTAGCCACAAGGGTCACGTCCAGCTCCCTCTTGAACATATCTAACAAACTCACCCCCACAGCTTTCTGTGGGAGAGAATTCCACAGGTTCACAACTCTGAGTGAAGAAGTTCTTCCCCATCTCAGTGCTGAATGGTTTCTTAGACCCCTTAGTTAGACCCCTAGTTCTGGACTTACCCAACATCAGGAACATTCTTCCTGTATCTAACCTGTCCAGTCCATCAGGATTTTACATTTCTATGAGATCCCGTCTCACTCTTCTAAACTCCAGTGAATACAATCCTAACTTAGTCTCTCCTCAGATGCCATCCCAGGAATCAGCCTGGTAAACCTTCGCTGTCCTCCCTCTATAACAAGGACATCCTTCCTCAGATAAGGACACCAAAACTGCACACAATATTCCAGTCCTAAAAGGTTTACCCCTTATCCTCAAACTATGACCCCTAGTTCTGGATTCCCCCCACCATCGGGAACATTCTTTCTGAATCTACCCTGTCTAACCCTGTTAGAATTTTATAAGCTTCTATTAGATTCCCTCTCACTCTTCTAAACTCCAGTGAATATAATCTTAACTGACTTAGTCTCTCCTCATATGACAGACCTGCCATCCCAGGAATCAGCCTGGTAAATGTTTGGGCCTCAACTACTTTCTGTGGGAGTGAATTCCACACATTCCCCACCCTCTGGGTGAAGAAATTTCTCCTCACCTCAGTCCTAAAAGGTTTACCCCTTATCCTCAAACTATGACCCCTAGTTCTGGACTCCCCCCACCATCGGGAACATTCTTTCTAAATCTACCCTGTCTAACCCTGTTAGAATTTTATAAGTTTCTATGAGATCCCCTCTCACTCTTCTAAACTCCAGTGAATATAATCCTAACTGACTTAGTCTCTCCTCATACGTCAGTGCCACCATCCCAGGAATCAGTCAAATGACCCCTGCCACTTGGCACGTTGGACCTGAGAGGCACGAGCAGCAGGGAGAAATCTGAGTCCTCTAAACCCATCCACAGCTCAGGGTCAGCCAGGGGTCGACCACCTCAATTTCTGGACCTGGCATCGTTGCCCAAGGGGCACCCCTCATGTTACCACCCCCCCCCCCCACCCTCCTCCTGCCTCTGATTTCCCAGAGGGGTGGGTGCTCCTGAGCGAGGCCATCACACTTGGTCCCCATTGATAGTGGCCAGTTTTAATCCCCGTTGGTGCAGACCTCCATTGCCGGAGGGGGGGATCGTTAGCGAACCCGGAAAACACCGTCCTGGGTTCGCTAACGACACGGAAATGTTGATTTCGATATTGTAATTGGCGGTTTCCCGGCGCAAGGCTGATTACGCCATTAAAATATGGCCTGATGGGAAAATTGCGACGGCCCTCCTGCCAATATTCCCCAGCCTGCTGCGTTACTCGAGCCGCAGACCAGGAAACTCTGCCCTGGGTGTGTGTGTGTGTGTATCAGCTGTGCCGTTGGTCTGTTCCAGAAACTTCCTCCGGAAATTCTTGTGACTCCCTCATGGCTCCTTCAGTCAAATGGTCAAGGATGGGCAACTTGCTAACTCATAGGACCCCAATTTATCAAAGCATTGAATTTGGTAAAGTTGGGCGTGAGGCAAGTAGCGTGTTCCGTGTCCGCCTTCGCGCGGTTCCTGAGCCCAAAACAGGCCGCAATTGGGACCCAAAATGGGCGTGATAGATTTGGATGCATTTAAATTGACTTAATAGGCCGCACGCCCAATCTTACTGGCACTTCCCCCTTTTCCACCGTGTTCGCCCATCCAGAATCAGCGCAAAACACTCATGCTCCAAAGAAGTCTGATTTGGGCGCTCCAGTTAGTGAGGGGGTAAGTCCCAAGCATCCGACAGCTCTCTGCCTGAGATCAGTGGGGGAGGGGGGAGGGGGCTGCGATCAGTCTGGGTGGCAGGGGAGCGTGGATATAAAGGGGTCAGTAATGTTGTGGGGCAGTGTCTGTAGGGGCCAGGGGGAGGCTTTATCCGGCCCGGGAGGGATGTGGCAGGGAGCAGCATTCTATCAATTTTTTTTTGCGCGTGCGCAGTTGGAGGCTCCGATCAGCGCTGCTGGATTTCGGGTGTGTTAAGCCCCACCCACAGGCTTGTGCAGCACGATTCCGAATCACTGATACCTTTTCAGGCAGAGTGCGTAAGGGGGTGGGGGGGGTGGGTGTTAAAAGTCGGGTCTGAAATACTCCCAGACTCAAGTCTGCTCAGCACTGCGAATCAAAATGGTAAAACAGAGCCTATAGAATCTGCAGTGCAGAAGGAGGCCATTCGGCCCATTGATCACAATCCCATCCTGGCCCTCTTCCCATATATTTACCCTGCTAATCCCTCTGACACTGAGGGTCAATTTGCCAATCTACCTAACCCGCATATCTTTCAGATTGTGGGAGGAAACTGGAGCACCCAGAGGAAACCCACACAGACACGGGGAGAATGTGCAAACTCCACACAGACAGTGACCCAAGCCAGGAATTGAACCCAGGTCCCTGGTGCTGTGAGGCAGCAGTGCTAACCCACTGTACCACCGTGTCACCCCTCGAATCCATAGAATCGCCACAGTGCAGAAGGAGGCCATTCAGCCCGCTGAGCCCACACCGACTCTCCGAGGGAGGGTCCGGAATGTTCCTCCGCTCACATTTTCCCATCCCGCTGCAGCGAATGGCGATTTGGCTAAGTGCCAAATTCTCCGAACTCGCTGCAGTGGGAGCGTGGCGGGACTGGGCGGTGAGGTCGCGTTCAAAACTCCAGAATGGGTGAAGGGATGGCAGCGGCAGGTCTGTCATTCCCCCCCGACCCATCTCCGCCTTCCTGTGGGGCATCCTCTGGCGAGGCTGGTTCACCTGAGTCTGATGCTTTGTGGTGCCAGTGGATTCCAGCAGTTGGCGTGGCTGCTTCTGACCATCAGAAGCTTTGGAGAAAGCACAGAGAAGGTTTACCAGGATGTTCCCTGGTCTCGAGGGTGTTGGCAATGAGGAGAGGTTGGATAAACTGGGATTGTTTTCACTGGAAAGACAGAGGCTGAGGGGAGACCTGGTCTACAAAATGACGAGAGGCAGAGACAGGGGGGATAGTCAGAGACTTTTTCCCCAGGGTGGAAGTGTCAATGACACGGGGGCACAGGTTCAAGGTGAGAGGGGGACAGTTTAAGGGAGATGTGCGGGGGAGGTTTTTCACACAGAGAGGGGTGGGTGCCTGGAACGTGCTGCCAGAGGAGGGGGTGGAAACAGACACATTAACAACATTTAAGAGGCATCTGGATGGGTACATGAATAGGGAGGGAATAGAGGGATACGGACCGAGTAAGGGCAGGAGGGTCTTTAGTTTAGTTAGAGCATCATGATCGACACAGGTTTGGAGGGGCCGAAGGGCCTGTTCCCACACTGTACATCTCTCTGTTCTTTTCTCTTTCTCTGAATGTCTCAGGGAGCCAAGCTATTCTGTGCTGGGCTTTCACTTGCCGGAATATTGCTGACTTCCAGTTGTGTCTTTCGAAGCTGTGTCTCGGTGGCCGATTTGGTTCCTTTGCCTCGTGCGCTCTATGGGCGAGTGGAACGTAACGCGACGGTGATGGGAACACGCCCCAGGCCCGCGCAGAGTGTGGGGAGGGCCCAGCGTGGGCCCTTGGCATGTCACAGGCAAGGAGTCCGATTGCCGTGGCAATGTCCACTTTTTTACAGCACGTTGGAGGTTCGAGGCTCCGATACGCATCCAGTCATCCAGCTGACCAGGAATCTGTCTTGCCACTCAGCGCGTGTTGGAAGAATTGACGAGTCGCTGGTTTTGCCACGTGGTGGATGCATCTTCCTTGGCCGTCCTGGGCTGGGACTCAAACCCAGAGCTTCTGGCTTAGAGGCTAACCCCACTGTGCCACGAGACCTCCCAGAGATGGCCTACCGGTCCCCAGTTGCCTCGTTGGTGAGTGCCTGTCTCCTGGAGACACTTTGGGCGCGGTTACCCAGCCCCGCTCTCCCCGAAAACAGAAAATCCTGCCTGGGGTCAACAGACATTTGCGTGGTCCGCCCCTGCGCCCCTCTGCCCGCTCCGATTCCCGTGGTGGGCGGGACGGGAAGATTTACCCCTCTGAATTTGGGGGCCCCTTGACTCACAGGCACCTGTCCAGAGCTTGAGCCATGGGCAATAGCATCCACTGGCTGTGGGGGATGGCACTGCGCCAGATGTGCGACCATCCCTTCATGCCTGATGCCTGCCAAGCGACTTGAGCCTGGCATGTAAAGTTGACCAACTGGTTTGGTGTGGCGGGGGGAAGGCGAGATGGAAAGCACAGGGCAGCAAAGTAAGACCTCCACCAGCCCACCGATTTCCCCCCCCCAAAACTTTACAGTCTGCGCAAAACAGAGAACCAATGATATACTGACCAGGAGTAAATTCTCCACTATTTCCACCAACCGCCACACTCGGCGGCCAATCCCTGCTCAACATTCTCTCTGGTTTTCTGGATAATGTTCCCCCAGACACGCTGGCCTTCTAGAACTTACCGTCAGCGAGCTCGAAGGACTGGCCCAGTGACCGCTCCCCATCGCCAATCCTGCCCCATCGCGGTGCAGGGCTGATATCAAAACCTCCCACTTCCCTGTTCCCCCCCACCCTTCCCCCACACCCACACCCAGCCGGGGACACGGGAGTGCAATTTCAGCCCCTCCCCCCCAGCTCCCCACCCCCACACCGCCCCCCAGGGTCAGCCGCTTACGTTTTTCTTGTCTTCCGAATTCTTCTTCCTCTCCCGGTTTGCCATCACCACTCCTGTCCTCAGCGTCTCGTAAACGGGGTCTGAGCGATTCGCAACGGCTGGGCAGAAAGGGAGAGAGACACGGATCAGATTCCAAACGCACAGCGACTGGCCATTCGGCCCAACTAGCCCGTGCCAGCACCTAAGGTCCATGCAAGCCTTCGTCGACAACATACGCTTCTGTTCCTTGGTCGCACCCTCGCGTTAATCCACGTTCCCCGTTAGGTACACCTCGACTCGTCACCCCGAGTACCCCAGTCAGAGAGAGAGCATCAATTCCCAACTGGGTTTACCATCACATCGTTCTCACCCAGCATGCACTGGGACTGGGCGGTGACGGTTACATCGACTTCTGGCATGAATTAATCTTCCAGAGGACCTAAGCCATGCTTGTCTTTATTGGTTGGGGCATTGAGGTCAGGATGTTGCAGCTTTATAAAACTTAGGCCGCACTTAGAGTATTGCATTCAATTCTGGATGCCACATTACAGGAAGGATGTGGAGGCTTTGGAGAGGGTTCAGGAGAGGTTTACCAGGACGCTGTCTGGATTAGAGGCTACGAGCTATAAGGAGAGGCTGAATAAACTAGGATTGTTTCCTCTGAGGCTGAGGGGAGATGTCTATAAAATTCTGAATGGCATAGATAGTGTCGACAGTCAGAATCTTTTCCCCAGAGCTGAAATGTCTCATACTCGAGGGCACGCATTGAAGGTGACGGGGGAAAGTTCAAAGGAGATGTGAGGGGTAAATTTACACAGAGAGTGATGGGTGTCTGGAATACACTGCCAGGGGTGGTGATGGAGGCAGATACGATAGGGGTGTTTAGATAAGCACATGAATATGTGAGGAATAGAGGAACATGGACCAAGGGCAGGCAGAAAGGATTAGTTTAATTTGGTGTCATGTTTGGCACAACATTGTGGGCCTAAGGGACTGTTCCTGTGCTGGACTGTTCCATGTTCTATGCAGGAAGTGCAGAATTCTACAATGGTACGTTTGAGCATCAGTGAACATATGAAATGATTAGGTAGCAGTGCTGGATAATTTTGCAACTGTTCACAGATGGGGAAGAGGTCATTCGGATTCGGGAAACATCAGGATAGAACTCCATTTGGGAGATTTCCGGTTTACTGCCGATTTTACACTGATGGACTCCACTGGTAATTTTGCTCATGGCCAGAGGTGGAAACATCTCGACTTATACCCGATCAAACCCTTTCAGCATTGTCTACTTTCTCAGGACACTAGGGAAATTTGCCATGTCAGCTACGACTCTCACCAACTTTTACAGATGCAACACAGAAAGCATTCTTTCTGGTTGTATCACAGCTTGGTATGGGCTCCTGCTCTGACCAACACCGCAAAGTGTTGTGAACATAGTCCAATCCATCACACAAACCAGCCTCCCATCCATTGACTCTGTCTACACTTCCCACTGCCTCGGGAAAAGCAGCCAGCATAATTAAGGACCCCACACACCCCAGACATTGTCTCTTCCACCTTCTTCCATCAGGAAAAAGATACAAAAACCCAAGGTCATTTACCAACCGATTCAAGAACAGCTTCTTCCCTGCTGCTGTCAGACTTTTGAATGGACTTACCTCATATTAAGCTGATCTTTCTCTACACCCTAGCTATGACTGTAACACTACATTCTACACCCTCTCCTTTCCTTCTCCCCGTGTAGTCTATGAACGGTATGCTTTGTCTGTATAGCGCGCAAGAAACAATACTTTTCACTGTATCCCAATACATGGGACAATAATAAATCAGATCAAATATTAAGCTGATCTTTCTCTACACTCTATCTGTAACTGTAACACTACATTCTGCACCCTCTCCTTTCCTTCTCCCCTATGTACTCTATGAACGGTATGTTTTGGCTGTATAGTGCTCAAGAAACAATATCTTTCACTGTATCGCAATACATGTGACAATAATAAATCAAATCAAATATGAAGCTGATCTTTCTCTACACTCTATCTGTAAGTGAAACACGTTTTGCACTCTGTTTTCCTTCTCCCCTATGTATTCTATGAACAGTATGCTTTGTCTGTATAGCACGCAAAAAACAATACTTTTCACTGTATCTCAATACATGTGACAATAATAAATCAAATATTCAGCTGATCTTTCTCTCCATCCTAGCTATGACTAACGCTACATTCTGCACTCTCTGTTTTCCTTCCCTATGTACTCTATGAATGGTATGCTCTGTCTGTATAGCGCATAAGGAACAATATTTTCACTGTATCCCAATACATGTGACAATAATAAATCAAATCTAATTAAGTATGCTGGGTTTGGTGGCCTCGTGAGCAACAAACACAAGAAGGGTTCCATCATTGACTTACAGAAGGGGAGGAGCTCCTTGATGCAGGCAAACTGCTGGTTGCTGTAGAGTGGGGAGCTGTAGGCACGGCGAAAGCCCGGGGGCTGGAGGGGAAAGGAATGGAAAGTTAGAGAGGCGTTAGTGTGAATTGGCACATCCACAGCTGGAACAAAGTGTGAGATACGTAAAGGTGGGCACCTTGCCCAAGGCTGATCAGATACGGAGCAGAGACTTACAATCTTGCCAAAACATCTCTGAAACTCCACGTAAGATTGGCAGTGATGGTGGATATTGGTTTTGCAATTCTTGCATCTCAGGCCAAACTTGTTGTTAACTGCAAGGCAAGAATGGATGAAGATTGAATGCAGGGTGCAAATAGGCAGGGTATCGGCTGACTGAACAGAGCGATCACTTTTGAAAAACACCAACATCCCATTGCATCCTACAAATGACTGACTTTCCCGGCTCACACAGGTGCTGCCCAATGGACTATATCAGATGGGAGTCCAAATATTTCTCCTGTACATCAAGCCTTTTGAACGTGTGGAGATATCTCTTGGGTAGCACAGTGGTTAGCACTGCTGCTTCACAATGTCAGGGACCCGGGTTCGATTCCCGGCTCAGGTCACTGTCTGTGTGGAGTTTGCACGTTCTCCCCATGTCTGCATGGGTTTCTTCCAGGTGCTCCGGTTTCCTCCCATAATCCAAAGATGTGTAGGTTAGGTGGATTGGCCATGCTAAATTGCCCCTTCGTGTCCAAAGATGTGTAGGTTAGGGGGATTGGCCATGATAAATTGCGTTGGGTTACTGAGATTGGGCGGGGTGTAGGGCCTGGTTAAGATGCTCTGTCACGCGAGTTGGCGCAGACACAATGGGCTGAATGGCCACTCCTGCACTGTGGGGACTGTATGATTCCATTCTGTGATGAATATACCTGAAAGTTTCGGCAAGGTTGCCTTGAACAGGGGGAGTCTGTTACTCTCAATGATTCTCTTCATGCAGGTGGAATGAAACATGTTGTGCGCTGATGAGTCAGAGAAATAACTCATACACTTATTGAGTATCTTCACAATGTGCCCAGTGGGTGGGCCTTAACACTGCCTGTACATTACTCTAGTCAATAGTGTCAGAGCCTCTCGCTGTCAGAACCCTTATTCAACCACAAGGTTCAGGCTTCCACTTACGGACGATCATCCGTGCGCACACATCACAGAACTTGGGCTTCTTGAAGTAGTGGTCTTTGAACTTGTGGGGTTTGTCATTGACGGGTTTGGGGGGCTCAGGAAGGGGCAGCTCTTTCTCCTCTTCCTCTTCCTCCTCGTCCTCCTCCTCATAATAGTAATAGAACACTCCACCGCCGGTGTTCACAATCTCCCCATTGGGCTGCGGCACAATCTCTTCCTTGCTGGCTTCCTTTGGCTTTTTCTGAAAGAGATTCTTCAGTTTCTGGATCTAAAGGAAATATTGCAGAAAAAGTTAGATCAAACCAGCTTGCCTTTGACATCATGCCTGGGGTGGCACAGTGGTTAGCACTGCTACCCCGCAGAGAGCAGGGCAGGTTATTTAGGAGTTGTATAGAACTTTGGTGAGGCCACAGCTGGAGTACTGTGTGCAGTTCTGGTCACCTCACTACAGGAAGGGTGTGATAGCACTGGAGGGGGTACAGAGGAGATTCACCAGGATACTGCCTGGGATGGAGCATTTGATCTGTAAGGAGAGACTGGATAAGCTTGGATAGGCAGAGAAGGCTGAGGGGCGGGGGGGAACAGGATTGAGATGGATAAGATTAAGAGATATGAACAGGGTGAATAAGAAGCAGTTGTACCCCTTAGTTTTGGGGACATGGGTGAGGGGTAGGAGGTTTTGAGGGTGGTGCGAGTGTGGAATGTGCTGCCTGCGAGGGGAGTAGAGGTGGGAAACCTCAGTCTGGATGAGCTCTTGAAATGTTGTAACATTGAAGGCTATGGGCCAAGTGTGGGAAAGTGGGATGAGTGTAGATTTAGTGTAGGTTTGTCCGTGCAGACTCGATGGGCTGAAGGGCCTCTTCTGTACCGAATGTCTCGATGACTCGAAGCAGTTAATGACACCAATAAAATCATAGAGTTTTACAGCATGGAAACAGGCCCTTCGGCCCAACTTGTCCATGCTGCCCAGTTTTTAACCACAAGTCAGACCAACATGGAAGAGAAATTAAAAAGAGCAAAAACAACATCAGTGCAAAGGAAGGAATTGGTGAGTCATTTTGATATTCCAGATTTTCAGCTAAAAACTTGTTTTAAAGGGAGATTAATCTCTTCGCATTGAGTAAAAACCTTCCACAAAATGGAAGGACAGATTGACAACGCGGCACCTTTCTGAAACAAAAACAGAAAATGTTGGAAAATCTGAGAGAGAAAAGAGCCCACGTTTGGAGTCTGGATGAGCCTTTGTGAGTTTAGTCAAATCCTGTCAGACTCCTGTCTTGACAGCGAGCAGTTATTACAGTGTAAATGGCTGCGCTGGGGGTGTCCATCGCACCCACCAGCAAGGTGTGAATAACCTGTTCTTCATGGAGAAACCAGGAGGCAGGAATTCAAAGGAGCCGAATGAATTCCTGTTGCAGGGACTCCCCGAAAATCACTCTGGCAGCCATCTTGATGCATTTTGAAGGAGGCTGCATGGGGTGGCCTTGTGAATCACCCCGGCAACCAGTTCAAAACCAACAGGGAGAAATTCGAGAAACTGGAGTCTGAATACTCCAGCTGTGCTTGTCCAGAGACTGGAAAATTCTGCCTGCTTCAATAAGCCGTTGCTTAACCCGTGTCCCGCCTGCGATGGGAATCGTAACACTCCTCACATCCACCCACAACATAAAACTTAGTTATAACTCGCTGTCTCTCTGCCACTGTCCCTCAGTATAAGACTCTCAGTTATAACACTCTCTCTCACATACTGTCCCTCAGTATAAGACTCTCAGTTATAACACTCTCTCTCTCACACACTGTCCCTCAGTATAAGACTCCCAGTTATAACACTCTCACACACTGTCCCTCAGTATAAGACTCTCAGTTATAACACTCTCACACACTGTCCCTCAGTACAAGACTCTCAGTTATAACACTCTCTCACACACACTGTCCCTCAGTATAAGACTCTCAGTTATAACACTCTCTCACACACACTGTCCCTCAGTATAAGACTCTCAGTTATAACACTCACACACACTGTCCCTCAGTATAAGACTCTCAGTTATAACACTCTCTCACACACACTGTCCCTCAGTATAAGACTCTCAGTTATAACACTCTCTCACACACACTGTCCCTCAGTATAAGACTCTCAGTTATAACACTCTCACACACACTGTCCCTCAGTATAAGACTCTCAGTTATAACACTCTCTCACACACTGTCCCTCAGTATAAGACTCAGTTATAACACTCTCTCACACACACTGTCCCTCAGTATAAGACTCTCAGTTATAACACTCTCTCACACACTGTCCCTCAGTATAAGACTCTCAGTTAGAACACTCTCTCACACACTGTCCCTCAGTATAAGACTCTCAGTTAGAACACTCTCTCACACACTGTCCCTTAGTATGAGACTCTCAGTTGTAACACTCACACACACACTGTCCCTCAGTATAAGGCTCTCAGTTATAACACTGTCTCACACACACTGTCCCTCAGTATAAGGCTCTCAGTTATAACACTCTCTCACACACACTGTCCCTCAGTATAAGACTCTCAGTTATAACACTCTCTCTCACACACTGTCCCTCAGTATCGGACACTCAGTTATAACACTCTCTCTGTTACACTGTCCCTCAGTATAAGACTCTCAGTTATAACACTCACACACACACTGTCTCTCAGTATAAGACTCAGTTATAACACTCTCTCACACACACTGTCCCTCAGTATAAGACTCTCAGTTATAACACTCTCTCTCACACATTGTCCCTCAGTATAAGACTCTCAGTTATAACACTCTCTCTCACACATTGTCCCTCAGTATAAGACTCTCAGTTATAACACTCTCTCTCACACACTGTCCCTCAGTATAAGACTCTCAGTTATAACACTCTATCACATACACTGTCCCTCAGTATAAGACCCTCAGTTACAACTCTCTCACACACTGTCCCTCAGTATAAGACTCAGTTATAACACTCTCTCTCACACACTGTCCCTCAGTATAAGACTCTCAGTTATAACACTCTCTCTCACACACTGTCCCTCAGTATAAGACTCTCAGTTAGAACACTCTCTCACACACTGTCCCTTAGTATGAGACTCTCAGTTATAACACTCTCTCTCACACACTGTCCCTCAGTATAAGACCCTCAGTTATAACATTCACACACACGCTGTCCCTCAGCATAAGACTCTCAGTTATAACACTCACACACACACTGTCCCTCAGTATGAGACTCTCAGTTATAACACTCACACACACACTGTCCCTCAGTATAAGGCTCTCAGTTATAACACTCTCTCTCACACACTGTCCCTCAGTATCGGACACTCAGTTATAACACTCTCTCTGTTACACTGTCCCTCAGTATAAGACTCTCAGTTATAACACTCACACACACTGTCCCTCAGTATAAGACTCAGTTATAACACTCTCTCACACACTGTCCCTCAGCATAAGACTCTCAGTTATAACACTCACACACACTGTCCCTCAGTATAAGACTCTCAGTTATAACACTCTCTCACACACTGTCCCTCAGCATAAGACTCTCAGTTATAACACTCACACACACACTGTCCCTCAGTATGAGACTCTCAGTTATAACACTCACACACACACTGTCCCTCAGTATAAGGCTCTCAGTTATAACACTCTCTCTCACACACTGTCCCTCAGTATCGGACACTCAGTTATAACACTCTCTCTGTTACACTGTCCCTCAGTATAAGACTCTCAGTTATAACACTCTCTCACACACTGTCCCTCAGTATAAGACTCAGTTATAACACTCTCTCACACACACTGTCCCTCAGTATAAGACTCAGTTATAACACTCTCTCACACACACTGTCCCTCAGTATAAGACTCTCAGTTATAACACTCTATCACATACACTGTCCCTCAGTATAAGACCCTCAGTTACAACTCTCTCACACACTGTCCCTCAGTATAAGACTCAGTTATAACACTCTCTCACTCACACTGTCTCTCAGTATAAGACTCAGTTATAACACTCTCTCTCACACACTGTCCCTCAGTATAAGACTCTCAGAACACTCTCTCACACACTGTCCCTTAGTATGAGACTCTCAGTTATAACACTCTCTCACACACTGTCCCTCAGTATAAGACCCTCAGTTATAACACTCTCTCACACACTGTCCCTCAGCATAAGACTCTCAGTTATAACACTCACGCACACACTGTCCCTCAGTATAAGACTCTCAGTTATAACACTCTCACACACACTGTCCCTCAGTATAAGACTCTCAGTTATAACACTCACACACACTGTCCCTCAGTATAAGACACTCAGTTAGAACACTCTCTCACACACACTGTCCCTCAGTATAAGACTCTCAGTTATAACACTCTCTCTGTTACACTGTCCCTCACTATAAGACCCTCAGTTGTAACAGTCTCTCACTCACTGTCCCTCACTATAAGACCCTCAGTTGTAACAGTCTCTCACTCACTGTCCCTCAGTATAAGACGCTCAGTTATTACATTCTTTCTGGTTGTATCACAGCTTGGTATGGGCTCCTGCTCTGCCCAAGACTGCAAGGAACTACAAAGGGTTGTGAATGTAGCCCATCATGCAAACCAGCCTTCCATTCACTGACTCTGTCTACACTTCCCGCTGCCTCAGAAAAGCATCCAGAATAATTAAGGACCCCACGCCCCCCCGACATTCTCTCTTCTACCTTCTTCCATTGGGAAAAAGATACAAAAGTCTGAGATCACGTACCAACCGACTCAAGAACAGCTTCTTCCCTGCTGCTGTCAGACTTTTGAATGGACCTACCTTGCATCAAGTTGATCTTTCTAAACACCCTAGCTCTGACTGTAACACTACATTCTGCACCGTCTCCTTTCCTTCTCCCCTATGTACTCTATGAACGGTACGCTTTGTATAGCACGCAAGAAACAATACTTTTCACTGTATCCCAATACATGCGACAATAATAAATCAAATCAAACATTAAGTTGATCTTTTCTACACTTTAGCTATGACTGTAACACTACATTCTCGGACCCTCTCCTTTCCTTCTCCCCTATGTACTCTATGAACAGTATGCTTTGTCTGTATACTGTGCAAGAAACAATACTTTTCACTGTATCCCAGTACATGTGACAATAATAAATCAAATCAAATATTAAGCTGATCTTTCTCTACACCCTATCTGTGACTGGAACACTACATTCTGCACCCTCTCCTTTCCTTCTCCCCTATGTACTCTATGAACAGTATGCTTTGTCTGTATAGCATGCAAGAAACAATACTGTATCCCAATACATGTGACAATAATAAATCAAATCTGGAAATAGTATGGATATAACTTGTTGTGCACCTGAATCCTCTTGAGGTCGATGTTTCCGCTGTGGTCAGTTCCAACAGGAAAGGCCATTCAGCCCACACTGTTGGTCCCCGCTCTTTGGAGTGAGCTTTCGCCAGGGATTGCAAGGGCTTACCGGAGTCATACTTTTCACCACGGCTTTTGCTGGCTGTGTGTGCGAGTGGGACCCGTCTGTTGCCTCCATGAAGGTGGCAGTTGCTCCTTGGAGGTTTGTTCTGTCATAAAAACAACTCTCAGTGGGACGGAAGGAGATGTCCAAGGTGTGAGAGACAGCCGAAGGTGTTGTCGACTCTTTCTAGAGATACGAATAGCCCAAGCCAGGAACACACTTTCCGTGGCAAACTCCAGTGCCTCTTCCTTTCCCCCCCCTCCCCACCAATGGAAAGAATTTCTGAAGAATGGCACATGCTCGCTCCAAAATACACCGCCTAAAATAACCAACAAAGGGATTCTTGACTTTGTTGTTTGACGGACAGGAACAGTTCGGTAGAGTGCGGCTAAATATAAGGTCACTTGCTGTTCAGCGTCAGATATCAGCGCATCAGAACCTTGCCCACTCAATCAGAAGGTCATTGACTCAAGCCTCAATCCAGGGACAGAGTTCCTGGCATCGACCCAACAATGTGGAAAATTGCCCAGGTATGTCCTGTACACAAAAAGCAGAACAAATCCAACCCAGCCAATTACCGCCCAATCAGTCTACTCTCGATCATCAGTAAAGTGATGGAAGGGGTCATTGACAGAGCTATTAAACAGCACCTGCTCAGCAATAACCTGCTCAGTGACGCCCAGTTTGGGTTTCACCAGGGTCACTCAGCTCCTGACCTCATTACAGCTTCAAACATGGACTGAAGGGCTGAATTCCAGAAGTGAAGTGAGAGTGATACAGCCCTTAACATCAAGGCCGCATTTGGGGGTAGCACGATGGCACAGTGGTTGGCACCGCTGCCTCACAGCACCAGGGACCTGGCTCCGATTCCCGGCTCGGGTCACTGTCTGTGTACTCAAACCACCGGGATTTGATGGTTTGAGTTGTAAGGAGAGGCTGGATAGACTGGGACTTTTTTCTCTGGAGCGTAGGAGGCTGAGGGGTGATCTCATAGAGGTCTATAAAATAATGAGGGGCATAGATCAGCGAGAGAGTCAACACCTTTTCCCAAAAGTAAGGGGGTCTAAAACTAGAGGGCATAGGTTTAAGGTGAGAGGGGAGAGATACAAAAGTGTTCAGAGGGGCAGTTTTTTCACACAGAGGGTGGTGAGCGTCTGGAACAAGCTGCCAGAGGTAGTAACAGAGGTGGGTACAGTTTTGTCTTTTAAAAAACATTTAGACAGTTACGTGGATAAGATGGGTGTAGAGGGATATGGGCCAAATGCAGGCAATTGGGACTAGCTTAGGGGTTTAAAAAAAAGGGCGGCATGGACGAGTTGGGCCAAAGGGCCTGTTGCCATGCCATGAACCTCTATGACTCTATGACACTATGAGTTTGCACGATCTCCCCTGTGTCTGCTTGGATTTCCTCCAGGTGCTCTGGATTTCTTTCACAGCCCAAAGATGTATGGGTTAGGTGGATTGGCAATGCTAAATTGTCCATTAGTGTCCAAAGATGTGCAGGTTAGGTGGATTGGCCATGCTAAACTGTCCCTTAGTGTCCAAAGATGTGCAGGTTAGGTGGATTGGCCATGCCAAATTGTCCATTAGTGTCCAAAGATGTGCAGGTTAAGTGGATTGGCCATGCTAAATTGTCCCTCAGTGTCCAAAGATGTGTAGGTTAGGGTGGATTGGCCATGCTAAATTGTCCCTCAGTGTCCAAAGATGTGCAGGTTAGGTGGATTGGCCATGCCAAATTGTCCCTTAGTGTCCAAAGATGTGTAGGTTAGGTGGATTGGCCATGCTAAATTGTCCCTCAGTGTCCAAAGATGTGCAGGTTAGGTGGATTGGCCATGCCAAATTGTCCCTTAGTGTCCAAAGATGTGTACGTTAGGTGGAGTGGCCATGCTAAATTGTCCCTTAGTGTCAGGGGGAGTAGCAGGGTAAATGCATGAGGTTATAGGGATAGGGCCTGGTTGGGATTGTGGTCGGTGCAGACTCGATGGGCTGAATGGCCTCCTTCTGCACTGTAATGATTCTATGATCTATTCGACCGAGTGTGGCATCAAGGAGCCTGAGTAAAACTGGAGTCAATGGGAATCAGGGGGAAACTCTCTGCAGGTTGGAGTCACACCCGGCACAAAGAAAGATGGTTGTGGTGATTGGACGTCAATCATCTCAGCTCCAGGACATCACTGCAGAAGATCCTCAGGGTCAGTGTCCGAGGCCCAACCATCTTCAGCTGCTCCATCAATGACCTTCCCTCTATCATAAGGTCAGAAGTGGGGATGTTCACTGATGATTGCACAATGTTCAGCACCATTCACGACGACTCAGATACTGAAACAGTCCATGTCCAAATGCAGCAAGATCTGGACAATATCCAGGCTCGGGCTGACAAGTGACAAGTAACATTCACACCACACAAGTGCCAGGCAATGACTGTCTCCAACAAGAGAGAATCTAACCATCGGCCCTTGACATTCAGTGGTGTAACCATCACTGAATCCCCCACTGTCAACATCCCGGGGGTTACCACTGACCAGAAACTCAACTGGACCCAGCCATAGGAATACTGCGTCTCCCAGAGCAGGTCAGAGGCTGGGAATCCTGCAGAGGGTAACTCACCTCCAAACTCTCCAAAGCCTGTCCACCATCTACATTCACAAGTCAGGAGTGTGATGGAATACTCCCCACTTGCCTGGATGGATGCAGTTCCAACAACACTCAAGGAGCTCAACCCCATCCAGGACAAAGCAGACCCGTTTGATTGGCCCCCCCATCCACAAACATTCACTCCCTCCACCACCGACGCTCAGTAACAGACGTGTGTACCATCTACAAGATGCCTGAAGATTGGAGGGTGGCAAACGTTGTGCCTTTGTTTCAGAAGGGCTGCCGGGAGAAACTTGGGAACTACAGGCTGGTGAGCCTCACATCTGTGGTGGGTAAATTGTTGGAAGGTATTTTGAGAGACAGGATCTACAGGCATTTAGAGACGCAAGGACTGATTAGAGACAGTCAGCATGGCTTTGAGTGGAAAATCATGTCTCACAAATTTGACTGAGTTTTTTGAAGGGGTAACCAAGAAGGTAGATGAGGACAGTGCAGTTGATGTTGTCCACATGGACTTTAGCAAGGCCTTTGACAAGGTACCGCATGGTAGGTTGTTGCATACGGTTAAATCTCACAGGATCCAGAGTGAGGTATCCAAATGGATACAAAATTGGCTTCTGTCGGGTGGTTGTATTTCAAACTGGAGGCTTGTAACCAGCGGTGTGCCTCAGGGATCAGTGCTGGGTCCACTGTTATTTGTCATTTATATTAATGATTTGGATGAGAATATAGGAGGCATGGTTAGTAAGTTTGCAGATGACGCTGAGATTGGTGTCACCTAATCAATTGGGCCAGCGGGCTGATGAATGGCAGATGGAATTTAATTTAGAGAAATGTGAGGTGATGCATTTTGGTCGATTGAACCGGGGTAGGACTTACTCAGTTAATGGCAGGGCACTGGGGAGAGTTACAGAATAAAGAGATCTAGGGGTACATTTTCATAGCTCCTTGAAAGTGGAGTCACAGGTGGACAGAGTGGTGAAGAAGGCATTCGGCATGCTTGGTTTCATCGGTCAGAACATTGAATACAGGAGTTGGGACGTCTTGTTGAAGTTGTACAAGACATTGGTAAGGCCACACTTGGAATACTGTGTACAGTTCTGGTCACCCTATTATAGAAAGGATATTATTAAACTAGAAAGAGTGCAGAAAAGATTTACGAGGATGCTACCGGGACTTGATGGATTGAGTTATAAGGAGAGGCTGGAGAGGCTGGATAGACTGGGACTTTTTTCTCTGGAGCGTAGGAGGCTGAGGGGTGACCTTACAGAGGCCTATAAAATAATGAGGGGCGCAGATCAGCGAGATAGTCAATACCTTTTCCGAAAGGTAGGGGAGTCTAAAACTAGAGGGCATAGGTTTAAGGTGAGAGGGGAAAGATACAAAAAGGGTCCAGAGGAGCAATTTTTTTCACACAGAGGGTGGTGAGTGTCTGGAACAAGCTGCCAGAGGTAATAGTAGAGGCGGGTACAATTTTGTCTTTTAAAAAGCATTTGGACAGTTACATGGGTACGATGGGTACAGAGGGATATGGGCCAAATGCGGGCAATTGGGACATGCTCAGGGGTTAAAAGAAAGGGCAGCATGGACAGGTTGGGCCAAAGGGCCTGTTTCCATGCTGTAAACCTCTATGACTCTATGACTCCATGCACTGCAGCAACTCACCAAGGCTCCTTAGGCAGCACCTTCCAAACCCACAACCACTTCCATCTAGAAGGACAAGGGCAGCAGATACCTGGGAACACCCCCACCTGGAGGTTCCCCTCCAAGTCACTCACCATCCTGACTTGGAAGTATATCGGCCGTTCCTTCACTGTCACTGGGTCAAAATCCTGGACCTGCCTCCCTAGCAGCAGTGTGGGTGTACCTACACCACACAGACTGACTGATGTCCAATAACAATCCTGGAACTCCCTCCCTAACAGCACTGTGGGTGTACCTACACCACGTGGACTGACTGATGTCCAATAACAATCCTGGAACTCCCTCCCTAACAGCACTGTGGATGTACCTACACCACATGGACTGACTGATGTCCAATAACAATCCTGGAACTCCCTCCCTAACAGCACTGTGGGTGTACCTACACCACATGGACTGACTGATGTCCAATAACAATCCTGGAACTCCCTCCCTAACAGCACTGTGGGTGTACCTACACCACATGGACTGCAGCTCACTCCCCATTTCTCAGGTGTAATTCAGGGTGGGGGTTTATGTTGCCCTCGCCACTGACGCCCCACATACCATCAGTGAATTCAAAAAAGAATGACCCTGATACAACACACTTCCAAACACGGATCCTGCACCGACACACTTCCAAACACAGATCCTGCACTGACACACTTCCAAACACAGATCCTGCACCAACACACTTCCAAACACAGATCCTGCACTGACACACTTCCAAACACAGATCCTGCACTGACACACTTCCAAACACGGATCCTGCACCGACACACTTCCAAACACAGATCCTGCACTGACACACTTCCAAACACAGATCCTGCACCAACACACTTCCAAACACAGATCCTGCACCAACACACTTCCAAACACGGATCCTGCACCAACACACTTCCAAACACAGATCCTGCACTGACACACTTCCAAACACAGATCCTGCACTGACACACTTCCAAACACAGATCCTGCACCGACACACTTCCAAACACAGATCCTGCACCAACACACTTCCAAACACAGATCCTGCACCAACACACTTCCAAACACAGATCCTGCACTGACACACTTCCAAACACAGATCCTGCACCAACACACTTCCAAACACAGATCCTGCACCAACACACTTCCAAACACGGATCCTGCACCGACACACTTCCAAACACGGATCCTGCACCGACACACTTCCAAACACAGATCCTGCACCAACACACTTCCAAACACAGATCCTGCACCGACACACTTCCAAACACGGATCCTGCACCGACACACTTCCAAACACAGATCCTGCACCAACACACTTCCAAACACGGATCCTGCACCAACACACTTCCAAACACAGATCCTGCACCAACACACTTCCAAACACGGATCCTGCACTGACACACTTCCAAACACGGATCCTGCACTGACACACTTCCAAACACGGATCCTGCACCGACACACTTCCAAACACGGATCCTGCACTGACACACTTCCAAACACGGATCCTGCACTGACACACTTCCAAACACAGATCCTGCACTGACACACTTCCAAACACAGATCCTGCACTGACACACTTCCAAACACAGATCCTGCACCAACACACTTCCAAACACGGATCCTGCACCAACACACTTCCAAACACAGATCCTGCACCAACACACTTCCAAACACGGATCCTGCACCGACACACTTCCAAACACGGATCCTGCACTGACACACTTCCAAACACGGATCCTGCACCGACACACTTCCAAACACAGATCCTGCACCAACACACTTCCAAACACAGATCCTGCACCAACACACTTCCAAACACAGATCCTGCACTGACACACTTCCAAACACGGATCCTGCACCGACACACTTCCAAACACAGATCCTGCACCAACACACTTCCAAACACAGATCCTGCACTGACACACTTCCAAACACGGATCCTGCACCGACACACTTCCAAACACAGATCCTGCACTGACACACTTCCAAACACGGATCCTGCACCGACACACTTCCAAACACGGATCCTGCACCGACACACTTCCAAACACAGATCCTGCACTGACACACTTCCAAACACGGATCCTGCACCGACACACTTCCAAACACAGATCCTGCACTGACACACTTCCAAACACAGATCCTGCACCAACACACTTCCAAACACAGATCCTGCACCAACACACTTCCAAACACAGATCCTGCACCGACACACTTCCAAACACAGATCCTGCACTGACACACTTCCAAACACAGATCCTGCACCAACACACTTCCAAACACAGATCCTGCACTGACACACTTCCAAACACGGATCCTGCACCAACACACTTCCAAACACGGATCCTGCACTGACACACTTCCAAACACGGATCCTGCACTGACACACTTCCAAACACGGATCCTGCACCAACACACTTCCAAACACGGATCCTGCACTGACACACTTCCAAACACGGATCCTGCACTGACACACTTCCAAACACGGATCCTGCACCAACACACTTCCAAACACGGATCCTGCACTGACACACTTCCAAACACAGATCCTGCACTGACACACTTCCAAACACAGAACCCCGCAGTGACACACTTCCAAACGCGGGACCCTGCACCAACACGCTTCCCAACGTGGAACCCTGCACCAACACGCTTGCAAACGTGGTACCCTGCACTGACACACTCCCAAATGCAGGACCCTGCACCAAAGCACTTCCAAATGCGGTACCCTGCACTGATGCACTCCCAAACGCAGGACCCTGCACCAAAGCACTTCCAAATGCGGTACCCTGCACTGACACACTCCCAAACGCAGGACCCTGCACCAAAGCACTTCCAAATGCGGTACCCTGCACTGATGCACTCCCAAACGCAGGACCCTGCACCAAAGCACTTCCAAGCACGGGACCCTGCACCGACACACTTCCATGGTTTACTGGGTCAGCTGACCCATGCATTTTGTTCCCATTGGTCACATCACATCCAAAGTTGTCACCCGTTATATTCTGGCAAGTTGGGGCAGCACCCCCCCCCCCCCCCCCCCCCACCCCCCCCACTCCCTGTCCACTCCCTCAGTGAGTTCAAAGCAACGCTAAATAATGTGCGCTGTGTCTGTCACACTGCAGGAACATCAAAGTATTAACAGCAGAAAGGAATGTTTCAGGGGACTAAAACATCAGAGAGGATGAGGGGGGCGTGGATACTGGTGGAGTTTTATTGAAAAGAGCATTCAACATACCATTCATAGAGTACATAAGGGAGAAGGAAAGGAGAGAGTGCAGAATGTAGTGTTACAGTCACAGATAGGGTAGAGAGAAAGATCAGCTTAATATTTGATTTATTATTGTGACATGTATTGGGATACAGTGAAAAGTATTGTTTCTTGCACACTATACAGACAAAGCATACTGTTCATAGAGAAGGAAACAAGAGAATACAGAATGTGGTGTTACAGTAACAGCTAGGGTGTAGAGAAAGATCAACTTAATGTGAGGTAGGTCCATTCAAAAGTCTGACAGCAGCAGGGAAGAAGCTGTTCTTGAGTTGGTTGGTATGTGACCTCAGACTTTGTATCTTTTTCCCGACGGAAGGAGGTGGAAGAGAGAATGTCCGGGATGCGTGGGGTCCTTAATTATGCTGGCTGCTTTTCCCGAGGCAGTGGGAAGTGTAGACAGAGTCAATGGATGGGAGGCTGGTTTGCGTGATGGATTGGGCTACACTCACGACCTTTTGTAGTTTCTTGCGGTCTTAGGCAGAGCAGGAGCCCATACCAAGCTGTGATACAACCAGAAAGAATGCTTTCATTATGGCCGGGATTCTCCGATCTCGTTTGCCCTGCTATCGCTGTCACTGCTAACAGGGAATTTGGCGCTCAGCCATATCTTCATTCACAGAAGCGGGACTGGAGAATCCCAGCATGCATGTCCAATCACGTAGTGTCTAATTTGTCTTCCTCATTTATTCTCATGAAATAGGCAGCGGGCCCAGGCCAGAGTGTCCATTTCATGTGTCATTGACACCACCTAAAGGGAGTGTGCCTCTTCCTAGCTGAGACTGAGGATTTTGGGCAATGGGCAGTATGGCTGTTAGAGATCTGAAGCTTCCGGGTGCTGCACTGGAGGCTTGGTGAAGAATGAGGAGCATCTTCTGTCCACCAGGTGGCAGGCGGATATCTGGACAAGCAGCTTGGCATGAGTGCCAGCGGTGGTGGACCCATAGCAGCAATGCCAAAGAAAATCGAATGGCCTCACAAGGTCAGCTAAGATAAACGACCGAAATATTAGTGACCAGATCAGAATCTCTAGGGTATATTATGAAGTTAGACTAGACCCCAACTCTGTTTGATGTTGGTATTAGTGCGAGGATAACACATTTTACTCCAGGTTTGATCCTATTGACCCACTAGGAGGCTGTTATCAAAACAATCTTTATTTTACGATACAGTTTAACAAATGATTTAACTTTCACCAGTTGAAATACTTGAACATGACAAGATACAATTCTTAGCTGCTAACCTATCTCGGTTAGTTCCAACTTGAGCAATATTCCTCTTATAGACATAAACTCCTCTTAAAATCAGTTTGGAAACATGGGTTTGCGTGTTTTTACTTGTTAACAGTCCTAGAGCCTTTGAACACTTCTGGAGAGAGTGAGTGAGAGAGGGAGACAGAGAGACAGAGAGAAAGCGAGAGAGTGGGAGACATAGAGACACCTGTTTGCAGACTGTCTCAAACAGCAGCCTCCAGAGAGAGAGAGAGACATCTTGCTTCTTTCAGAACCAAGCAGAAAACTGTAGGCTTTTCTCTGTGAGCTTAACTCCACCCATTATCCCGTGACCCCGTCTCTGTCAATCAACCTCATTACAATCCAACTCTGAAACCCCAAAGGGAAAACCCAAAATTTAACAAAGACGCATTAGCTCAGAATAAAACAAACACATCCCTCGCTAAAATCAAGCATTAGCCTGCATCCTCCGCATGGGAGCTGCCCGGTGCAGACAAATTGGCACCATGTGAAACAGAGCTGAACTTTAAACATACCCCTCACAAGAAACATCACAAAAATACATTTCTTAAAGGCACAGTGTCATCACAAGATGTACAGAAATCTGATGAGAAGGCACTCAGATCAGAGAGGACTGAATCAAAGGCTGGCCAGCATACCTGTCCCACAATCCCATTCTGAGACAGCAAGGAGAGCTCAGCATTGTGGATAAGGAGAGAGCGGTCTTTCCATGATTCCTGAGACTTTGAATTGTAGAATAGAATCATAGAATCCCTACAGTGCAGAAGGAGGCCATTCGGCCCATTGAGTCTACACCAACAACAATCCCACCTAGGCCCTATCCACGTAATATGTGAGAAATAAAAGAATGGCCAGGGTGGGGTTAGGGCCAGTCAAGGATAGTAGTGGGAACTTGTGCATGGAGTCAGAAGAGATAGGTGAGGCATTGAATGAATACTTTTCTTCAGTGTTCACCAAAGAGAGGGGCCATGTTTTTGAGAATGAGAGTGCAATACAGGCTGATAGGATGGAGAAGTTAGATGTTGAGGGAAGATGTGTTAGCAATTCTGAAAAACCTGAGGGTCGATAAGTTCCCTGGGCCAGATGGGATACATCCTAGGATACTTTGGGAGGCAAGAGATGAGATTGCGGAGCCTTTAGCTTTGATCTTTGGGTCCTCACTGTCCATGGGGATTGTGCCAGAGGACTGGAGAGTGGCGAATGTTGTTCCTCTCTTCAAGAAAGGAAATAGGAATGACCCTGGTAATTACAGGCCAGTTAGTCTTACTTCGGTGGTCGGTAAGTTAATGGAAAGGGTCCTGAGGGATAGGATTTATGACTATTTGGAAAGATGCAGCTTAACTCGGGATAGTCAGCACGGTTTCGTGAGGGGTAAGTCTTGCCTCACAAATTTGATTGAATTTTTTGAGGAGGTAACTAAGTGTGTAGACGAAGGTAGAGCAGTTGATGTCGTGTACATGGATTTTAGTAAGGCGTTTGATGAGGTTCCCCATGGTAGGCTCATGAAGAAAAGGAGGTGTGGGATAGAAGGAAATTTGGCTGATTGGATAAGCAACTGGCTGTCTCAGAGAAGACAGAGGGTGGTGGTGGAGGGAAAATTTTCAGACTGGAGGCCAGTTACCAGCGGTGTACCACAGGGATCAGTGCTGGGTCCTCTGCTATTTGTGACTTTTATCAATGACTTGGAAGAGGGGGCTGAAGGGTGAGTTAGTAAATTTGCTGATGACACCAAGATTGGTGGAGTAGTGGATGAGGTGGAGGGCTCTTGTAGGCTGCAAAGAGACATTGATAGGATGCAGAGCTGGGCAGAAAAGTGGCAGATGGAGTTTAACCCTGGTAAGTGCGAGGTGATTCATTTTGGTAGGACAAACATGAATGTGGATTACAGGGTCAACGGCAGGGTTCTGAGGAATGTGGAGGAACAGAGAGATCTTAGGGTTCATATTCACAGATCTCTGAAGGTTGCCACTCAAGTGGATAGAGCCGTGACGAAAGCTTACAGTGTGTTAGCGTTTATTAACTGGGGGTTTGAGTTGTGGGGTTATGCTGCAACTATACAGGACCTTGGTGAGACCACATTTGGAATATTGTGTGCAGTTCTGGTCACCTCGCCATAAGAAGGATGTGGAAGCATTGGAGAGAGTTTGGAGGGTAGATCTTATGAGGAAAGGTTGAGGGAGCTGGGGCTTTTCTCTTTAGAGCGGAGGAGGATGAGAGGCGACTTAATAGAAGTTTATAAGATGATGAGGGGGATTGATAGAGTGGACGTGCAGAAACTATTTCCTCAGGTGGATGTAGCTGTTACTAGGGGGCATAACTATAAGGTTCATGGTGGGAGATATGGGAGGGATGTCCGAGGTAGATTCTTTACTCAGATCGTGGTTGGGGTGTGAAATGCACTGCCGGCTGTGATAGTGGAGTCGGACACTTTAGGAACTTTCAAGTGGTTATTGGATAGGCACATGGAGCACACCAGAATGATAGGGAGTGGGATAGCTTGATTTTGGGTTCGGACACAGCTCAGCAGAACAGCAAAGGGCCTGTACGGTGCTGTACTGTTCTATGTTCACAGTCCATATCCTCCAGGCAACATCCTGGTAAATCTTTTCTGCACTTTTTCCAACGCATCAACATCCTTCCCATTGTGTGGCGACCAGAATTGTACACAACACTCCAAATGCGACCTAACCAAAGTCTTACACAACTGTACAGGATTTTCCAATTCCAATACTCAACGCCCTGACTGATGAAGGCCATCATGCCTTCCGCCTTCTTGACCACCTTGTCCACCTGAGTTGCTGCTTTCAGGGAATTGTGGATCTGCACTCCGAGATCCCTCTGTGTGCTCATAGCTTTAAGGTCTCTGCCAGTACACTTCCCCTCTGCAGTAGACCTTCCCTCACTCCTGTCTGGGTTAAATTCCGTCACAGGAACATCTTGGAATAGACCTCTCGGACACAGATATTCTTGCTGGCAGTGGACTGCTCCCTTAGTGGGCGACAAGTCAAGCAACTGCGGGGGTCGGGGTGGGGGGGGGGGGGTCGGGGAGGGGGGGGGTGGGGGCACATCCCTGAATCAGTGATTACGTCCCTGAGGGAGATACTTTCAACACAAGGAATGCCAGACCTTGTCATCTCAGGTAACGGGGCCTCACATTCTGGGCGGCCTCGCAGATCCCCTGTGCCCTTTGCCACCTGCACGGAGAATGCTGCACACTTTCTCCTACTTACTGTGCCCTCACCCATCACCCGGGTGTGCCTTGGCGCACCTGGTTGCTGTCCGGTGATGCAGGCCCCCAGTGGAGGTCCCTCTATAGAGGCATTGTCCTCAACTACAGCAGGGACCTGGCGTGCAGTGTACAGTACCATACAATTATAACTCGCACCTAGAAACGTGCCTCGTGGAATGGCGAAGCTACTCTAAGTTCATTGTCTTTGGCTGCACTCCCTTTTTGCAGGATTTAAGAAACCTTTCATTGATGTTTAGTTTGCCCTTCAGTCCCACACTCCTGATCTTTGGACACCCAGTGCGGAGTGGGGCCAGGGAGGAAGGAGGCCATCCTTGTGAACCTTCTCCTGGGCCTGGGCCAGGCTCCCTGTCACCAGGTCCAGGCAGCGGGTGACTGAGGGGGGTCGTCCAACCCGACTGTCAACAAAGAACAGGAAACAGGCCCTTCGGCCCTCCAAGCCTGTGCCACTCATTGGTCCAACTAGACCATTCTTCTGTATCCCTCCATTCCCAGTCTGTTCATGTGACTATCCAGATAAGTCTTAAACGATCCCAGCGTATCCGCCTCTACCACCCTGCTTGGCAGTGCATTCCAGGCTCCCACCACCCTCTGTGTAAAATACGTCCCTCTGATATCTGAGGTAAACCTTGCCCCCCTCATCTTGAACCTGTGACCCCTCATGTTTGTCACCTCCGACCTGGGAAAAAGCTTCCCACTGTTCACCCTATCGATACCCTTCATAATTTTATACACCTCTATTAGGTCTCCCCTCTACACAGCTACATTCACAAACGGGTGTCCCTGGGGAGGGAGCATGCGCTGTCCATGGGAGTTATTGAGGCCTTCCGTGCTCGCTGGGCACCACAGGGCCTGGGGTGTACGATTGAGCTCTTCAACCACATTCCAGATGAATGTTTGAAGTTTCCATCCTGAGTTGCCTTTTTGCTTTGCCAAAATAATCGACAGCAGACCCAAGTTTCCCAATGAATACTTTAGACTCTGTAGCATCACTATGTGGGTGGCACAGTGGGTTAGCACTGCTGCTTCATAGCTCCAGGGGACCTGGGTTCAATTCCCGGCTTGGGTCTGTGTGGAGTTTGTACATTCTCCCCGTGTCTGTGTGGGTTTCCTCCCACAGTCCAAAGACATGCGGGTTAGGTTGATTGGCCATGGAGAGAGAGAGATGGGG
Source organism: Carcharhinus amblyrhynchos (assembly GCF_965287045.1). NCBI lineage: Eukaryota > Metazoa > Chordata > Chondrichthyes > Carcharhiniformes > Carcharhinidae > Carcharhinus > Carcharhinus amblyrhynchos. Next base: position 7,078,195 of record NC_137359.1, on the reverse strand, counting down.
GTTGGGGGTAGAGGCGATGGAGAGGATGGGGTGAGAGAGGACGACGAGAGAGAGGGGGAGAAATTGCCCCTTAGTATATCGGGATGCATAGGTTAGAGGGATTAGTGGGTAAATATGTTGGGATATTGGGGTAGGGCCTGGGTGGGATGGTGGTCGGTGCAGACTCGATGGGCCGAATGGCCTCTTTCTGTACTGTAGGTTTTCTATGAACCTGGTGGGACTCAAATTCAATCAATGTGAGGTTATTCACTTTGGAAGCAAAAACAAGAAGGCAGATTATTACCTGAATGGCTGTAAATTGGGAGAGGGGAGTGTGCAGAGGGATCTGGGTGTTCTTGTGCATCAGTCGCTGAAGGTAAGCATGCAGGTGCAGCAGGCAATAAAGAAGGCAAATGGCATGTTGGCCTTCATTGCGAGAGGTTTCACGTACAGGAGCAGGGATGTTGCAATTATATAGGGCCTTGGTGAGGCCACACCCAGAATATTGTGTGCAGTTTTGGTCTCCTTTTCTGAGGAAGGATGTTCTTGCTCTCAAGGGAGTGCAGTGAAGGTTTACCAGGCTGATTCCAGGGATAGCGGGACTGATGTATGAGGAGAGATTGACTAGGTTAGGATTGTTTTCACTGGAGTTCAGATGAATGATGGGGGATCTCATAGAGATTTATAAAATTCTAACAGGACTGGAGAGGATAGATCAGGAAGGATGTTCCTGATGTTGGGGGAGTCCAGAACCAGGGGTCACAGTCCGAGGATTGGGGCTAGACCATTTAGGACGGAGGTGAGGAGACATTTCTTCACCCGGTGAGCCTGTGGGATTCATTCCCACAGGAAGGAGTTGATGCCAAAACATTGAATGTATTCAAGAGGCGGCTGGATATAGCACTTGGGGCAAATGGGATCAAAGGGGAGGAAGCAGGATTAGGCTGTTGAGTTGGACGATCAGCGATGAATGGTGGAGCAAGCTCAAAGGGCTGAATGGCCTCCTCCTGCTCCTTCTCGGGTCCTATGAGTCATGGTATGATGAAACCATTGCTGACAGGGCTGAAATCTCCAAAGCACCCCCCCCTCCACCCTTCCAAAGCAGAGAAGGACCCGTTCTGATAGATTCACAAAACTGTTACAGCAGTTTTAGAACCATAAAAAATTACAGCTCAGAAACAGGCCTTTTGGCCCTTCTTGTCTGTGCCGAACCATTTTTTGCCTTTTCTTTCCCCCCAAGAAAACTTTGCCAAGAGCAGCAAAGAGAAGACAAGAAGGTTGATGACGGATCAGAGTTTCAAATCGAGTGCCTCCATCCGAGTTCCCGGCGAGGATCTACCACTGCCACCGGAAGGGAATGGAGTTTTGGCCAAATGTTTCACTTGCGCTCGCAGCCGGGCGTGTTGGTTACGCCATCGGAGAATCCCACCCAGGGTTTGGTTAACCTTTCATAATACTGAGATCAGAGATTTGGGGGAGGTGTAATATAATGTGTTCAGCTGGGTTGATTCATTCCAATCATTTAATAGGCCAATCATATGCTGTGTACATCATCACAGGAAATGATGCAATATTCTGGCCTTTCGAACAGCTCCATGGAAGATGTCAGTCAGGACGGTAAGACACATTCCAAATAAGGTTACGTTTCATCTACCTCAGCAGACTTATTTTGTCTTCATTTACCAATACCAAGCATACTGCAGGCAAAATTTGCCATGGGCGTGATCCTACCAGCTCGTTGTGCTGGGCGGTCGGTGTGGCAATCGCGCAAGGAACGCAAAAGCAGGTTCGCGCGATCAAGGGCAGCAATCGGGAGGGGGAGGGAAATGATTGAGGGGGGATTGGGGGAGGCTGCGATCAAGGGTGGAGATCGATGGTAGCCAAGATTGGGGGGCACAATCGGGGATCGTGGGGGGTTGTGTTGTCAATCTCCCAGTGCACGGCATACACTGGTACATAGTACACTGGGTGATCAGGGTGCATGAGCAATGGCGCCCTCTAGCAATCTGCAGCTGGCTTTCCGGCATGGATAGACTTCCTCTACTCCTCCCCTACTGGTGAGAATCACACTTTACCTCATTTTATTTTTCTAAGTGTCAGATGATAGCGGCTGAGAGCTTGCCCAAAGAATGGGCGCAATTCTCCCCCGTTCCACTCTCGTCCCTCAAGATCGTCCCACATGTCTTTTCATTTGCTCTATTCCACCCAGCTGCTATCAATACAAAATACAAAATTAGCTTGATGACAGAAGCCAGAGGGTGGTTGTTGAGGGTTGTTTTTCAAACTGGAAGCCTGTGACCAGCGATGTGCCTCAGGGATCAGTGCTGGGTCCACTGTTATTTGTCATTTATATTAATGATTTGGATGAGAATATAGGAGGCATGGTTAGTAAGTTTGCAGATAACACCAAGATTGGTAGCATAGTGGACAGTGAAGAAGGTTATCTCCAATTGCAACGGGATCTTGATCAATTGGGCTGACAAATGGCAGATGGAGTTTAATTTAGATAAATGTGAAGTGATGCATTTTGGTCGATTGAACCAGGGCAGGACTTACTCAGTTAATGGTAGGGCGCTGGGGAGAGTTACAGAACAAAGAGATCTAGGGGTACAGATTCATAGCTCCTTGAAAGTGGAGTCACAGGTGGACAGAGTGGTGAAGAAGACATTCAGCATGCTTGGTTTCATCAGTCAGAACATTGAATACAGGAGTTGGGATGTCTTGTTGAAGTTGTACAAGACATTGATGAGGCCACACTTGGAATACTGTGTACAGTTCTGGTCACCCTATTAGAGAAAGGATATTATTAAACTAGAAAGAGTGCAGAAAAGATTTACTGGGATGCTACCGGGACTTGATGGATTGAGTTATAAGGAGAGGCTGGATAGACTGGGACTTTTTTCTCTGGAGCGTAGGAGGCTGAGGGGTGGCCTTATAGAGGTCTATAAAATAATGAGGGGCACAGATCAGCTAGATAGTCAATATCTTTTCCCAAAGGTAGGAGAGTCTAAAACTAGAGGGCATAGGTTTAAGGTGAGAGGGGAAAGATACAAAAGGGTCCAGAGGGGCAATTTTTTCACACAGAGGGTGGTGAGTGTCTGGAACAAGCTGCCAGAGGTAATAGTAGAGGCGGGTACAATTTTGTCTTTTAAAAAGCATTTAGACAGTTACATGGGTAAGATGGGCATAGAGGGATATGGGCTAAATGTGGGCAACTGGGATTAACTTAGGGGCTAAAAAAAGTGGGTGGCACAGACAAGTTGGGCCGAAGAGCCTGTATCCACGCTGTGAACCTCTCATTCTATGACTCAATCACATGCGGTGCAGACACCAATCAATTGCCAAATAGTTTGATTTCTAACTATCCTTCTCCAAGCTCAGTGACTGAAGGGAACAGCATGGTTAACCTCACCGGAGATCCAGGCGCCTCCTCAGGCTGCTGGGGGCTAGACTCATTCAGAGTCTCTTTGTCTGTCATTCTGGAAAGGAAAAACAAGTTGAGAGACAAGTGGGTTGAAAAGAATTAACATATTCAACTTCCGAGCGAGTCTTTCCTTCAAAAAGGCTATCTAAACATCAGAATCTCGAGGCAGAGTAACAGGAACACAGAGAACTCACACAGGAAGCTTTCAACCAGATTCAGTTTAGTTTGGGTGGGCGCAATGAATAAATAAGGAATGAATCCTAGAATCATATGAATGTATAGAATCATAGCCAGTGTGCCAGGCAAGCTGTGCCAGTGTGCCAGGTGAGCACACAAAGGTAAAATCCACAAAAGAGGTCCCGTAACCAAAAGATGTATCCAAGACAAAATCATTTCTGGGGATGGTAAACTCACATTGGTCATTTTTAAATAATGTTTCTGCCATTTTAGCCCCACTGCGCCAACTGTTAAAAAACTATCAGTGTTGGTGATGGGGAGACAAACACAAGGCAGCTTTTGCAAAAGTTAAACCGGAAACCATGGATGAACAGGGATATCCGCCGCTTGCTGAAATCCAGGTCTGAGGTGTTCAAGTCAGATGACCCTGACCTAGAGAAGAAATCTAAATATGATCTAAGGAGATCCATCAAAGATGCCAAGAGACAGTACCAGACAAAGCTAGAGTCCCAGTCTAGCCACACCAACCCCCGCCGACTACAGCAAGGTCTCCAAGACGTAACAGGTTACAGGATGAAGGCAGGTAAAATCGCCGGCGCGCACACACCCCTCCCTGATGAGCTCAATGTATTCTACGTCCGTTTTGAGCAAGAGGTCAGTGAGAGCATGCCCCCCACCCTGGAAACCCCTGGATGAACCTGTATCCGAGGTCACCATTGCAGATGTCAGAGCAGTTTTCTCAAAGCTCAGCCCACGGAAAGTGACTGACCCGGATGGGATACCCGGATGTGCACTCGGATCCTGCATGGATCAGCTGGCGGGGATATTCACAGATATCTTCAATCTCTCTTTACAACAATCTGAGGTCCCTGTCTGCTTCAAGAAGATGACCATCATCCCAGTACCTAAGAAAACCCAGGCAGCGTGGTCTTAATGACTATCGGCCAGTGGCTCTGACATCGACCATTATGAAGCACGTTGAAAGGTTAGTCATGGCACAAATTAATTCCAGCCTCCCGGACTACCTGGATCCACTACAGTTTGTCTACCGCCGCAACAGGTCCACAGCAGACGCCATCTCCCTGGCCCTGCACCCAACCCTGGAACACCGAGATAACAAGGACACTGATGTCAGACTCCTATTTATTGACTACAGCTCAGCCTTCAACACCATCATTGCCACAAAACTCATCTCCAAACTCCGTGGCCTGGGTCTCGGGTCCTCCCTCTGTGACTGGATCCTGAACTTCCTAACTCACAGACCACAATCAGTAAGGATCGGCAACAACACCTCCTCCACAATCATCCTCAACACCACTGCCCCACAAGGCTGTGTTCTCAGCCCTCTACTATACTCCTTATACACCTATGACTGTGGCCAAATTCCCCTCCAATTCGATTTTCGGGTTTGCTGATGACATCACCGTATTGGGTCGGATCTCAAACAATGACAGAGTTACAGGAATGAGATAGAGAGTCTGGTGAACTGGTGCGGTGACAATAATCTCTCCCTCAATGTCAACAAAACAAAGGATACAGTCATCGACTTCAGGAAACAAAGAGAATAAAAAAAAGTACAGCACAGGAACAGGCCCTTCGGCCCTTCCAAGCCTGTGCTGGTCATGATGCCCTAACTAAACAAAGAAAGACCCTTCTGCCCTTACTCGGTCCGTATCCCTCTATTCCCTCCCTATTCATGTATCCATCCAGATGCCTCTTAAATGTTGTTAATGTGCCTGTTTCCACCCCCTCCTCTGGCAGCACGTTCCAGACATCCACCACTCTCTTTGTGAAAAACCTCCCCCGCACATCTCCCTTAAACTGTCCCCCTCTCACCTTGAACCTGTGCCCCCCCCTCCATGTAACTGACACTTCCACCCTGAGGAAAAAGTCTCTGACTATCCACCCTGTCTCCGTCCCTCATCATTTTGTAGACCAGGTCTCCCCTCAGCCTCTGTCTTTCCAGTGAAAACAATCCGAGTTTATCCAACCTCTCCTCACTGCCAACACCCTCGAGACCAGGGAACATCCTGGTGAACCTTCTCTGCACTCTCTCCAAAGCTTCCACATCCTTCTGGTAGTGTGGTGACCAGAACCGCTCGCAATATTCCAGATGCAGCCTAACCAAGGTTATATATCACTGCAACATGATTTCCCAACTCTTGTACTCAATGTCCCGGCTGATGAAGGCAAGCATGCCATATGCCTTCTTAATCACCTTGGCCACTGGTGTTGCCACTTTGAAGGAACTGTGGATCTGCAAGCCCAGATCCCTCTGTATATTGATGTTCTGAAGAGTTCTGCCGTTTACTGTAATATTCGCACCTAAATTTGATCCTCCAAAATGCATCACTTTGCAATTGTCTGGATTAAACTCCATCTGCCATTTCTGTGCCCAGGTCTCCAATCCATCAATATCCTGTTGTATCCTGTGACAATCCCTGGCACTATCAGCAACTCCAACAATCTTTGTGTTATCTGCAAACTTGCTAATCAGTTTGCCCACATTTTCCTCTAAATTATTTCTATATACTACAAACAGAGATCCCAGCACTGATCCCTGCGGAACCCCACTAGCTACAGATCTCCATTCTGGAAAAACACCCTTCCACTGCTACTCTCCGTCTTCTATAACCAAGCCAGTTCTGGATCAATCGAGCCAGCCCACCCCGAAACCCATGTGAGTTTAGTTTTTGTACCAGTCTGCCATGTGGGACCTTATCAAATGCCTTATTAACGTCATTACAAACTACATCCACAGCCCTTCCCTCATCTATTTTCTTTGTCACCTCTTCAAAAAATTCAACCCAAGTTGGTGAGACATGACCTTCCCCTGTACAAAACCACGCTGCCTTTAACTGGTCCATTTTCTTCCAAATGTACAGATATCCTGTCCCTCAATATCTTCTCCAAAACCTTCCCATCACTGATGTCAGGCTCACTGGCCTCTAATTTGCTGGATTATTTCTGCTTCCATCCTGAAACATATTAGCCATTCTTCAGCCCTCTGGAACCTGTGGTTAGAGGGGATGTGAAGGGACCTGTTAGGGCCCCAGCTATTTCTTCCCTTGCCTCCTGCAGTAACCTGGGGTAGGTCTCTAGCTTAATGCCAGCACTCCCTTCTTTGATATATAGACATTCTTAAGAGCTTTCACTTGCTATCCCTGACCTTTACATCCGTCATGTCTTCCTTCTTGGTGAGTACCAATATAAAGTACTCATTAAGGATCTCTCCCACTTCCTGTGGCTCCACGTGTAACTTCCCTTCATTGTCTTTGAGTGGGCCTACTCTTTCTCTTGCTACCCTCTTCCTCCTAAGCCCTGGGATTCTCCTTGATCCTGTTTGCTCAAGGCATTTCATGGCCCCTTTTAGCTTTCCTAATTCCGCATTTAAGTTCCTTCCTACTTTCTCTATATTCTTCAAGGGTTTTGGTCAGTTTTTAGATGACTAGACCTACTCTATACTTTCTCCTTTTGACTAAGCTTACAATTTGCCTTGTTATCCATGGTTCCTGAAATCTGCCATTTCTATCCTTCATTTTTGCAGGGACATGCATGTCAACTGGCCTCCCACATATCAGACGTGGATTTGCCCTCAAATAGCCACTCCCAATCCACATTCCCCAGTCCCTATCTAATTTGGCCATTGTCCAATTAAGAACCCTCACCCGAGGCCCACTCTTGTCCCTTATTCATGGCTACTCAAAATCTTATGGAATTATTGTCGCTAAAACCCAAAATGCTCCCCCACTGAAACATCGATCACCTGACCTGGCTCATTCCCCAACATCAAGTCTAGTATGGCCCCTTGGATTGTCAACATACACACCAAAAAACCCTCCTGGACACATCTTACAAATGTGTCGATCTGAGCCCGTGGCTGTCCCAGTCAATATGGTGGATGTTAAAGTCACCCATCACAACTAGACTGGTTTTTTCACATCTTTTCAAGTATCTGAAGTGAAGGACATGCCCCTGTCTACATCAACAGGGGTGAAGTGGAAAGAGTCGAGAGCTTCAAGTTTTTAGGTGTCCAGATCACCAACAACCTGTCCTGGTCCCCCCTATAGTGAAGAAAGCCCCACCAACACCTCTACTTTCTTAGAAGACTAAGGAAATTTGGCATGTCAGCTACAACTCTCACCAACTTTTACAGATGCCCCATTGAAAGCATCCTTTCTGGGTGTATCACAGCTTGGTATGGGCTCCTGCTCTGCCCAAGACCACAAGGAACTACAAAGGGTTGTGAATGTAGCCCAATCCATCAAACAAACCAGCCTCCCATCCATTGACTCTGTCTACACTTCCCGCTACCTCGGGAAAAGCAGCCAGTATAATTAAGGACCCCACACACCCCGGACATTCTCTCTTCCACCTTCTTCCGTCGGGAAAAAGATACAAAAGTCTGAGGTCACGTACCCACTGACTCAAGAACAGCTTCTTCCCTGCTGCTGTTATCAGACCTTTGAATGGACCTACCTTATATTAAGCTTTTTTGTTTTCTCTATACCCTAGCTATGACTGTAACACTACATTCTGCACCCTCTCCTTTCCTTCTCCCCTATGTACTCTATGAACTGTATGCTTTGTCTGTATAGTGTGCAAGAAACAATACTTCTCACTTTATTTCAATATATGTGAAAAAATAAATCAAATCATATATTAAGCTGATCTTTCTCTACACCCTAGCTGTGACTGTAACACTAATTCTGCGCCCTCTCCTTTCCTTCTCTATGAACAGTATGCTTTGTCTGTGTAGTGCGCGAGAAACAATACTTTTCACTGTATCCCAATACATGTGACAATAATAAATCAAATCAAATATTAAGCTGATCTTTCTCTACACCCTATCTGTGACTGTAACACTATATTCTGCACCCTCTCCTTTCCTTCTCTATGAACAGTATGCTTTGTATAGTGCGCAAGAAAAATACTTTTCATTGAATCCCAATACACATGACAATAATAAATCAAATCTAATCAGGCTCTGCTGCCTTGTGGGTGCACTTTTCTCCAGCCTAACCCTTGATAGTAATCTGCGATGCTTCACCCTATGGACTGGGAGCTTTTGTTCCATCAGATGTCTGATGTTCATCACCTTCGCTTCGAGAGCATTGTCCAATGTGGTGAGGGAAAACTCCCAAATAGACAAGGAAAGCTTGTGGTCATCTACACGGTCAAAACGTTCCAGTGGTGTATTTATGACCAATATAGTTGTAACAGTCCATTGTGAGATCTATTCAGAGAAGATAAGCTGCTGCCACCAATTGCCTCGGTAAGGGTGCAGAGACGGGCTCTTTCATTGGCAGTGTACAGTTATACATTTCAGCATCACCCTGGAACACAGATATCACACACAGACGCGCTGAGCGGGTTATCTTCACCACAAACAGTGGCAGCACCATCGCTTCCTCAAGAGATTCCACTGGTTCTGTACCTGCTATCATTTCCAGTCTCTGCTAAACATGTAACGATGTGAACAGAAAGAGACCCTGTATTGTCCAAAGTAAACAAGATGGTCACGCGGAGGGTGTCGATATGAGAAAGCAGAGTTAGTAAAACTCTGCCAAAGCAGAAGGTTGGGAATAACCTGTGAAATCTGGGTGTTACTCTGTGTGTGTGTGTGTGTGTGTGTATCTGTGTGTATGCGTGTGTGTGTGTGTGTGTGTGTCTGTGTGCATGTGTGTGTGTGTGAGTGTGTGTGTGTGAGTGTGTGTGTGTGAGTGTATGTGTGCGCGTGTGAGTGTGTGTGTGTGAGAGTGTGTGTGTGAGTATGTGAGAGTGTGTGTGTGTGTGTGTGTGTGAGAGTGTCTGTGCGTGTGAGTGTGTGTGTGTGAGAGTGTGTGTGTGAGAGTATGTGAGAGTGTGTGTGTGTGTGTGAGAGTGTCTGTGCGTGTGAGTGTGTGTGCGCGTGTCTATGTGCGTGAGTGTGAGTGTGTGTGTGTGCGTGTCTGTATGCATGAGTGTGTGTCTGTGTGTCTGTGTGCATGAGTGTGCGTGAGTGTGTGTGTGTGCGTGTGTGGGTGTCTGTGTGCGTCTGTGTGTGCATGCGTATGTGTGTGTGCATGTGTGTGTGTGTGTGTGCATGCATATGTGTGTGTGCATGTGTGTGTGTGTGCATGTGTGTGTGTGTGTGTGTGCATGCATATGTGTGTGTGCATGTGTGTGTGTGTGTGTGTGTGTGTGAGAGTGTGTGTATGTGGGGCGGGGTGTGGTGGGGGAGCAAGATTTTAATGCCACCCCAGGAGAGACACTCAGATCACAAGAACTGTTTGCCTCCCACCCGGTCCCAGTGGGATTAAGGCTCGAGGCAGGGGTTATGTGTGGTGCCCGGGGATTGACAGGGGAAGATAGTTTGTCAATGCCTCAGTTGTGAAGCTCCTTCCCACCCCCCGGTGAATTTACATCCGTGGGAGTTGCTGGGTTGAACACAGGCGAGGTTACAGATAGATTTTGCCGGGCTAATTATGGGTCATGTGTTCCTGACACGCGCAGACACAAACTCCAAATGGTTCGATGGGCAGTTGATGGAATCCACAACAGCCAGGGCCACCATTGACAGAATTACAGAATCCCTACAGTGCAGGAGGCCATTCGGCCCATGGAAATGCACCGACAACAATCCCACCCAGGCCCTATCTCTGTAACCCCACATATTTACCCTGCTAGCCCCCTGACACTAGGGGGCAATTTAGCATGGCCAATCCACCTAACCTACACATCTTTGGACACTAAGGGACAATTTAGCATGGCCAATCCACCCTAACCTACACATCTTTGGACACTAAGGGGCAATTTAGCATGGCCAATCCACCCTAACCTACACATCTTTGGACACTAAGGGACAATTTAGCATGGCCAATCCACCTAACGTACACATCTTTGGACACT